>NC_053499.1:84521168-84821168 GCF_905171775.1 Rana temporaria | reverse complement strand
CATGCGCAGTGAGGTCCAGATTCGTGCGCGCATGCGCAGTACGGCCGGCACTTCATTTGCATGGGGTCGCGGCTCATTACAATGAAGCACGCCCACTTCATTCCCACTTGCCATAACCACGCCTTACGCATTGAAACTTAAGTTAAGGATGGCGCAATTTTGTGCGCAAATGCACTGAGAATACGGTACTTACGACACCAACTTAGGGCGCCGTAACTTAAATGACATAAGTTAGATAATCCTAAATTTACACAGGTTTTTGAGAATTTGGCCCCTAGTTTCTAAAAAAAATGTTTACTTTTACAGCTACAGTATTATCTCAGGGGGTATAACACATGTTTTGGATATGAAGTTCAACAAGGCGTATAACACGTGTCGGCGTACAACGCGCATCCCAATTTTAAGAGGGAATTTTCTGGAAAAAAATGTATTTATAGACTTAATAGCATATTTTACCCTTTTTGTACTTCCTATTTAATGAAACAAATCATTAAATATACAAGTTTTCATAAAGAGCATTTTCTTTGTTTTCAGAGCAATTGTTTAAGTTTTGGTTTTATGTATATTAAAATACCTTTAAGAACAGTTAAAATGGCAGTATATTGCAGTATTCTAAATTAGCTGGTGTATATTTAAATGAATTGGCCTCTGTTAACTTGACATTCTAGCGGCTTCAAATTTACAGAGTACAGATCCAAGCAGCATTTATAGGACAATAAAGCAAGAAATATCTTGTCAGGGACAATACATCCTGAGTAGAGTTGAGCGAACGCAAACTGTAAAGTTCGGGTTCGGTACGGACTTTTGGTTTTTCCCCGAACCCGAATAATTGGAAAAAGTTCGGGTTCGGAGTTCGGAAAAAAAATAATGCGTGGAGGTCCCCCAAATTCAATAACCAGACCCTTTAGGTCTGGTATGGATATTAAGGGGAACCCCGCCGTCAATTTAAAAAAAAATTACGTGGGGTTCCCCCTAAATATCTATAACCAGACCCTTCAGGTCTGGTGTGGATTTTAAGGGGAACTCCACCCCAAATAAAAAAAAATGGCGTGGAGTTCCCCCTAATATCCACACCAGACCCCTTATCCGAGCACGTAGACCTGGCCGGCCGCAGAAAAGAGGGGGGGACAGAGTGCGGCCCCCCTCTCCTGAACCGCACCAATCCACATGCCCTCAACATTGGGAGGGTGCTTTGGGGTGCCCCCCAAAGCACCTTGTCCCCATGTTGATGGGGACAAGGGTCTCATCCCCACAACCCTTGCCCGGTGGTTGTGGGGGTATGTGGGCAGGGGGCTTATCAGAATCTGGAAGACCCCTTTAACAAAGGGGACCCCCATATCCTGGCCCCCCTGTGTGAAATGGTAATGGGGTACACTGTACCCCTACCATTTCACGAAGGAAGTGTAAATAGTAGTTTTCAGGAAAAAACACACACACTGTAGAACAAATTACTTTATTAATTAAACCAAATAAAAATCCAGCGGTGAAAATAGACGATCGCTCCAACGTTGTCTTGTATCCAGCGACGGGTGTTCTCTCCAGTGACGGGTGATTGGTCCAGCGATGAGAAGATCCATCCATTCAGAGCACAGCTCAGCGAATGACGTGCCAATGCTGTGACGTTTCTTTTATAGGGGAGGCGGGCCACGCGTCACGTGACCCCGTCCCCCTCTAACGCACACTCTGCTACGTCACTGGGAAAGCCCAGACCCAGACGTAGCAGAGTGTGCGTCATAGGGGAATGGGGTCACGTGACGCATGGCCGCCTCCCCTATAAAAGAAACGTCACAGCATCGGCGCGTCATTCGCTGAGCTGTGCTCTGAATGGATGGATCTTCTCATTGCTGGACCAATCACCCGTCACTGGAGAGAACACCCGTCGCTGGATACAAGACAACGTTGGAGCGATCGTCTATTTTCACCGCTGGATTTTTATTTGGTTTAATTAATAAAGTAATTTATTCTACGGTGTGTGTTTTTTTCCCTGAAAACTACTATTTACACTTCCTTCTTGAAATGGTAGGGGTACAGTGTACCCCATTACCATTTCACACAGGGGGGGCCAGGATCTGGGGGTCTCCTTTGTTAAAGGGGTCTTCCAGATTCTGATAAGCCCCCTGCCCGCACACCCCCACAACCACCGGGCAAGGGTTGTGGGGATGAGACCCTTGTCCCCATCAACATGGGTACAAGGTGCTTTGGGGGGCACCCCAAAGCACCCTCCCAATGTTGAGGGCATGTGGCCTGGTGTGGTTCAGGAGAGGGGGGTGCACTCTGTCCCCCCCTCTTTTCTGCGGCCGGCCAGGTCTACGTGCTCGGATAAGGGGTCTGGTGTGGATATTAGGGGGAACTCCACGCCATTTTTGTATTTATTTGGGGTGGAGTTTCCCTTAAAATCCACACCAGACCTGAAGGGTCTGGTTATGGATATTTAGGGGGAACCCCACGTCCTTTTTTTTTTTTAATTGACGGCAGGGTTCCCCTTAATATCCATACCAGACCTAAAGGGTCTGGTTATTGAATTTGGGGAGACCTCCGCGCATTATTTTTTTTACTAAAAGTCCATGTCCCATTGACTTCAATGGGGTTCGGAGTTCGGGTTCGGGTCCCCGAACCCGAACTTTTTTTTAAAAGTTCGGGTTCGGGTCCGAACCCGAACATCCAGGTGTCCGCTCAACTCTAATCCTGAGATCTGGGAGGTTTTCACCCCCGAAAGTGATCTGACAGTTTGATGGAGACATACTTTAGAGGGGGACGAGCGCCCGCCAGAAAAATCACTGAGCCGTCATCTCCTCTCACTCGGCTATCACGTCACGTTACACATGCACAGTCCCGCCTCCGCCATCGGCATTAGACCATCTCCTGTGACAGACAGAACACTGGTCCAATGCTGGTGGCGGAGGCGGGACTGTGCGTGTGTGACGTGACAGCTGAGAGGAGATGATGGCTCAGTGATTTCCGGCGGGCGCTCGTCCCCCTCCTTCCCCTCCGAGGTATGCTATCGGCATATATTGCGCACCCCCTGATTTTATGGGAAAAAAAGTGTGCGGTATACGCCGATAAATACGGTACATCTTTTAAGAAGACAAGGCCTCTTTACCCACTTTTATTCTTATCCATAGATATCTATATAATTACCTGAGAGATTGTTAAGTTGTATATTTACATCATCTTGAGATTTTAATAATTGCTTTCAATGCATTACTTTTTATTTCAGATGCTATTATGTGGTCTTTTCATTCTACCATTAAGGATAATATTTTTTCTGACGATTTTAATAATGTCATGGTTCGTTGCATCCTGCACTACCTGCTGTATTTCGAAGTTGAGCTTGGAGCCACTAAAGGGATGGAGAAGGTATGTATTTGTTAAGAAAAATGCAATGGCATTAGGATGAGCAGTTTGTTATAATATGGTATGCACCCTATTTAAGTCACTTGTGTAGCAGCTTAGATCTTTTTTTGACAGGACTGGGAGAAAGACAATTTATACGTAAAGTTGTGGGGTGGTTAAGTCCGTTTTTTTTCTTTATCACACACCACGGGACACAGAGCCTTTAGTCATTAAATAGTGGGTTGTATAGTTCACCAAAGGTGATTGGACACTGGCAGGGCCGCCATCAGGAATTATGGGGGGGTGCTGCCGCCTGAAATTGAGAAGCGGGGGGGGGCCTTTACAAAAAAAGAAGAAATAAAGAAAAACATATATAAAAAAAGGGGGTAGCCACCCGGTGCCTTCTGGGCCCTTTAATAAAAAGAAAAAAAGTTTTTGTTTTTAAAAAGGAGGGTTGCCATCTGGGGCCCTAGGGAGGACCTCTGGGATATATATATATATATATATATATATATATATATATATATATATATATATATATATATATATATATATATATATATATACAAATTATTATTATTTTTTATAAAAAGAAATTACAAAAAAAGGGGGGTTGCCACCTGGGACCTCTGGGCCCTTTAATAAAAAAAAAGAAACCTCTGTGCCCTTAAATAAATAATAAAAATTAAATAAACATTTATATAAAAAAAGGGGAGTTTCCATCCAGGGCCCTGGGGACCTCTGGGCCCTTAAAAAAAAAAAAAAAAAAAAAAAAAAATATATATATATATATATATATATATATATATATATATATATACAAAAAAAATAAAATAAACATTTATAAAAAAAGGGGGTTTGCTACATGGGGCCCTGGAGACCTCTGAGCCCTTTAATATATATATATATATATATATATATATATATATATATATATATATATATATATATATATATATATATATAAAAGGAATAAAATAATATTTAAAAAAAAAAAAAAATGTATTAAAAAAAAGGAGGTTGCCATCCTGGGGCCCTAGGGACCTCTGGGCCCTTTAATAATAATAATAATAATAATAATAATAATAATAATAATAATAATAATAATAATAATAATATATATAAAAATAAAAGAAATAAAAAAAATATAAAAAAAAGTTTTTTTTATATAAAAAAAGGGGTTATCATCCGGGGCCCTGGGGGTCTCCGGACCCCTAAAAAAACAAAAAAAACCTGCAGCGTCTGGTCAAAAAAAACAAAGTCCACGTTGGGCGTCAATTGATAAAGACATCCCCTGGCACAACTCCAGGGCATAACCCATTCTGCCTCTGATTCAAATTCATGACAAAAGTAAGCCTGTAGTCTATAGACACAATTTCATACCACAGACCTTCATGCCTTACAGCCCACAAAGAGGCCGAACCTTTAGTGGTATCGTAGCTTTATAGACAGAGTGACATAAGCAATCATCATTCATATGGGTACATCTGATTCGCTAATCCACCACATATGGTCTTCTCTTGTGACGTCTGTTTCTTCACCACATGGCTTACATTCCACACTCATGGGGGCCATCTTTCTTTGGTCGATGGAAGGGGCAGGAGGGGTTTGGACACATCTGTTTTCACTTAATCACTCCTGAAGGATTTTAACTCTATAATTACGTTACTCTGTCATAACTTTCATTCAAGGAAAATAACACTATTGTAATACACCCATATATAGATCAAGAAATAAAAGAAACAAAACAATTGAAAGAAAGGAATATCTGAGTGGTTAGGAGAAAAATAACATAAACACAAAATAATCATTTTATCAACTCCATCACAGCGTACCATCATCGGAGCCTTCAAAACGCTGCGCATCCTCCTGCAGCATGTACCCAACACTGTGGTCAAACAGTTTGGGGGACTCCTCAGGAGGACACGGTGGGTCTAGGGAAGGAGTGACTGATGCCATTGAGCAGAGGGAAGAGGCCGCGTTGGCAGCTGCTTTGCCAGACAAAGTACCCTGAGCCTGGGTGAGAGAGGATGAGGAGGATGAGGACCGCTTGGTCATCCACTCTCCCAAGTCTTTAGGCATGTTGCGGCTTAACACAGCCAGCTGCCGAAAAAAGGATGAGCGTGTCCCACGGCCACGTGCTGATGAGGATGCACCGTGTCCACGACCAGCACTGTTGCCTCTAGATGCAGAGCCTGCTTGCCCTCTTTTATCAGCTCGTGACTCTCTGCCTCTCGTTGTTGTCCTTCCAGACATACTAATGGCCTGCAGGGAGATGTAGTTCCACAAATACTGACACTACCTGCTGATCCCTGCCTGTGGTATTAATATGAGCAGATCTCTGCCTGTAGGAATTGATATGAGAACACCAGCTTTACGTAGCTTTAGGTGCACACTGTGCAGAGGACACAGACAGTACACACACCCCATAGCTTTAGGTGCACACTGTACAGAGGACACAGACAGTAGACCACATGAAAGTACTTGCAGAATGATCCCCTGCCTGTGGTATTAATATGAGCAGATCCCTGCCTCTAATATGAGAAACACCAGCTTTTTTTTTATTATTTATTCTTTATTAGAAAATTGTTCATATACAAAACAGACCAACATTGGTAATAAAAACTGATTCCTCAAAAGTGAGAGCCACAAAAATATTAACCTACATCTTCCTTAGTTTTCCACTTTCCCGTAATCCCCTCATCCCCCCCCCTCCCGCTCCCCCCCCCCCCGATCTGTCTCCCTCACTTCAAATTTCAAATTTTTCATCTGTCTGTTTCGATCATTCCCTGCGCAAATTTTTCTGATGTTTTAAAAGCTCTCCATTTCTCCCAGATTACTCTATATCTTTCATCCCTTCCTAGCTCACCGCGGCTAAGATATTCCATTTCTGCTATATGATCTACTCATTGTATCCACTCTTTTATAGATGGCCTCATTGGATGTAGCCATTTTTGGGGGATTAATCCCTTTGCAGCATTAAGCAGAACTGGGACCAAAGTTTTTTCATATTGTTTTGTTTTTTTGTTTTATTTGTACCGTGAAAAAGGCATGTCAGGGGGTTTTGTGAAATCTTCTTCCCTGTTATTTCTTCTATATACTCTAATACCTCCTCCCAATATTCTTGTATTCGTGGGCAATCCCACCAAATATGCATGGTCGTTCCTTTTTGTTTACAATTCCTCCAACATAGCGAGGAGTTATTTGAGTTAATTTTGCTCATTCTCTCTGGAGTCAGGTGCCAGCGTACCATACACTTGTAATTTGCTTCTATTGTCGCAATGTCAGATGCAAAATTAAATACTGCCCCTGTGACGGTATTGGTATGATATCCCCGTCAAACAGTCCCTTCTTCCCATAACGAAAATCACCCAATACTCCACAAGTAGGAGTCCATGGAATCGCCCCAAATAGCCACACATGAGTCCAGGCTTACTGCTAGAACAAGACAGCTTTTAATGCGTATAACACAGAGCTTATATGTGGTTACAACTGTTACAATGACAATCTCCTCACAGTGGGGGATCTTCAATACAGATCCTTTGAAATAAGGGTATCTCTTTGAACTAATCAGTATCTAGCCGGTTCGGCTCCGCTATGTTTAACCTGATCAGACAAATTCCTTTATCAATTAACATTTAGAACAATACACACAAGAGAGTCAATTAACTCTTTGAAATAGGGAGCTGGCTGAGGAAGGGTCATTAACATATCAATAGTTTTAAACAAGCAGGGAGAATTACACTGAAGCATCCTTCACAGCCCCTATCATTTGTGATTCTTCCAGCTTTTTACCCATATCTTGTCCCCATTTTTCTATACATGTCAATGTTCCCTGTGTTTCTAGGTCTGTTAATATTTCATAAAGTTGCGATATACCATGTTTTAATAGTAACAATGGGTGATCTATAGAATGCGCCCTAAAAAGTCGCCCACCGTTGCGCCTATGGAGGAGTGGATGATGCCTAGCTGCTGTTTAGAAGATAATAAGTGAACAAAAAGAATGTAAGATGATGAAACTCTCTAAGGAGTGTCAACAAATTAAAACAGCGCTATCAAATAACTGTGCATATTTGACTATATAAAATACATTACTACAACCCATATGTAATGATATACAGTGATAATAAACAAAATATATCCAGTTTAAGAAATAAACACTAAACTGTGACTGTAATAATAAACACCCGTGATTGACTTAAACGTGAAGTGAACGCACTGAAAGTGCAAGAGACAGTCTTTAAAAATAATTTAGAACGTGGCCAAACAAAGCAAAGTTCATGTGTATAAGGATCCTGCGATCTTCAAATTTTTCCAAAAACTTCCACCACACCCGACAGTGCTCAGTGACTCCTCCCCCATCAAATGGACACTCACCGGATAGGTATGCCTCACACTCTCGTGTTTTGGCACAAAAAACCTTATCAGATGTAGTTGTTCCCGTCAGTATAGATGTAATCCAAATATGACATCCAATCAGTTCCACATATATGTCAGAGAGAGACAAAAGAAGTGCAAATAGTGTGATACCATCAAAGGTTTAATAGCACACCAAAATAAAACTTCAAACAGTGCACTCACAAACAAAATCTTGTAAAACAGCAGAATATCACATCAAGAAACTCCTTCAAACGTCAAAATGGTGAGAAGCGGTCACGGCGGACCCCCGATCAGCGAGAAAAAGTGAAACCAATTCTCCTACTCACGGTGCCATGGACTTCTGTCAGATGCAGCTGCACATCCACTTAAATAAAAAACTTCAAACGCACTCTGCATCCAAAAACGCAGCACTCACTAGTAAAATTAGACTGTATGGCAATACCCCGACATGTTTCGTTATAAAAACTTATTCATGGGACTAACCACACAGTCATAAATGGTTACCTTATATCTGATGTAGTCAGATCAATCAGCCTATCAGTCCTGGGCGTTTTCCCACTTCCTCCACAACTGTGGAAGCTTCAATGAGGAGCACTACAGCCAATAGGAACATAGACAGTGGGTTGAAGAATAAATCACTCTTCAACCCCCAAAATTCCAACAATCACTACATTGAAGTCTTTAAACAGCTTGTGCTAAAAGATATAGAAGATCTGCCACAGAAAAAAGATATCAATCCTGAGTATATCAGGGAAGGTATCAAGCTACTGGAAGACAAAAAGAACATCATAATCCGCCCTGCTGATAAGGGGGGCGGAGTAGTAGTGATGGACAAAGACTATTATCATCAGCAACTGTCCACACTGTTGGAAGATCGAACCACCTATAAGAGGTTGAATTCTGACCCTACAGAAGCATACAAAACACAACTGGATTCCTTAATACAATGGGGTTTCCAGATCAATGCCCTGAATATTAAAGAGAAAGCATATTTGGCTCCTTCTGTGTGTAGAGTTCCGGTTATCTACACCTTACCGAAGATACACAAACATGCAACCATGCCACCGGCCCGTCCAATAGTGAACGGCATTGGGTCCGTCACGGCAAGGTTGGGTGAATACTTGGACAAATTCCTCCAGCCAAGTGTGCGGGAAACCAAAGCATACTTAAAGGATACAGCTGATCTGCTCATATCCCTGGAGGATATAAGAATAAATCCAGGTACTGAAACCTTCCTTGTGACGGCGGATGTCGCCTCACTATATACTATAATACAGCATGAGGACGCTGCTCTGGCACTCAATTGGGCATTGAGTAAGAGGGAGGAGATCCCGTTTACACAAAAAAGATTTTTGGGTCAAGCCCTCGATTTCTGTATGTCGCATAATTATTTTTGGTTCGATGGTTTCTTTTTTTCACAACAGGTTGGCGTGGCTATGGGAGCTAAATATGCCCCTAGCCTCGCCAACCTGTTTATGGCGGAGTGGGAGGACAAAAGTATCTTCAGAGATCAAAGATCTCAACTTATCTTCTATCGGAGATACATTGACGACATCTTTTTGATCTGGCAGGGATCGGAAACAGATCTCAAAGTTTTCCTTGAAGTATTGAACAACAATGTGAACAACATTAAACTGGAATATGTGATCAGTGCGTGTTCAGTTAACTTCTTGGATGTAACTATAGAAAGATGTAATGACAGGTTGAAAACAAACGTGTACTTTAAAAGCACTGATCGAAACAGTTATCTATCGATCAGAAGTGAACACCACCCTGCTTGGATAAAGAATATCCCTAAAGGGCAATTTCTCCGAGTGCGCCGAAACTGCACTGATGACTCAGATTATTTTGAGCAGGCGAATGTACTGAAGAAGAGATTTGCCCAAAAGGGATATGATGAGATCAACCTGGTGTCAATGATTCAAGAGATCGCAGAGAAGCCGAGAGAAGATTGTTTTAAGAAGAAAATAGAAGAACCATCCACAAATGAACACCAGTGAAGCTTCCTGACGGGCTTCCACATCCAATATAAGGAAATTGAAACCATATATAAGAAACACTGGCACATCCTCAGCAGAGATAGACATCTGGGTGGAGTGATTCCTCAGCAGCCACGTTTTATATATAGACGTGCGCCCAATTTTGGCGATAGAGTGGTCCGCAAAATATTGGATCCACCTGATCGCCAATTGAAAATAGATCTGAAAGGATTCTTTCCTTGCATTCTTTCCTTGCAGAATGTGTATTTGCTGCTGCATGGTGAAAGAACACAACAAAGGAATTAACAAAGTTACCAGCTCCGATGGCACAATGTTTGACATTAAAGAATTCAGTACATGCAACTCGGCATATGTTGTATATTTGCTATGGTGCCCATGCGGGTTATTATATGTTGGGAGGACTAAAAGACTTCTAAGAATCCGCATATCAGAACACCTAGCAAATATTAAAAAAGGCTTTGAGGAACATAGCGTGTCCATGCATTTTAAAAAGGTACATAACCAGGACCCCACGCTTGCTCAATTTTGTGGCATAGATGTGGTTTACCCATCTTGGAGGGGGTCACACAGAGTCCGTGACCTTTCACAGCGCGAAACTCACTGGATATTCTTGCTAAAATGTCTTTTTCCGCGGGGGTTGAATATAGAGGTAGACTTGAATTGCTTCATCAATAATTCTTAGACATTTATCATACCCACACCTTTCCCTCCGTGGGTTTAGTATTACCCTTTCTGGCATCTTTTCAGTATATGTACTCTTTTATTCATTTATCTGATATTTTGCTATTAATTAATCCCTTCTCCAGTGGTGGTGTTATCGGTGACCATTTGCGATCAGCTCAGCGATCACTAATTCACCACTTGTATTTAGTTCCAGTTTTAGATTGATTTTATCTAGTTTCATTTTTAATGCATTTCTTACATATTTTAGATATATTTTAATTATATATATTTAATCATTTATATGAATTTGCAATTAGCGTTTGATACTAATATGTACTAATGCAAAATGTTATTAATTTATTTTAACTGACTATTGCCTTCATCCAGTGACAAATGTTTTGTTGATATACTCCAGCGCATGATTGATATATATCAGCTGATGACTTAATTAGGAACTGTTGTATGGATATTCAATATAAACACAGTGTAATGATTGTGCTGTAGATGTGATTCGTGGTCACGGGGACACCCGGAAATCTGCTTTTTTTCCCTCTCATTTCCGCCGCCCACGTCTGCCTATACAACAGCTGATTTGCCCCTGTTGTGTTGTTAGAAGCCATTCCCCGTGGCGAGCCTATCATGAGCAGCGTCTGCTCGACCTATCAGGTCGGCTTACCGCTGTGGCTGCTGGGTAAGACAGCCAGCCAATGGACTTCCTCCTAGCTTTGGCTGCATAAGCGCTCTAGGCCCGCCCATCATTGTAGGCGGAGCGGGATGCGCTGTGCAGCACGTGATTGGCTCAGACTGCTGCTGTTGGGGGATGTGATTAACATCCTCTCTCACCTATTGGAATCTGGGGACTGGCGCCACGCCTATCGCACTGGCTGATTGATTCATACACCAGCCAGTGGTGGTGGATGATGCTGTCAGCCCACAGTAGTTTGGGATTATCGTTTACTTCCGCCCACAGTTGTGGAGGAAGTGGGAAAACGCCCAGGACTGATAGGCTGATTGATCTGACTACATCAGATATAAGGTAACCATTTATGACTGTGTGGTTAGTCCCATGAATAAGTTTTTATAACGAAACATGTCGGGGTATTGCCATACAGTCTAATTTTACTAGTGAGTGCTGCGTTTTTGGATGCAGAGTGCGTTTGAAGTTTTTTATTTAAGTGGATGTGCAGCTGCATCTGACAGAAGTCCATGGCACCGTGAGTAGGAGAATTGGTTTCACTTTTTCTCGCTGATCGGGGGTCCGCCGTGACCGCTTCTCACCATTTTGACGTTTGAAGGAGTTTCTTGATGTGATATTCTGCTGTTTTACAAGATTTTGTTTGTGAGTGCACTGTTTGAAGTTTTATTTTGGTGTGCTATTAAACCTTTGATGGTATCACACTATTTGCACTTCTTTTGTCTCTCTCTGACATATATGTGGAACTGATTGGATGTCATATTTGGATTACATCTATACTGACGGGAACAACTACATCTGATAAGGTTTTTTGTGCCAAAACACGAGAGTGTGAGGCATACCTATCCGGTGAGTGTCCATTTGATGGGGGAGGAGTCACTGAGCACTGTCGGGTGTGGTGGAAGTTTTTGGAAAAATTTGAAGATCGCAGGATCCTTATACACATGAACTTTGCTTTGTTTGGCCACGTTCTAAATTATTTTTAAAGACTGTTTCTTGCACTTTCAGTGCGTTCACTTCACGTTTAAGTCAATCACGGGTGTTTATTATTACAGTCACAGTTTAGTGTTTATTTCTTAAACTGGATATATTTTGTTTATTATCACTGTATATCATTACATATGGGTTGTAGTAATGTATTTTATATAGTCAAATATGCACAGTTATTTGATAGCGCTGTTTTAATTTGTTGACACTCCTTAGAGAGTTTCATCATCTTACATTCTTTTTGTTCACCATGTTTTAATGTTTTTTCTATACTACAAAGCTTTTCAATTGGGTTAAATGTTTTACCATCTCTAATTGGTTGTGGTATAGTGCTCACTAAGTGCTTTAACTGAAAATACTCCCATTCGCTAAACTGCTGGTCCCTATCTACTGTTTTTAACTCTTCTCTTTGACCTAATTTTACCCTGTGTAAAAATATCCCTAAGCTGTGTGGTTCCCAATTGCTTTCCCATCCGTGTACTATGTCCTGGAATAAAAAAAATTGTGCCAACTAGTGGGATTAACGGGGAGTTATATTTCCATTTTACGTAGCTTTAGGTGCACACTGTGCAGAGGACAAAGACAGTAGACCATGTGAATGTACTTGCAGAATGATCCCCTGCCTGTGGTATTAATATGAGCAGATCCCTGTCTCTTGTATGAGAAACACCAGCTTTACGTAGCTTTAGGTGCACACTGTACAGAGGACACAGTACACCATGTGAAAGTACTTGTAGAATGATCCCCTGCCTGTGGTATTAATATGAGCTGATCCCTGCCTCTTATATGAGAAACACCAGCTTTACGTAGCTTTAGGTGCACACTGTAGAGAGGACAAAGTACACCACGTGAAAGTACTTGCAGAATGATCCCCTTCCTGTGGTATTAATATGAGCAGATCCAATTGCTCCCATTGCTGTATCTGATCCAATGAGGATGGAGAGAGCCCTGAGAGCCTCTGCTCTTGTGCACATCACTGGATTAAGATTGGGCTCAGGTAAGTATAAGCCTTACCTTTTTGATGCAAAATCGATCAGGATGGCATAGGATTTAACATGGCCCCTACCTATCCCTGTTCTAAGGCTGACAATGGCGGACCACTGGTGGCATTAAGTATATGGTGTGGCTATGTTACAGATTGAAAAGTAAAGGATCCAATCTTGGAGATCTTTTAAATTTTCTGCTTAAAGTGTCCTTTGGTGGTGCATTGATACTGGGACACTTTCTCTATACTTGAGTGACTCTGATACACTATACCTATGACATGCAGTTCATCCGGTGGCTTGTTTAAGCATGTGAGGGAGATTGGTATGAATATTCACAGCCATAGTCTTGAGCTTTCCTATAGTTCACGCTATATGTGATAATTAGTCTCATGGGCTGTGTTGCAAATGCTGTTAGTCTATAATTGCTATACAGGGTACGAGGGAGGCTGGAGCATATAATTTCAGTCTCAAGTTTGGAGTCCTCCTCTAAACCACGTTGTGGAAAGGCTTAGTTAGACTTACCGGTGATGGTTTTTCTAACAGCCTTTTAGGACAGCCTTGGAGAGAGCGTAGCGCAGTCTATTTTCCATGAAACACATGCAGCTTAAAATTATTGTGTGGTCTCCGACATGCTGGAAAACAAAGCACAGAATACCACCAACACAACCATGAGAGATACTTTAAACACTTCTAAGACAACAGGGAGGGTAGTAACGGCTGTCCTGAAAGGCTCTTAGACATAGCATCACCAGTAAGTCTAGCTGTGTTTCTCAAATCACCTTTCAGGACAGCTTTGGAGAGGATAACCAAGAAACTTACCCTAGGGTGGGACCACTGACTGCAGCACCTTCCTGCCAAAGGCTTGATCTGCGGAGGACAACAGGTCCAACCTATAATGCCGGAGGAACATAGAAAAGTTGAACCAGGTAGCAGCCTTGCATATTTGTTCTTGCGTAGCACCGGCCCTTTCGCCCCAAGATACTACTGTTGATCTTGTAGAGTGGGCAGCTATACCTGAAGGGGGTACTTTTCCTTTGGCTTTGTAGGCTTCCATGATTGCCAATTTAAGCCACATACCTGGAGGGCGCTTGGAAGCTTTTTCTCCTTTGCGGGAACCTGAGACGATTGTGAAGAGAGCATTTGGTTTCCTAAATGTTTTGGTGACTGTTAGGTAATGTAACAGGCATCTCCTTACATCCATTGTGCGAAAAGCTTCTTCTCCTGGATTACCTGGAGCTGAGGAGAAAGTGGGTAAAACAATCTCTTATGAGCAGTGTGGCAACCTTGGGTAGAAATGCTGGATCTGTTTGGAGAATTGCCCAATCTGAAAAAAACTATTCCTTCTGTCTGACGTGATGACCACTAAAAAAATCATCTTGAGAACTAAATCTTTTAAGGATGCTTCCTGCAGGGGTTCAAACTGAGCCTCCATTAGACCCTGCAACACAATAGATAAATCCCAGCTGGGAAAAACTTTAAGGGCTACCAGCCTGTTTTGTGCAAGAGTCCCATAAGCTCTTGAGGGGAGACTGTGTCATTTGCAGGTTTGACAGGAGCTGGCTTTTGGAGTCTGTAAAAAGCATCAGATCGTCAAGATAAGGAACGACTAATATTCCTCTTAGTTTCAGAGGTTCCAATGCTTCCACCATCCTTGTAAAGATCCTGGGGGAGGATAATAATCCAAAAGGCAGAGCTCTGAATTCGAGATATATTGAATCCCCCAGGTTGAGAGCCAGATGGAGAAACTATTGGGAAGCCTGGGCTATCCGGACATGCAGATAAGCGTCCCTTAGGTCCAGAGATTCCATAAAGCAATTTGGGGACAATAAAGTTTTGGAATAGATTGTGTGAATGAATGAATGAATGAAAAACTTATATAGCGCGGCACATGCAAACTGAATCGCCTCTGGGCGCTTGTTATTCCTGTCTCTTGACATCAAAAGAGCAGAGTTTTAATCCGTCTTCTGAAGGTCAGGTGGTTTTCCTCCAACCGAATGCTGGTTGGTAAAGCGTTCCATAGTCTAGGACCTTGGAAAGCAAACCTTCTTTCTCCTTTGGACTTGTATCTTGCTTTGGGTACCTTGACCAGGTTTTGGTTAGTGGATCGCAGAACGCGATTGGAATTGTGGGGTTCTATCTTGTCGCAAAGATATTGCGGAGCCTTCCCATGGATGCACTTATGGGTCAGACAGAGTGCTTTAAAGGCAATTCTGTCCTTTACTGGCAACCAGTGAAGGGTTCTCAACGAAGGTGAGATTGATTCCCATGTTTTTTTCCCAGTCACAAGTCTGGCAGCCGTATTCTGAACGACTTGCAGACAAGAGATTTGGTACTTTGGGAGTCCGAGGTAAAGGGCATTTGCATAGTCCAGTCTGGAGTTCACGATTGTTCCTACCACGACTGCTACGTCTTCTTTGGGGATAAATGGAATACGTCTGCGTAGTAGGCGCAACAGATGGTGCGATCCGCTGACTACTGACCCTATTTGTGCATCCATTGTCATGTAGGTGTCGAAGATGACCCCGAGACTTTTGAATTTGGAGCTGGGGGTGATGATTTGGCCCAGAATGGGCGGGGGTGTCCAGGTTGTTGCCAGTTGACTCTTAAGGCTGGCGTGAAACATGAGAAGTTCTGTTTTGGAACTGTTGAGTTTAAAGTGGACATTACATCAGTAGTTTTAAAAAAATGTCATTAGTCCTTTACAAATTTTTTTTTTTAGATGCCTTCAAAGTGTTGTTGCTAGGCAGAATAGTTAATCTTCCCACTTCCTGCACCTAGGTGCTCAATGCTTCCTAACCTACACTGCACAGACTCCTGGGAATGTAGTGGGTGTAACTTTCCAGGAGTCTGAGCACTCCCCAGTAGACATGTGCAATTCGTTCTGTTTCTAATTCGTTTTTTTACGAAAATTCGGAAATTCGTGAATTACGAATTTTCGTATTTACAAATTTTGAATTTACGAATTTACGAATTTTCGTATTTCCGAAAATTCGAATTTACGAATTTTCGTATTTCCGTTATTTTTACGAATTTCGGAAATTCGGATTTTCGGAAATTCGGAAATCCGAAAAAATTTCGGATTTTAGAATTTTCGAAATTCCGAATTTTAGAATTTTAGAATTTTTCAATTATCTAATTTTTCAATTTTCAAATTTTTGAATTTTTGAATTTTCAAATTTTTCAATTTTCGAATTTTCGAATTTTTCAATTTTCGAATTTTTCAATTTTTCAATTTTCGAATTTTCGAATTTTTCGAATTTTTCAATTTTCGAATTTTCGAATTTTTCAATTTTCGAATTTTTCAATTTTTCAATTTTCGAATTTTTAAATGTTCGAATTTTTCAATTTTTCAACTTTCGAATTTTCGAATTTTTCAATTTTCGAATTTTCGAATTTTTCAAATTTCAAATTTTTTCACTTTTCCAATTTTTCAAATATAACATTTTTCAAATTTCGAATTTTTAAATTTTCGAATTTTTCAATTTTCGAATTTTTCAAATTTTCGAATTTTTCAATTTTCGAATTTTTCAATTTCGAATTTTCGAATTTTTCAAGTTTCGAATTTTCGAATTTTCGAATTTTCGAATTTTTCAATTTTCGAATTTTTCAATTTTCGAATTTTTCAATTTTCGAATTTTTCAATTTTCGAATTTTCAATTTTTCAATTTTCGAATTTTCCAATTTCGAATTTTTGAATTTTCGAATTTTTGAATTTTCAAATTTCGAATTTTTTCACTTTTCCAATTTTTCAAATATAAAATTTTTCAAATTTCGAATTTTTCAAATTTCGAATTTTTCAAATTTCGAATTTTTCAAATTTCGAATTTTTCAAATTTCGGAAATTGAAAAATGTTTCAAATTTCGAATTTTTCAATTTCCGAATTTCGAATTTTCGAATTTTCGTATTTCCGAAAAATTCGAAATTCGAAAATTTGAAAATGCTAATATTGAAAAATTTTACAATTTTCGAACTTCAATTTTTTCAATTTTTTTTTTAATTTTCGAGATTTCGAATTTTCGAGATTCGTAAATACGAAAATTCGAAATTTGAAAAATTCGAAATTTCGAATTGTCGAGATTCGTAAATACGAAAATTCGAAATTTTTCAGATATTTCGAATTTCGAATTTTTCAATTTTCGAAATTTTGAATTTTCGTATTTCCGAATTTTCGTATTTCCGAATATTTTCGTATTTCCGAATTTTCGTATTTCGAAATTCAAAATTTCGAAAAATTCGAAATTTCGAAAAATTCGAAATTTCGAAAAATTCGAAATTTCGAAAAATTCGAAATTTCGAAAAATTCGAAATTTCGAAAAATTCGAAATTTCGAAAAATTCGAAATTTCGAAAATTGACAAATTCGAAATTCGAAATTTCGAAAACTGAAAAATTCGAAAATTAGAAAATTCGAAAACTGAAAAATTCGAAATACGAAATTACGAAAATATGACATTTCGAAATTTCGAAAATACAAAATTTCGAAATTTCTCCATTTTCGAATTTTAACAATCACTTTTCCAATTTCGAATTTTTCAATTTTCGAAATTTTGAATTTTCGTATTTCCGAATTTTCGTATTTCCGAATATTTTCGTATTTCCGAATTTTCGTATTTCGAAATTTCGAAAATTGAAAAATTTGAAATTCGAAATTTCGAAAAATTCGAAATTCGAAATTTCGAAAATTGACAAATTCGAAAATTCGAAAACTGAAAAATTAGAAATACGAAATTACAAAAATATGACATTTCGAAATTTCGAAAATTTCGAAATTTCGAAATTTCCGAATTTTAACAATCACTTTTCCAATTTCGAATTTTTCAATTTTCGAAATTTTGAATTTTCGTATTTCCGAATTTTCGTATTTCCGAATATTTTCGTATTGAAAAATTTGAAATTCGAAATTTCGAAAACTGAAAAATTCGAAAATTCGAAAACTGAAAAATTCGAAATACGAAATTTCGAAAATATTTCTCCATTTTCGAATTTTAACAATCACTTTTCCAATTTCGATTTTTTCAGAAATTTCGAAATTTGGAATTTTTCAAATTTCGAAAATTCGAAATTTGGAATTTTTCAAATTTCGAAAATTCGAAATTTCGAAAATTGAAAAATTCCAAATATCAAAAATCGAAATTTCGAAAATTGAAAAATTCCAAATTCGAAATTTCGAAAATTGAAAAATTCGAAAATTGAAAAATTCGAAATTCAAAAATTGAAAAATTCGAAAACTGAAAAAATCGAAAATTAGAAAATTCGAAAACTGAAAAATTCGAAATACGAAATTTCGAAAATACAACATTTCGAAATTTCGAAAATTGAAAAATTCGAAATTTGAAAATGGAAAAATTCGAAATTCGAAATTTCGAAAATTGAAAAATTCGAAATGTCAAAAATCGAAATTTGGAAAATTGAAAAATTCGAAAATCGAAATTTGGAAAATTCGAAATTGAAAAATTGAAAAATTCGAAAACTGAGAAATTAGAAAATTCGAAAACTGAAAAATTCGAAATACGAAATTACGAATATACGAAATTTCGAAAATACAAAATTTCGAAATTACGAAAATTGAAAAAATTAGAAATTTTTCCGAATTTCCGAAAATTCTTTTTTTTTTTCGTTTCATTCGTTTTTTTCGTTTCATTCGTTTTTTTCGTTTCTTTCGTTTTTTTGCTTTTTCGGAAATCCGAAAATTTCCCGAATTTACGAATTTACGAAAAAAGCAAAAAAACTAAAAAAAATTTTTTTTTCAAAATTTACGAATTTCCGAAAAAATAAAAAAAAACGAATGAAACAAAAACGGAAAAAAATAATTTTTCGAATTTCCCGAATTTACGAATTTACGAAAAAAAAAAAAAACGAAAATAACATAAACGAAAAAAACTAATTTTTTGGCAGTGCACATGTCTAGAGTCCCCAGTCTCAAAGAATCATGTGACTTGGACAGCACAGGTGCTGAAACCTGATCTGACACTGCTTGTGCAGCACTGAGCATGTGCGGGGCTGAAATCCAGGAAGTCATACAGTCTGGCTTCATGATGCCCACACTTAAGATGGCCCCAGTCAATTTCTATTTTATAAAGTGTCTAAATGCTGTAACAACCTAACAAAACGGACCTTAGTTTACAGACTAACTTTACAAGAATACATTAAGCTTGTGTATTACAGGGGTATTTATATTTAAAAAGTGAAATTGTGGCCGGAACTCCGCTTTAAGATAACTCTTAGTCATCCAGTTTTCTATCAAAGAGAGACATTTCTCTAAACTGAGATGATGATCCTTTTTGTTGCAGATGCGAAAATACAGTTGCGTATCGTCTGCATATGAGTGATAGAGTAGTTCTTGGCTACTGATGATTTCAAAGAGAGGGCGAAGATAGATGTTGAAAAGCACCGGTGACAGGGGGATCCTTGGGGGACTCCACATGACATCGTGCGCCTTTCCGACGTGAAAGATCCCAGTTTCACTGTTTGTGATCGGTTTTCTAGAAAGGAGGAAAACCATGGTAAATCACCTTCTGCGACTCTGGCTACCTCAGCCAGTCGCGTCAGTAACAGTTTGTGGTCTACCGTGTCAAAGGCTGCGCTTAGGTCCAGCAGAACCAGGAGACAAGATTCTCCTTCGTCTGTGGCCTCAAGGTCTTCGTCCCATATTTTGAGTAATGCTGTTTCTGTCCCGTGTCCGGGACGGAAACCTGATTGTAATGGATCAAGTAGATTATGGGTATCCAGATGCTGTTGCAGCTGCTGTACCACTACTTTCTCAATTACCTTGGAGAGAACGTTTAGGCCTGTTATGGAGCGGCGGTGAGTTGGGTCCTTGGGGTCCAGGGTAGGTTTTTTCAAGATGGGATGGATTGTGCCCTCTTTCAGCAGGGAGGGCACTATGCCTTCCTTAAATGACTGGTTTATAAGCTGCGTGATAGGTGGTGCCAGGATGTCGGCACATTCCTTCAGCAGTTTAGTGGGGATAATATCATTGGGCGCTGTGCTGTTTCGCAAAGTACCGATGATATTTTTTGTGGCATCGATGGAGATGGGTTCCAGAGTAAACTTTGTTGATTGTAGAAAGTTTCTCTGGGTGTTATGTGGTTGATTGAGGGGGGGTTGAGGGGGGTATTGTTTTGCAGAATGCTTTCCCGGATTCTCTCAATTTTGTTGATGAAGAAATCTGATAATTCATTGCAAAATTCTTGGGTATCTGAATTGGGGGCTTCAAGACATCCTGGATTCATGGTCTGGGTGACCATCTTGAAGAGTTCGCGGGGGCGGTTTAGGGCGGTGTTAATAGCCATAGAAAAATGATGTTTCTTGGCTTTGAAGATTTGTTTATGATATTTTCTTGTTATTGCCTTGTAGATGATGAGGTTTTCCTCTGAAGCGCTTCTTTTCCAGGCGGATTCCGCCCTTCTGCGCTCTTGCTTCAGTAGCGACAGCTGGTTGTTGAACCAGCCGGACTTTTTTTTCTGGGTGCGGGCTTTGCGTTTCGGTGCTACTAAGTCAGTTGACTGTAGTAGGGCTGCATTTATGGCATCCAGTGTATCTGAGGCTGTTTGATGTGGATGGATTGTTTTGATTTTATTTCCCAAGGTAGATTTGAAGCTTCTTCTGAGATCTAGTCCAGTGTATTGTCACCGGCTTGGGTGCTTTTATCAATGGGGGAGTTTTGGAAATTATGAATTTGATTGCATGGTGATCTGTCCATGGCAATGGTTCATTTTCCAGAATCCTTTTTTTCAGATTGTGTCTGAAAATTAGGTCGAGCGTGTGACCTGAAGTATGTGTTGGCCCGCATGTAAGTTGCTGTAGCCCTAATCCTTCCAGGTGATCAATACAGGCATCGGCAACAGGATCCTGTGATGAGTTGGCCCAGAGGTTGAAGTCCCCGAGATAAACTCCGTCAATGATGGTATCATCTGCGATTTTGGCCCGGGTGGCCCATAGCAGAGAAGAATGTGGACAGTCTCCTGGGGGTTTGTTTGCAGTTGAAGAGTAAGGGTTTCCATGAATGGAAGAGGATTTTGAAGGACTGGCTTAGTGATTGCAAGGTGAATCTTGTGGATCACCGCCAGGCCTCCGCCTCTTTGCCCTATTCTGTTTTCCGTTATAATACGATCGTTTTCTGGCACCAATTCTCCGAGAATGGTGTTGCAGTCGTCTGAGAGCCAACTTTCTGTAATAAAGAGGCAGTCTAGATCGTATTGTAGTATGAAATCATGGATTTCTAATCAGTGTTTTACTGCCGATCTTGTGTTAATCAAAGCACATGATATGTGCTTAAGCTGAGGTGAATGGCTGAAATTTTTGATGGTCGATCGTCGATCGATTCTCAAAAGTTGCTCTATTTTTAGGGCCTTTTTGGTGACGGCTGATAATGCTGTGGCGAATCGTCTCAGACCCCTAATAGTTTCTGCAGAGTATCGCCGATTGGCCATAGTCGCCAGTCACCGGGGGGGGGGGGGTAACGGTGTTTAAATTGCGATGGAGGGAAGATTCACTGGATCCTCTCTCTCGGCTTGGTCCAGAGGAAGGCAAAAAAAAAACTGACCGTGCTGAGCCAATGTGCTGCGGCAGGGAAAACAATTCCTTCCTGATCCCTGAGAGGCGATCGGACAAAACCCTGGATCAAGTGCTATTGGTTTTTGAAGGAGGAAGAGGGGGTGAGAGGTGTCACTGTTGCTGGGGTGTACCAAGATGGCCGCCGACCGAGACACAGGCCTCAGGTTTTGGGGGCTGTCAGCTGGGTGGGTTTTCTGGCCGTGTTAAACTTGGGTTGTTAATCCGGGGGAGGATAGGGTCCTCCAGGGGTAGGGGGATATTCTTAGCAATTCTGTATGATTTGAGGGCTGTTTCTGGGCGTATGTGCAGCGTCCCACTCAGGACATGTGGGAACTGCAAAAGTATTACTTCTTTGTCATTGCTATATTGCATGTAATTTTGCATTACTATACCTGTGGTATCCCTGTTCATAGGCTGGTCAAGTGTGCTTCATACTTCCCACCACAAGATGGGGATAGCACCACTCTGGGATATCTATCCCAGCTCAGGTTATCTGTGGTCAGTTATTCCGTACAGGAAGCAGTGTGCAGAGAGAAAAGCAGAATGTGAAGGTGAGAGAGAAGGTCAGTCCAGAGAAGGGACAAATTGGAACTGCTCAAATCAAAGGGTAACAGCCATCAAGCGGCAGCAAAGACCTTTGAGTATAAAGGTGAAGGATTTCTTAGCCACCGGCAACCTCACCCATGTCACTGGATTCAAAAGAGACCAGGAACAAGTAAGCATTATACTGAACCACAGCCTGAGTCCAGGCCTACTAAAGCCTATTAGCAGTGGAT
Organism: Rana temporaria; assembly: GCF_905171775.1. Lineage (NCBI taxonomy): Eukaryota > Metazoa > Chordata > Amphibia > Anura > Ranidae > Rana > Rana temporaria. Next base: position 84,798,793 of record NC_053499.1, on the reverse strand, counting down.
CAGCAGAACTCCTCTATTTACCCAGAGACTGTATTCTAACTGAATGTTTGTACTGCAACCAAAACCAGCCACAGTAAAAGTGTGAGTTGTATCTTACCACTGTCTACCTCATTCTTCAACATTGTTACTACAACTGGTTGTACCACCATTAACGGTACTGGCGTCACGACAAATACCATCAAGGGACTCAGCCGCCACAAGCACTCTAAACACCCCTGTCATCACGGGCACCTCAACCACCATCTTGGCTGGCGTTTCCCTATCACAGAGCGTGCCCCGGAGGATGTCGTGCTGTCTTCCCTTTCACTGTGCGACCGGCCCAGGGAGGCTTTCTGCTAACCGTGAGTAAACCGATGAACTGTATTATTGCTGTCTCTCATCGGCCCACCGTGCACCCCACGTGTTCCCCTGCGGTTCTGGCTCGTCGCATATGTGCGGCGTGCCGCTAGGCCGCGGCTGAAGCCGCGGTCTTTCCTGAATGCGGCGGCCGTGAATATGGCCTAGGCTGATGCGGAAAAGCGCCGAAAATCGCCAAAAAATCGCTACCTCAAGCCCGGGAGGTGGCGACGGGATAGCGGGGGGGTGCCTCAGTTGTGGGTGGCAGTGTGGGGGATGATGCGGTGTACAGGAGAGGGGGAGAGCCGCAGTATTTAGGCTGATGTGATGGCTGTCCTGAAAAGGACGGCCATCAGCGATTCCAGGGGGGTGGATGGCCCTGAGAGACAGGGTCTTACCTGAGAAGAGGGGGCCCAAGGGGAGGAAAAATCTGGTCCTATGAGCTGCAGTTGACTCGTGCAGCAAGGGTTGTAGGAGCCTGCCTGCCTGCTGTGCTGTGTAGCTGCCTGTCTGTCTGGTCCCTGGGTGAGAGCAGACTCGGAAGGTCCGGAAATTGTCCATCCGGACAATCCGGAAATTGTTTGTAATGGACCGACTTTTCCGATTCAGTAGTGTGAATATAAACCCTGACCTTCCTGATGTTTTGGGACTTGGATAATAACTTCCTATTGTATAAGATCCTGGAGAAGGTTGGTCATTGCGGAAGCCTTTTCCTTGTCTTTTGGAAGACTGGTGATATAGTATCTGCTTGTGTGATGATGCTGTTCACGAACAGACTTGTGGTCACCTTTCCCCCCCCTGTGGGTGGAAAGAAGAAACCCCCCACCCCTTACTAGAATGAGACTGTCATTTATTTTTGGGAGGCTGGTCGGGGGCTCTGAAGAGTTCCTCTCCCCTTGCCCCTCTGGGAGGCCCAACGGTTTTTCTGCTCCTGGTCTCTATTCTTGTGGAGCTGTTGTACAGCACAATATATATATCTGTATCTATATATATATATATATATATATATATATATATATTTTTTTTTTTTTTTTTTTGAGTGGCTGCTTCCTTTTGGAAGGAAACACCTTCTTGTCACCTGTCCTGTCAAGAACCGTCTCGAGATCTGGACCAAAGAGAAAGTCACCTTAAAAAGGTAGGCTGCACAACTTTATCTTGGATGCCGTATCTCCAGTCCAAGTTTTCAGCCAGATAACACATCTAGCTGAGTTCACCAGGGCTTGCCGACATCTTCACTGATTTTGCTGAGGCATCAGACATGTATTTTACTGCTTTAAGCATCAGTGAAAAAGATTTCAGAGACACTTTTCGCAATGTACCTGCCTCCACATGACTCCAGGTTCCTGGCTACTACCGTGGAAGCCATCACAGGCTTGAGGCTGCAGGAGGTGGAATTCCATGCTTTTTCAAAAGGGAATCCGCCCTCTTATCCATTGCGTCCTTTAGTACCCCCATATCTTTGAATGCAAGTTCCGTGCAATGGGATACTAGTGAGAATACTGTGTCAACCCTGGGCTTCTTGTTCCAGATCTCAGTCTCCTTTTCCTCAAAGGGGACCCTTCTCCTGAGGGTTTCGGAAAAGAAAGGACCTCTCTCTGGGTCCTTCCACTCTTTCTTAATTGCATCCAAGAAGACCCTGTGGACCGGAAACACTGGTTTGGTTTCATCCAAGCCTTGGTACATCTTGTCATGTACTGACAGTTCTACCCTTTCCTCCTGGATTTCTAGAGTCATGTAGATCGCTTTTAATAGGTCATCTACCTCCTCCAGTGATAGCTTGTACCTGGACGCCCAGCTATCCTCTTCCTCCTCATCCGAATCCTTGAGGGAAGGAAGAGTATTTGTCCCCTCATCCCCTGAGTCAGTACTGACTACTGCTCTAGAGGTGGATGGTCGAAGGGTGGAAGGAGGCTGCTTGGGTCCTGCTTGGCTTGCCAGGCTTTTGACCAGCAGAGATCTGACCAAGCTTAAAGAATTTTGTAAGCTCCCACACAGAGGAAAACAAATCTGTGCATTCTTGGGATGTCTCCTCTTCAACAAGCTCTGCAACACAGGTTCTGCACATGGGTTTTTGCCACAAATCTGAGAGGATTCTTGCAAGCTTTTGCTTGATTTAGCTTTTGCTGACGCTTTAACCTAAAAGGAATAGAAACAGGGTTCAGCCAAGCATCCATTACTCTTGTAGCTATCACAGTTTTGTGAGACAAACCTCCACCAACAAAAAGATAAATTGTGCCCCAAAAGGTCTCCCCAGCAAGGAAAAAAACTACTGTCCAGGATGCAAGGTCCGAGTCACCTCTGATTCTGCAGCCGCATGCTCCCTGTTACAGGGAGGTAAACATTTAACCACACAGCCCATAAGGAAAATATGGGGGCACCACTGTACCCCTCTTATCTGGGCCTGGCCGGTGCTTAAGGGGGCCTGCTTCCACCTGGGTTGTCAGTCTCTCATCCATTTCTGCAGAGAGCTCAGCAGGGAACTTACAGAAGCTGCCTGGCTTTGAATCAGATGGTCCCAGCATTGCCCATGAGCGCCGTAACCCAAAACACCAGCCGAAAGGACCCACCCCCTGACCTCTGTGGTTCCAGGCAACTGGAACCAACTTTGCCCCACCCCTACAGGAAGCCGCGTCACCCACCAGCCGGGATCCGGGACTGACATATGGGGAAAAACTACACTGTAGATGCCCCCCTGAGCCATAGCGTGGATCCCAGGCACAATGACGCTAGTCTCCTGAGAGCCATTGCTTGACTGAGCTGAAGAGGCTGGGAGCTCCAGATCACCCTTGTCCATACTGGGGGGGCTGAGGAGACAGAAAAAAAATATTGAGGTGAGCCTAAAACCCCTCTACCTTGGAGAGAACGCAGCTCCCCCTGGTTCCAGCAGAGCTTCCACTATGGCAGATGAAACACAATAGCTGAAGCCTTGGTGGAAGAGGAGGGATTTTAAAGCTGCACGTGTTTCCTGGAAAACAGGCGGAGTTCCGCTCTCTTCAAGGCTGTGCTGAAAGGCGATTTGAGAAAAAGTTCTATGGACTTTTCAGCAATTTCTGCCTGTACCCTGAATGTATGTTCTAGTCTCCTATCTTGTTGCCTAGTTGGAATACACACTTGATTATGCATCAGGTATAACACTCTATTGGAGGGATTATTCATTTCCAGCTACTGATACAAGTGGAATATATATTATCATGCCGGGTTTTCCTGAAAAATCATATTAAGGGACGTTCTACACATCCCTTCTGCTCAAGGCCAATATTACAGTATCTGGTATCCATCTGTGCACAATTTACAATTTCAAGGTTAAACGAGAATATGAAATAATTGTGCAATATTGACAAGGTGGTTTAGGGTCTATGATTGATTTTATAATTGTCTGTGTTACGTGTACAATAAAGTTGTTATCTCTGATGCATTGGTCTAGATTTTTAGGATACGTTTTTATAGAGACCCAGTTCATGATGGTTTGGTCTTGAGTCCATACCTACTTTCTTATTTATTTTTATTTTTCATAAGCATAAGAGGTGCTGAGGGGGATCTGCTTTCAGAAGGTTTTTTACCTTATTGAACAGAATGTATTACAGTAAAAAACTCTTAGCCTTCAGAACCACTTGAATGCAGTAAATGAAAGATTGACACATAATGCTTATTTCTCTTAAACATTGGAAAGACAGACACAATATGCTTACTTCTCTTGAACATTGGAAGATATCCAACTGTGACATTGGCACAAAACTGCCAGAAACCAGTGGACCCAGGCACACCCATCTACTCTCCAGTAATGTCTGGCCAGAAGTAGTCTCCATGGAAGAAAGCGTTGAAAAAGCCATACCATGTGGAAACAAGGTTAAGTGTTGGAAGGCAACATGTTTTTAATATCAGATATTTTTGGACTGTTGAGACCTGGTTCTACTGAAGCCATTTGGATATGTCTGGGGGTAGCCTGGAATACCAGCAGAGCAAGATTACCCAGCAAGGTGTGTATAGCAGAAGGGTACATATTAGGGTTTCATCTGGGAGAGGAATCACACATACTCCCTGGTGGTAGGATATGGGAATAAGAGAGCATGAGCTCAGACCTCCTGGTGATTGGAAGATTACACTGCCTAATTGCCTTATTTTCAATCAGAACATCAATCCATTGTGGACAGTGATGCTGACCTGGGTCAAGTGCCCAACGGCAATAGAGCAATGCCATCTGCTGGTGGTTATCGAGGACATCAACACACTTCCTGAAAGTTTACTGCCTTTTTTGCGCATTGTACAGAGGACTACATGGGCGGGGAGAGTGTTTTGTGTGGGTTGTGTCTGAGTGTGAGAGAGGTGTTCCTAAGAAAGTAGTGAGCTGTCCGCAGCTGGTGACATCAAACGTGCACACAACACCCTTCCAACGTCTCCCGTGTCAAACTCCCCTTTTGGGTATCTACTCACCAGAAGGTAGAGTTTATTAGGCTCTGAACATCCACTCCATCCAATTATCTCCAACTCCAGGGAACTGCAGCTTGATCAGCGTGTTGTGTTCCTAATATCCACCAAATGTTAGGGCACACAAAAAAGACTAGATAATACCGTTTTTAAAGTCTTCATTCCACAAGCTGTGTCAATCCACTTATATATCACAGCATCAATTCAATTAAAATTAAGTTATAAAACCTATAAAGCACACATGGGCTTAGTCCCAAGCTCACAGTGGGGTTCCTATGCTTGTGTTACTCACGTCCACTGCAAGTGAACACCGCTCTTGTTACCACACACTGCGCTCCAGTATGAGTTTGTCTGGTATATGTATATGTGTTACACTTCATTGTTTTGTTCATGCGTATGTTTTAAAGTAAAGGGCTGATCACTTTTGGTTAACTGATGTGCCCTGTAGATCTTTAGGATAAACCAGACCTCTTTGGAGGAGAAAGTAGGAGAACTCTAGAATATATATTTCCTGGCTCTGCCCCATGCCAACTGACTGTGGGTCCACTCCACCCCATTGCCCACCATAGGACATTCCTGAATAGAATAAAAGGCGGTCAGTACCTAGTAGAGGTGTTATTTTTCTGTCCTCGCTCCAGACAATTCTGTGGTTTCAGCTTAAGTGTTCCTGCCATTTGGTCCTGTGGTAGAAGGTCCTCCTTGTTGGGGGGTAAAGCCCTCCTGAAATTGGACACTCCTGATGTCAGGGCATGGCTTGTGCCGGTGTCATTCTGGGCTATTATCATTCATTGTCTGCCCAGTCCGCATGTGTCATGTCGACGGGGTGTGTGTTCCATGATGGTTTGTCGACATCTGAAATGCTCAGTCATTGGTCAGTTAGCATTGTATTTAGTGTTCTCCTTCTCCTCCTTTCGGGTCCCTGAAGCCTTTGCTGGTGCAATGGCGTCATTGTCCGCTTCGTGATTGGCAGTTTTTCCTGTTCCTGAATTGGCTGAAAGTTGCTGGGTGCTCATTGGAGGAGAGGAGGGTGCTTCCTTTAAAATATCCTCCTGCTCACTCTCCTCTGCTGTTGCCCTGGATCTTCTGCTATCCATGCTGGTAAGGCATACTTGTGCTTGTCTTATATGCCTTATGTACCTTGTTAGAGAAGGTAGATACTCTCTCTAAGCTGGTGTGCTCTATGTGCTTATAGTCTGTGTGCTATAGGTGCTGTGTACTCTGTATGTTCTATGTACTGTGGCAGGAAGTCAGGTAAATCTGTGGGTGTTGTCACAGATGGGAGATACACTTCCGCCTTGTTTAGACAATACACCAATTGTTATTAGGCGTTGGCTGCAGAAGTAGCCAGAAAAGGTCTAAGGGTGTTGGAAAACTTCAGCTGTTCAAAATGAAGCAATTAAGGCATCTATCCAGAGGATTACCACTGATTTGCTGCATCCTGAGGCTTTCTGAGTGAAGGAGAGCAGTAGCTGAAAGTCTTCTGAGGAGGTGAGGTGAAGATTGATTTTTCTGTGTGATAAACAAAAAGAGACTATTGTTTTTCTGCTGTATGACCAGCAGTGTCTGCCCAGCACTAGGCTGTGCCAGACTCCATAGATAGGTTCCTGTGTGGATGGTAGATGCCCAAAGTGGCCAGGGTTTATTTTATGTTTGATTTTGTTTATGCTATTTGGATGCTTGCACTTGTTTCCATCAAGATGGAAGAATAAGGTCTCGGCTACATGTGAATTGAGTTTGGTGGTCTCAGCCCGGCTCCCGGTGGGTGTGCTATGCGAGGTAAGCCTGCGCTTAGCACGCCCACCCCCCTCCCACAAAAACCACCACCACACTTACACGCACTCGAAATTGGGTTAACATGCACGCACTTTGACCATGCGGTCTTTAAAAAGAGAGGCAAAGGACTAAGGGGGCTGGTTGAGCGGGCTAGATCCTCTCACTCCCTTATAGGGAGTCCCTTTGCCCCGTTGGGCTTCAAAGCAGAGCAGGTAGGGCGGGCTGTGTGGGAGGACCCCCTCACGCACCCGCCATTGCCACCCGGGGCATGGAGAAAGATTGCCTCTGGGGAGGCCTGCCTACTCCCAAATCCTGCAGTCCGGCTCCTGTCTCAAGTACACGCACAAAATACACTAGAAAAAAAAAAAAAAAAAAGATGGAAGAATAAACCAAAATCTTTATTTTCAACCGTCTTCGACTGCCTGTCTGTATAAATTCAGTGTGTAGTGAACCCATCCAGGGGGTCACACACCCCGCTACCGAGCTAACCCCTTACAGTACTAATGATCTGAATTTGGATACGCTGTCTGCTGTGGACAGTACAGCCTTATTGTCCTTGCACTGTTTTTCCTAGTATCACCTGCAGCCTTGCTTGTGGCTCTCTTGGATGGGTTTGCTGCCTGAACTGCTGTTTTTGTATTTTTATCCTTTTTGTCCTTTTGTTGTCTTTATGCTTCCTCTTACTTCCTGGATTGTGTAGTATATTTTTTCCTTCTTCACCCTAGCCCAAAAAAGTTTACCTGCTCCTAAAGATGAGGCACTGAAGGCTACTGAAAGGTATGGACCTCCCCGTGGATCCAGTGGCATACGCCCGTGTTTGGGTATGGATTAACAATCGTTCCTTACATTACAGTGGGTGAGGCAGTTCACACAGAGGTCGCAAAAGTGATTTCTTCATCCAGTGAGCGTTGTTTCCCTATCTCCACGTTCTTCTCATTCAAAGCCGAAATTCAAGCACCATCATGGACGATGAAGATCGTCATCTGAATTGGCCAGTCCATCTTCCAGACATCGCCCAGTAGTGTCATCCACCAGTCAGAGACCAGGGGTTCTTCTTCCGTTCCATCTTGTATTTCAGCTGTCAAGCAGGCTATTGAATGGGAGGAAGATATGTTCTGCTCCACAAGAGCATAGAAAATATTATCCAAATCTAAAAAGGGAACTTCCCAAATTTCTATTTATGGCTGAAATAAAGGAGCTGATGGAAGAGGAAAGGGCTAAGCCAGACAGGAGGTCAGCAGTTCAAAATAGGATAAATAAGCTATATCCTCACCGTTCAGAGGATTCGGAAACCTGGGACTCGCCTCCAATGGTTGATGCCTCTCTGTAGCGCCTTGCTATTACTCTCCCACTAGAGGAGATAGTATCCTTCAAGCAGTCAATGGAGAGAAGAGCGGCTTCGGATCTGAAAGGTTTTTTTACCACAGCAGGAGTGGCCTGCAGTAACCCTGACTTCAGTCACTAGAGTGGTAAAAGTATGGTCTTCTAATGTAGAGTCAGCCTTGAGCTCATTTCCTGAGGAGTAATCTATATCTTCTAGTCTCCAAAGGCTTAAGTTATCCACAGAGTTAATGACGGAGGCAGCTATAGACCTTTTGTCAAGTTTACTTCCCGCATTATGGCTCATTTGGTCACAGCCAGACGGGCCCTCTAGCTTATGCACTGGTCTGCGAATTCGGCTTCCATTCCGGGTCTTTGTTTCATTCCATTCACGGGTGGGACACTGTTTGGTAAAACTTTGGCAGATGTGATCCTCTGGGTGACTGGAGGGAAATCTGGCCTTCTTTCCCAGGATCAGAGATGTCAAATGCAGGCCTTTTGGTCAAATGGGAAAAGTCGATCAGGTCAAGGACGCTAGATCCTACTGCTCGGGTAAAGAGTTAAATTGATTTCCATGGCGTGCTTGAGGTTCCTTTGCAGACCAGGCAAAACCCAAGTCCTCCCAGTCCTCCAAAAAGGCAGTAAAGCCTTTCTGAAGGTTGGCCTGTACGGGAATTTGCCTGTTGGGGCAAGGCTGGCTTTCTTTGGCAAAGTCTGGGTGGAAAAGAATTACGGATGCATGGGTACTGAAGGTAGTTCGCAGGGAACTTTGCCTTCACTATGAGAAGACGCCTCCAAAAAATGTATTTATGTCAACAAAGGTCCATATGTCTTTGGAGAAACAGGCATTGCTAGATTTTTACGTTTCAGAGTTGCTAAGATTGCGGGCCGTGACCCTGGTTTTAAGGTCAGAGGAGAGGAAGGGTATGTATTCCCCTCTTTTTCTCTTTCTGTGGAAAGTGGCGCCCAGTTTTGGACCTCAAGTCGTTAAATTCTTTCCTCAACAGCAATTGTTGGATGATATCCATAGATCTACAAAACGCCTATTTCCATATTCCAGCGAATCCTGACCCCCGAACCACACAGTCCCCCCCTGCCCGAGGCTACCCCGTCTGCTGAAGGAACAGCAGTCAGGAGTTGCCTCGTGGAACGTATCTTTGCACGTTAAACACACACATTCATCATGGCACACGGACAATGCACGCATGCACACCACTGTGGTCCCTAGCTCACACACCCTACATCCACCTCACATTGGTTTAGCCCAAGTCCACTGCATGGGACTTGGGAGCAGCAATGCCACGCCAAGGCCCCAATGATGTTGCTGTCCATTCATACCACATTCACACGGTCGTGGGGATAACCTCTCCCTGACAATCCAAGGTGACACACCTTGCTGGCAGGAATGTCACACACATACACACACTCACACACCAGTCACACTGTAGCAGCACTGGGCAAACCCTGCCCCTGCAAACGGGTGCCCGGGCACCACTTCTGCACTCCTCACCGTGTGCAGTGACAAAAAATAAAAATAAAATAGGGATCATGCCCTTACAGGAGGACGGCACATACTTCTGTACACGTCCAACAAAAACAAAAATTAAAGCTCATACTCTGAGCAAAAAAAAAAACAGAGAACGGTCATTTACCCTCCCGTGGGCCAGGCCTGGTGCCACGGGTACGGCTCCTCAATTGTCTGGGGGGAGCCTCGGGTGGGGGGTGGGATATCAGGAGAAGGTTCATCCCCTGGTCTGTCACTCCTGGCTCTGATGGCAGATGTAGCCTGCATGCCCTCCAACGCAACGGCAATGCGGGTGAGAACAGTGTTAGTATCCGCCTGCATTCGCAGCTGGCAGGCGTTGGTCTGCCGCTGGAGGCGCCTGTTCTGCCGACCCTCTGCCTGGATGGCAGCAGTGTTTGCCCAGCCTCCCCCAGGCTCTTCACCTCTGCCAGGATCCCAGATGATGTGGCCTGCAGCTCCACAATTGCTGCAGTGGGCCGGACCTGGGTGGCCTGCACGTCCCCAGATGATGAGGGAGCCCCTGCTGACATATGCTGATGCATGGCATCCAGGGTCTGACTGGTCACAGAGACTTGTGGCCATGGCTGCACAGTTGACATTGATGTCAGGCAGGCAGTCCGTTATGGCCTGGGTATGGGCAGCCTGCTGGCTGAGGCACTGCTGCATGTCCGAGGACCCAGAAAAAGAGGCCAGGCTGTCAGCCACTCTATGCAGGTCACCGGCAATATCGGCCATGTGGCGCGTCTGCCTTGCCTGCTCCCTCTCAAGCCTTTCTTGGAGGGAACCAGCTACAACCCTAGTCTTGGCCAGAGCCTTTCTTGGGGAAGTAGCCGGGTGAGTCAGTCTGGACGGAAAAGCCCTGGAGAGGGTAGCCCTGGAGGGGGTAGCCCTGGATGGGGTTCCCCTGGGATGTCAACTTCACAGAGGAAGCTGGTCTGCCCCCCGTGCCCCTGAGGTGCCTTCTGATGCTGGCCAGTTTATCCCGGACACGCCAACGCATGTCATTAATTTTCTTGCCAATGTCCTTAGAGGTCCGGGATTCATGCCCAAGGGCATTGACCTCCAGGGTGATCTTCTCCAGGATCTCTTGCTTCCTCGCCCTGCTGGTCCTGGCACTCTGTGTGCCATGGAGGTACACATCAAATTTAGAGATGGCTGAGGTGAGGATAGCCCTCTCATCTGCAGAGAATTTTTTTTTCTCCTGTCCCTGTCAGTCTCAGCATCAGACATGGATCCGCAAAAGTACTGTGCTCCAGGGGGAAGACAAGAAAGCTGGTGTACTTTTGCGCTGGACGGGCGTATGGCTGGGCGTATTTACGCGCTTGGCGTAAGCCGGTGGGCCGGCGTATCTAAGGAAGTTGCGCCGGCGTAGTTGTGAGCATGCGCATAGGGGTGCTGACCATACATCCGCGTCACGGCGTATGCGCCGTTCATGATACGCTGGGCATAAAACACTGCACCACTGCATCATTTGCATGGGGTCACACCCACTTCCACCTACGCCGGCTTACGCCTACGAAATATACGCCACGCTGGTGCAACGTTGGGAGCATTGGCTTGCTGAATTTCATGCTTGCCTCTCTGTGCTGCGTCGGTGTAGCGTAAAGGAGATACCCTACGGCAGCATAAATATGCGCCGCTGTATGTGAATCCGGGCCATAGAGTTTACACCATTGCACTTCCTGTTCCACGGAACCACAGGATCCATAAAAGCCTATAAAAACAGTGTCATACCACACTTACTTAATGCTGCCAAAAGGTTAGTACCCAGGCACTGGAAACAGGTAGTATGTCCCACCCTTAACCACTTAACCCCCGGACCATATTGCTGCCCAAAGACCAGAGCACTTTTTGCAATTCGGCACTGCGTCGCTTTAACTGACAATTGCGCGGTCGTGCGACGTGGCTCCCAAACAAAATTGGAGTCCTTTTTTCCCCACAAATAGAGCTTTCTTTTGGTGGTAAATATCCCCCAAAAATATATAAAAAAAACATTTTTTTCCTCAGTTTAGGCCGATACGTATTCTTCTACATATTTTTCGTTAAAAAAATCGCAATAAGCGTTTATTGATTGGTTTGCGCAAAAGTTATAGCGTTTACAAAATAGGGGGTATTTTTATGGCATTTTTATTAATATTTTTTTTTTACTAGTAATGGCGGCGATCAGCGATTTTTTTCGGTACTGCGACATTATGGCGGACACTTCGAACACTTTTGACACATTTTTGGGACCATTGGTATTTTTATAGCGATCAGTGCTATAAAATGCATTGGATTACTATAAAAATGCCACTGGCAGTGAAGGGGTTAACACTAGGGGGCGGGGAAGGGGTTAAGTATGTCCCTGGGTGTGTTCTAACTGTAGGGGGGTGGCCTCACTAGTGGAAATCACTGATCTTCCGTTCATACATTGTATGAACAGAAGATCAGCATTTCCCCCCTGACAGGACCGGGAGCTGTGTGTAACGAGCGATCGCATGTGCCCGGGGGCGATCGCGCCAGCCGGGCACGCGCAAGGGAGTCGGGGGCGAGCGCGCCCCTAGTGGCCTGCGAGAGAGCCGACGTTATACTACGGGCTCTCGCACAGGGGAGCCGACCTGCCGCCGTAAAACGACGGCCGCTGGTCGGCAAGTAGTTAAAGAATGGAAAAGTAGTAAACAGAAAATGTAGCGCTAAAAACTAAAAACTCCAGAATATGTGGTACCATGTGAGGTGACAATATTCGTATAAGAGTGCATATACATGAACCACTAACATATATATAAGTAGCTCAAACAGTGCTTGATGCAAAGAAAAAAGTCTATATCTCAAAGTTGAATGGACATCAATTGAGTGATAGGTGCAGGGAAAACAGGTGGGCTGCTATCCGATGATTGGGATGCAACAAGTATACAAGTTGTCTGTAGCACTCTATGAGGATCACAATCACATCAAGGTAGGTAGTGGATGAAATACGCTTACCGGATGGGTTGGACTCTAATACTGTACAGCAAAGAGTCAGCCAGACATAGTGGTCTTTGGAAACCGGGACCACTCAAACCGGAATGGGACCATAAGCGAGACTGGAACTCCAAATTGACATGGACAGCAGGAACCAGCAGAGCTTGAATGGTGTGTTGGATCAATACCACAAGCTTTGAATACAATCCTTGGACCATCAGTCAGGAGGTGCAGGACAGGATGTTGCTAAAGCTCTCAGGAAACCATGGAATGGATAATATGAAATGGAAAAAGGAACTCCAATAGTGCAGGTCAATTAAAACCAAAAAGGTTTATTTGTAAAAGTCATAGGTAAAATATGACATGGATAAAAGTGATCACGTACAAAAAATGGCAATGTGGGGTGCTCAATAGCAATACCCGATGCGTTTCGGCTAAGTAAGCCTTTAACAGGGGCAAATTTTAAAGAATGGAAAAGGGAAGTGGAAATAATAATGGAGGCAGAAAGGTGGATATATGACATCAGAAAACAAACAGGAGAAATGTAAAAAAATCTGGGAAAAACATGCCCAAGAAATAGAGAATAAAAAGGATAGGAAGTTAAAGACTAAAATGCCTTGAGAACTATCATAGGTGACACCGGATGCCTAGAAATATAGATGGAGAGCAAACTACAGCTTTGTTTTTAAATGGTATGTTTTATTTTATTTTTTGGTTCGTCAGATACAAGTAGATTGTGAGATGTTAGAATGATTTAGGAAGGTGGCCAACGACTTGCCTCTCCTACCTTCCTTCTTCTCCCCCCTTCCCCTCTTCCCCCTCCCCCCTTTTTTTTGGAGGGAGAGGGATTAGGTTAGAGGAAGGTGAGACATGTTGGAAAGGGAAAGATAAAGGGGAAGGATATATTCAAATACACATAGTTCAAAACGGTACATTTAAAGGAGAGAAAAGAAGTACATTGTTTTCATCTTTATTTTATTCATCTTACGTTTGGCAGTAATTATTAAACACAATTAAAAAAAAGGATACACATATGGGGAAGGATAACGAAGTGGGGGGAAAAAAAGAAAAAAAAAACCCTCAAAAATAATACACTTCAATATCACAGAAAGACACTTATTTTGTTACAAAGTGCACATGATTTCTATATGGGGCAGAATGTTTGAAAACCTACCAAAAATTAGCAAATTCTAATTGTACTAAACAAATTAACCCTGTAAGACACTTCTGCAAAGTCTGATGCATTTGGAATAGGTCCTATTGACAACCAAGCATGGCGTTCTTCTGCAGTTAATACATTTTCACGATGAAGGTTTGCAATTGTTGAAGTGATACTATTTATTGGCTTAAATAACATATTAAAGATTCAAGCTTAGGTCCTTCCTCGGGATATCGGCCTACTATGAAGAACCATGTTAAATGCTTTAGAAAACGTTTGACATCAAGAGCCTTTAAACATTCAGTTTTCAACAACCTATCGTTCATAAATCCTAGAGATTGTCTATTATTGAATTATTCTTTTCAATACAATCCATCAAAATGTCCTCAAATAATTTAGATAAACGAAAACTTGGGGTCTAACTGTAGCTTTCTAATTTGATGTTTTACCATTTCTAAATAATGGTACAACGTACCAGACTTTTAGAACAGAGGCTATTAAAGATAATCTAAGTAAAACAATAAGCCATAGTACCCTATCAATACCTGTAATAAGATACATTTGGAGCATGGGAACTGTTGCCATCTGAGCCAACTGCTATTTCTTCTTTTGTTTAGACTTCTTCTTTTGGCCATTCCTTTGTAATTATAGATGAAAAATGTACTTATGGGGGTTCATTTACTAAAGGCAAATAGGCTGTTAACTTTGCAACAGAGAATACAAAAAAACAAACAAACAGCAGAACCCCCCTTTCACCTCCTGCCTTCATTAAAATAATTACATTGAAAAGTGCAACTTCCCTTGCAAAGTAAACAGCCTATTTACCTTAACCACTTCCATACCAGGTACTTACGCAGCTTCCCGCCCAAGCCAATTTTCAGCTTTCAGCACTGTCGCACTTTGAATGGCAATTGCGCGGTCATGCTACACTGTACCCAAACAAAATTGGCGTCCTTTTTTCCCCACAAATAGAGCTTTCTTTTGGTGGTATTTGATCACCTCTGCGATTTATTTTTTTGGCAACAACTAAAAAAAGGCTGAAAATTTGGAAAAAAAATTACGTTTTTATTTTTTTCTGTTAATTTTTTTGTAAATAAGTTTTCTCTTTCAATTACGGGCACTGATATGGCGGCACTAATGGGCACCGATGAGATGGCACTGATGGACATCAATGAGGTAGTACTGACGGGCACAGATGAGGTGGCACTGATTGGCGGCGCTGGTATGCGACACTGATGGGCACACATAGGCGGCACTGATGGGCACACATAGGCAGCACTGATGGGCACACATAGGCGGCACTGATGGGCACACATAGGCGGCACTGATGGGCACACATAGGCAGCACTGATGGGCACTCATGGGCGGCACTGGGCACTCATAGGCGGCACAGATGGGCACTCATGGGCGGCACTGATGGATACTTATGGGTGGCACAGATGGGCACTGATAGGTGGGCACTGGGCATGGATGGGCACTGTGGGGTGGCACTGATGGACACTGGGGTGGCGCTGATGGACACTGGGGTGGCGCTGATGGACACTGGGGTGGCAGCACTGATTGTTGCCAGTCAGTGCCCATTTGTGGGCACTGACTGGCATCTTTTTTCTTTATGCTTTTTTTTTTATTTATTTTTTAGACTTTTTTTTTTTTGGCTTTTTTTTTTTTTTTTCCCACCCTGGTTCTCCAGGGTGGGCTTCCCTGGTGGTCCAGTGTGGCGATCCGAGGGGGGGCTGCGCTGATAAACAATCAGCGCGAACCCCCCCCTGTCAGGAGAGCCGCCGATCGGCTATCCTCTACTCGCGTCTTTCAGACGCGAGTGAGGAAGAGCCATCAACGGCTCTTCCTGTTTACATCGTGATCAGCCGTGGTTGGACACGGCTGATCACGTGATAAAGAGTCTCCGCCGGAGGCTCTTTACCGAGATCGGAGATGCAGGGTGTCAGACTGACACCCCGCATCACCGATCGCCGCGATGCGCGCCCCCACGGGCGCGCGCGGCATGAAATCCTGCAGGACGTTCTAGAACGTCCTGTCAGGATTTCATAACCACTTCCCGGACGTAAATCGGCCATAGGCCGGGCGGGAAGTGGTTAAAGTGGTTGTAAAGCCTTAAGGTTTTAGTTTTTTCCCCTTAATGCATTCTCTGCATTAAGGTAAAAACCTTCTGTGTCCAGAATCCCCCCCCCCCTCCTTAGGCCCCACCTTATCCTTACCCAATATCAATCCAGTGCTGTGTACGAGAGAAGCAGCTCTTTTCTCTCTTTCCCTCCTCACAGGGCAGATTGATAGCAGTGGGAAATTGTGATGAGGTGTGGGGCAAAGTTAAGGGTTTAGAATCGCTTCAAGTAAATAAATCCTAAAATCTCAGCTTTGCTTTATTGTTCACCTTTTTTCTAATCTTTTAGAGGAAATGCATTAGATTTTTTTTCTTTCATATTATATACTTATAATACTTTATGAGACGATTAACTTTAAAGTCTACCGTAAAAGAAACGAACAGGAAGGAAACTGCCGCTCTAGGTGAGCACACCTAGGTAATCACTGTCCACTCAAGAACCAGCGGGTGTTGGCAATGCACAGGATATGCAGAGAAAGAAAAGTATGGACAGCCGCACTCCAAAGTCTTAAAAAGTGGGAAGCTATGACTAAGCATTGAGACTCAATGCGAAACGCGTCAGCTGTTTTTCCCACTGTATGCTGGTTCCTGTAGTGCATTTTTCTTTTACCCAATAAAGGGCACGTCTTTTTAAGACTTTGGAGTGCGGCTGTCCATACTTTTCTTTCTCTGCATCTACTGTCAAAGAAACTGAACTGCTAAAATCAGGAATAGAGGTTTCACAGAAAATCCTAAACGAGCAAATTTGGGTTTGGGGACTTTTTATATTTCCGCTTAAAAAAACATTGCTATAGGCCGGTGATGGCGAACCTTGGCACCCCAGATGTTTTGGAACTACATTTCCCATGATGCTAATGCACTCTGCAGTGTAGTGGAGCATCATGGGAAATGTAGTTCCAAAACATCTGGGGTGCCAAGGTTCGCCATCACTGCTATAGGATTCCATTTCTCAGTTTAGCACTGACATCTAAATAGCAAATAAAATGTAAGTATGAATGTAGGTCATTTGACATTTGTCCTATATAAATGTTATTGTTTGTTAATCACAAATTCTGATTAATTATATTTTTCTATTGTTTCAAGCAGAAATGTATCAAAGTATGTTTTAAGTTGCCTTGGACGTCTCCTTTTTTTCTCAATGGGATTTCATGTTCGCATCTTTGGAAAGCCTGCAAGCTTCTCTGAATCTCCAATCTTTGTAGTTGCTCCACACTCTTCATTCTTTGATGGGATTGCAGTGATTGCATCAGGGATGCCCTCGACTGTTTCCAGAGCAGAAAACACTGCTGTTCCCATATTTGGCAGTAAGAACTGATTCATTTTTGTTTACTAAATTAATATATAGTAGTGTGTGTTTTCAAAGTTCACGGTCACTACAGGGTCAAACCTGAAAGGACATATTTGGAAAAGAAAAGGATATATACTTATTTATTATGATCTTTCTGTTGAATTGCTATTGCTTCAATACTCTCTGGCTTCTGCAGGTATTCAACACTTGAGGTGTGTAAAATGCCTCCTCCACCGCTGCATGTTGTGGTTCCTGACTAGGATTAACCCAAAGGGTTGAATCCTTAAAGCACTAGAAGAGCAGCATTTTTCAAGCACTTTGGGCCAGATTCACAAAAGGGATACGACAGCGTTTCTCCTGATACGCCGTTGTATCCCTGTTTCTATCTATGCGACTGATTCATAGAATCAGTTACGCATAGATATCCCTAAGATCCGACAGGTGTAATAGTTTTACACTGTCGGATCTTAGGATGCAGTACCGCGGCCGCCGCTGGGGGGAGTTCGCGTCTTAAACCAGCGTCGGGTATGTAAATTAGGAGTTACGGCGATCCACGAAGCTTTTTCCCGTCGTTACGTCGCCGCGAGTGTTAGTTTTCCGTCGCAAAGATAGGGCACCTTTTACAAAGTGGAAAATTACTCCACCATGTAAAAGTATACCCGTCTTTCCCGCGTCGCTTTTGAATTTTTTTAAAAATTTTTCTTTTTCCCGGCGCAAGTCTTTTTTTCACATCGCGATTCACAAAACGTTGGCGCGTCGTAATTTCACGCAAAGCACGTCGGAAAATTTGCGTCGGGAGCATGCGCAGAACGTCCGGCGCGGGAGCGCGCCTAATTTAAATGGTACCCGCCCCATTTGAATTGGCCCGCCTTGCGCCGGACGGATTTACAATACACCGCCGCAAATTTCCAGGTAAGTGCTTTGTGGATCGGGCACTTAGACAGAAAATTTGCGGCGGTGTAACGTAAATCGGTTACGTTACGCTGCGCCGGGCTACGTGAATCTGGCCCAGTATACCTTCTTTTAGCTTGTTTAGCGTGAACAATCCACACTACCCCCACTGTGCAAAAGTGCTAATATGTGCAGAAAGTGCCAATGTGTGCAAAAAATGCAAATATCCCAGTAAATATAAATAGGTACTGGTGCAAAAAAGTGAATGTAGCCAAAGGGGCATGGTATCACTGGTGATGTATGTATATGGGAAAATACTGCGCTGCCTCAGTGCATGTGAAATTGAACAAAACAAAACAAAATAAATATTGTGCAACCGCTGCTGCAACTAAATATGCAAAATACACACAATAGAAACAGTTAGAAAAAATATAGCTGCACAGCAATGCACTAATGAATCAACAAGCAAATATGTGAAACAAGCTAAAAAACAAAATTAATTAATAGTGAAGTGAAAATAAAATAAAATGAAATAATTAAGTCTGTGAAATATCCTATAAAGTCCGAAATTAGCTGAACACATCATCAGTGAATGAGCCCCTTCCGATGTCCAAATCACTGCGATCAGTATATGATAGAAATAACAGTGAGTGACCCAATCCGGGTAACAATTCTTCTGTAGATTGGTCACACACATAAGCACCCAAGAAGAAGTGACAAGATGTTCAAAGAAATAGTTCCTTCACCTCTTATATCAAATCTCCTTACCGACTATATTGATCTCTTGTCAGGAGATCGCAACAGCCTGTGGCTATTTACCCCCGTCCGGGGTCTCTCAGTGGTGAACGGCAAGGCTTCCTGTCTCCTCCACATTAAGGATCCTTAGTATCTCTCCTGAGTAGATAATCCCCATAAAAATATAAGAATTTGCAACAAATTCAGCACATTCCTCACCAGGCCTTCCTGATCCCTGCCAATCACTGGTGATGTTACTGGTGAAATTACTGGCTAAATATAGACATGACTATATGTAGTCATCACCATGTTTAGTCAATGGTGTCACCTAAGATGCCCTGGACCTTTGTTCACATTCAGCTGCTAGCTAGAGAAATGCAGTTTACGGCATGGAGGGCATCGGGAGCTGAAGTGGCAGAAAATGTGTTCATGATTGATGTGGCACTGAATAATGTTATTGACAATACATTTACACCATAGGCCACTCTGAAATCGCTTGCCTGTGGAACAATGATTTTTTTATTTAAAATCAACATTTTTGAAAATAAATTGCTTATTTTCTGAACACAGAGGCCCTGTAGAATAAAATAAGGGTAGTTGCAATGTTTTATGTTGCACGATTATTGCACAACCAATTATCACATTTATTTTTCAGGAAAAATACACTTAAATTAATTTTAGTGCCTGCAAACACAATTTATTACCCTTATTGTACAAAATAAAATATGAGGTAATCTACAGTAAAATAGATACCAAATATGTCAAGTCTAAAAACCTGTGTGCCCACAAAATGGTGAAAAACTATGGTACCCATAATTACAGTGCCTTGAAAAACTATTCATACCCCCCTAAAATTTTCCACATTTTGTCATGTCGCAACCAAAAACATAAATGTATTTTTTTGGAATTCTATGTGATGGGCCAACACAAAGTGGCACATAATTGTGAAGTGGAAAGAAAAAGAAAAATGTTTTTCAGTTTTGTTTTACAAATAAATCTGTGAAAAGTGTGGCGTGCATTTGTATTCAGCCCCGCTGAGTTAATACAATTACAGCTGCAAGTCTTTTCAGGTATGTCTCTACCAGCTTTTTTTTCCCATTCTTCTTTGCAAAATAGCTCAAGCTCTGTCAGATTGGATGGAGAGTGTCTGTGAACAGCAATTTTCAAGTCTTGCCACAGATTCTCAATTGAATTGAGGTCTGGACTTTGACTGGGCCATTCTAACACACAAATATGCTTTGATCCAAACCATTCCATTGTAGCTCTGGTTGTAGGTTTAGGATTGTTGTCCTGCTGAAAGGTGAACCTCCGCCCCAGTTTCAAGTCTTTTGCAGACTAACAGGTTTTCTTCTAAGATTGTCTTGTAATTGGCTCCATCCATCTTCCCATTAACTCTGACCAGGTTCCTTGTCCCTGATGAAGAAAGACATCCCACACATGATGCTGCCACCACCATGTTTCACAGTGGGGATGGTGTGTTCAGGGTGATGTGCAGTGTTAGATTATCGTCACACATATCGTTTTGCTTTTAGGCCAAAAAGTTAAATTTTGGTCTCATCTGACCAGAGAACCTTCTTTCCCATGTTTGCTGTGTTCCCCACATGTAGGGATGCACCAATACTGATACTGTTATCGGTATCTGTGCCAAGCATCGGTGCACTGTTTATATGAAGCTAATGGTTGCAGATGTTTGGATCTCTATATTTATTCACAATCACTCTGGTTTAGTACTTGAATATTTTTATTACTAAATATTCATATTAGAGCTTAATTTATTAAGTTAATTTGGAACAGCGCAGCATCACTGTTTATTTTCTGTCTACTTCAATTTGTGGGAACACAATTGGATGCTAGCCGCAGTCACATTTTTTTACACATTTTGTTCACTATACTCTAATTAATCTGGTAGCACAGGAGTCACATTGGGCCAAATCCTCAAAAAGCTGTGCAAATTTAGTTTTACCTAACTTATGTCATTTAAGTTACGGCGCCCTAAGTTGGTGTCGTAAGTGCCGTATCCACAGCGCATTTGCGCACAAAATTGCGCTTACCTAACTTAAATTCCGAGGCGTAAGGCGGGGTTTTTGCAAGTGGGAAGGAAGTGGGCGTGCTTCATTGTAATGAGCCGTGACCCAATGCAAATGAAGGGCCGCCTGTACTGCGCATGCGCGCACGAATCTGCTTCTCACTGGGCATGTGCAGAACTGAGCTTATCGCAATCAGTGAGATAGGTAAAAGGCCAAGCGTACTTAGTTTGAGGATCGCCCTGTGTGTAAATAGCCCCAGTCAAACACACTTCCCTTGCAAAAGTATTTCCCTGTGTTCCCTTCCTTGAGCAAGTTGCTTCTGTTCAGAACGTTTGTCAGTGTTTGTTGGTGAGTTGTGTTTGTGAGAAAAGTTGTTGCGGAGTTGTAGAGTATATTTGGTGTTTGTTTTTGATAAGTGTTTTTTTTTTTTTCCCCTTTTTTGCCTGTTTGTTTATTAAATTATAGTAGCTGTCTGCTTGTGTTTATATATTTTTTTGCAGTGAGTTTGTTTGTTTGTTTGTTTGTGTGTTGTGTGTGTATTGTTGCTTTTTTTTTGGGGTGAGTTTCTTGTTGCTGGGTGGTGTCTGTGATGGCCACCAAGCGCAGGAAGCTCAATTTTACCCTGGGAGAGAAGCAAATTCTTGCTCAAGGCATCATAAAATATGGTCGTTTTCTCCATGGCCCTGAGAGCCAGAAAACCACCCCGGCCAGGAGGAAGGAGATCCTTAAAAATATCACCGATCGGATCAATGCGGCGGGGGGGGGGGGGGGGGGAGACCAGGACCATCGCTGGCATACAAAAGAAAATAAATGATTTAAAGAGCGTGGCCCGGAACAAGCTGGCAACGCTGCATGCTCATAGGAGGGGCACTGGAGGAGGGGGACCCTGCCCAGTCAGGATGACTGAGGAGGAATGGGCAGTGGCCCAGTGTTTCCACCCACAGCAGGTGGTGGGCCTGCCTGGCTTTGACTCTGATGCTCCTGTGAGGACAGGTACGTTTTTGGTTTTTCTATCTGTTGATTAGCATGTGTGGGTGGGGGAAGGGAAGATGTGCCAAGTGTGTGGATCCACCAACCTGTGATTGTTTTGTGTCCTCCACAGATGGCCAGGAGATTGCAGCCCCATCAGCCCAGGAGGTTTCTGGGTCATCAGGGCAGGAGGTGGCAGCCCCATCAGGGCAGGAGGTGGCAGCCCCATCAGGGCAGGAGGTGGCAGCCCCATCAGGGCAGGAGGTTGCTGGCCCATCAGGGCAGGCTGCTGCACCACCCCCAAGACAGGCTGATGTTGACTCCCAAGAAGGGCAGGATTCCCCATGGGAGGGGAGTGTCCACACCTCCCCTCATGAGGAGGTTCAGTGGGAGGAGGATGAGGGGGAGGAGGATGAGGGGGAGGAGGATGACCATTTTATGATTGGCCGGGAAATAATGTTGGGCCAAGATAGGACCTTTGAGTCTTCCCCTGAGGCTACCCCAGAGGCTGGCACCAGTCAGGCCACCATCAGGGGTGGCCCCTCCCACTACTCCCCCAACATGCAGCAAACCCCATGGGTCACTCTCCCCCCTCCTCCCAGTCCACAAGCCTCAGGGGCAAGCAGGAGGCCGACCCAGGAGACCAGGGGGGGGTTTGAGCGTCTGCCGGTCAGTCTGCTGAGGGACAATGCCCGGCAGACCCGCAGTCTGGGTGAGATCAAAAAAACTTTAAACAAGATGGAGCACAGCCTGGATGTAATGAGGGAGTCACTGGGTGATGTGGCCACCAACTCAGTGGGGGTCATCACCTGTTTGTGGGACCTGAAGAACGCCACAACAGGCGTGGGCCAGGAGGTGACTGCCCTCACCCAGGCTGTGAAGGACAATACCCGGGCTGTGGAGGACAATACCCGGGCTGGCCAGGCTAATACAGCTGCCATCACTGGCTGTCTGACAAGAATAGCCGTGGCCTTGCAGGGCAGGCCAGCAGAAGGACAGACACCAGGGCAGGCTCCTTCTTCCCCTGCTCACCCACCCCCCCATGAAGATCCTCCTTCCCCTGCTCACACCTCCCCCCATGAAGATCCTCCTTCCCCTGCTCACACCTCCCCCCATGAAGATCCTCCTTCCCCTGCTCACACCTCCCCCCATGAAGATCCTCCCTCCCCTGCTCACACCCCCCCCGTGAAGATCCTCCAGTTGGCCGTGGCCGTGGCCGTGCCTGTGCCCGTGTCCGTGCCCGTGGGCAGCCCAGAAGGAGCACTCGGCAACGTCCTTAAGTTGCAGGGGTACTTTTTTTTTTTTTATGATTTTGTTTATTATACTGTACTTATGGTTTGGTTTATGTGTGTGAATGATGTGTGAATGTGGGGGGGTGGCATTCCTGATGAAATAAGGGTGTCACCCTCAGTTTTGGTGGAGTAGGGATCCCCAGGACCAGGGAGAAGTCATCCCAGGTTCCTGAATGGTGTATGAATGCACAGTGACATAATTGGAGCCGTGGCGTGGCGTTACTGCTCCCAAGTACCAAAGGGGGGGGGGTACTTGGATCTAATTCAGTTCGATGTGCATGTGATGTGTCTGTGCTAGGGACCACAGTGGTGTGCATTCATGCATTCTCATTGTGAGATAATTAATGTGCATTTACTGATCAAAGATACATTCTCTTTGTGACATTATTCATGTGCATTTACTGTGCAAACATACATTTTCATTGTGACATGATTTCTGTGCGTTTTTGGTGAATCCAAAAAATTTCATTGTGACATGATTTATGTGCATTTACTGTGCAAAGATGCCTTCTGCAAGGCGCCTCCTGGCTGCTGTGCCCTCAGCAGACCGGGTAGAGTGGGTTAGGGGGGGATTGCCTGGGTGGGGGGTCAGGTCAGCACATAAGTCAATATGCAGTCCCCTTCTCATGGCAAAGTTGTGGAGTATACAACATGCCCCAATTATTTGGCACACAAAGTCTGGGGAATACAACAATGTACCCCCAGTCTTGTCCAGGCATCTGAAGCGGGACTTCAGAAGCCCAAATCTCCGTTCAACAACTGCCCGGGTGCGAATGTGCGCCTGGTTGTAGCGTTGCTCTCCTGGGGTTTGGGGGTTCCTGAAGGGGGTCATCAGGTGGGGTCCCAGGGCATATCCAGAGTCACCTGTAAGGCAAAAGACAGGAGGATGTTAGTCATGCATGTGCCCCTTGTGATGTCAGCATCATGGGGGGGGGCATACCTGACACCAATGTCACTCACCAATCAGCCAGCTGTCTCCATACACGTTCATCTCCAAATCTCTGCAGATTTTGGTCTGCCGGAAAATAAAACTGTCATGGCAGGATCCAGGGAATTTAGCACAAACGTGCCAGATGAGGCCATGGGCATCTACAATCACCTGCACATTTATAGAATGCCAGCCTTTTCGATTCCGGAACAGGTGCTCAGTGTCATGGGAGGGCTGTAGTGCCACATGGGTACAGTCAATGGCCCCGATGGTCCGTGGGAACCCATCAATATTATAAAAGTCAGTCATGGTTTGCAGACGCTGGTCCTCCTGGGTGGGCTTTTGGAACTGATTGGCCATGCGCCGCAGTATTGCAGGGACCACTTGATGGACACACCTGCTCATAGAGGACTGGACCATCCCAGACAGACCTCCAGATGCGCGCTGGAAAGACCCAGTGGCCAGAAAATTTAATGTTGCCATTACTTTTTGGAGAGGTGGCAGGGCATGGGATCGTTGGGTTGGGGTGGTGAGATCATCCTTCAGGATTTCTGTGAGCTCCAGGATGGCTTCCCGGTTAAATCGGTAGTTGCCATAGACCTCTGAAGCAGGCATGGCAAACAGATCTCGCCATGGGTGTTAAACCCTCTCCTGTGCCCTCATCCTCCTCCTCTGTGCCCTCCTCCTTCTTTGTGCCTGTAAAGTGGCGAGTGCCGTTACAATCATTGATGTGCCAGGCATTTTGGCAGTCAGATTGTTGTCCTGCAGAGATGTGTTGTCAGCTCTACCTCTATTCAGTTGCTTGAGCAGACCCTTACACGGCATGTGTAAAATTAGGTCTGCTTTTATAATGTGTAAATTTGCCCAGGGAAACTAACAGGTGCGCACAGGGCGTAATCTACGGCGCACACACTTAATTTTGTGGATCACCCTATCTCCCTCATTTGCATCTTTGCCTATCAAAAACAGCGGCGTGACTAGCGTAATTTGCGTCCGGGGATGCGCAGGTGTAATTATTTTAGGTAGGACGGAAAACAAGGAGATTAAGGCGTAACTCGTTATGAGGATCGGGCGCAAAGATACGCGCCGTGTAAATTTAGAAAACTCTGGTTAAGTCGGCGCATCTGCTTTGAGGATTTGGCCCAATATTCCTTATTTTAGAAACTTAAAAAAACACTGCCATTCACTGGCCAAAGAATTTATCTCTACTGATTACTGATATTGATGTAGTTGTTGCATAAAATACAAATGAACGATGCATTCTAACAATTAATAAATTGGGAAGGTTACTGTAATTAAGTTTCTTCGCCCTTAATTGCATTCACCTAATCCTATATTACAATACTAAATAACAGGCACTCAATTGCCTGGCAGCTCCTGTTAGAATGAAGAAGTGATGTTGTTAACTTAGACTGCAATTTCTGGAGTGGTACATTTATCATATTTGTCTTGTATTGTAGGTATTCTCCATTCCCTTCAGCCTATAATGGTGTCACGAACAGATCCTGATTCTAGAAAAAACACAATCAATGAAATAACAAAACGTGCAACATCGCAAGGAGAGTGGCCACAGGTTTGAAGTTCTTTTTTTATGGCATGTATTACAGATAAAGTAGAATTGACTGATCAACGATGTGCAACTAATGCCCCATGCACACGAGATGCTGTTAAACGTGCATTCAGAGGCAGTTGGACACTTTTTTCAACTGCCCCTGAACGCATTCAATGTTATCCTAGGTGTCCATGTGGCAAAACGTGGTACCAGCCTTTTGTTGCGTTTTCGTTTATAAGCGTTTTTAAAGGTGACCAATTTTTTTTACATTAGAAATCTCAAAAATGATGGCAAATGATGATAAACCATTAAAATAAAAAAAATTAATTTCTTGCTTTGTGGACAATCCACAACTTGTGGCAGGTGACGTGGCAGGTGACGTGGCAAGTGGACAATCCACAACTTGTGGCAGGTGATGTGGCCAGGTGACGTGGCAGGTGATGTTGCAAGTGGACAATCCACAAATTGTGGCAGGTGACGTGGCCAGGTGACATGGCCAGGTGACGTGGCAAGTGGACAATCCACAACTTGTGGCAGGTGACGTGGCCAGGTGACGTGGCAAGTGGACAATCCACAACTTGTGGCAGGTGATGTGGCAAGGGGGCGTGGCAGGTGATGTCGCAAGTGGACAATCCACAAATTGTGGCAGGTGACGTGGCCAGGTGACATGGCCAGGTGACGTGGCAAGTGGACAATCCACAACTTGTGGCAGGTGACGTGGCCAGGTGATGTGGCAAGTGGAAAATCCACAACTTGTGCCAGGTGATGTGGCAGGTGACATGGCCAGGTGACGTGGAGAGTGGACAATCCACAACTTGTGGCAGGTGACGTGGCCAGGTGACATGACCAGGTGATGTGGCAAGTGGACAATTCACAACTTGTGGCAGGTGACGTGGCCAGGTGACGTGTCAGGTGACGTGGCAAGTGGAAAATCCACAGCTTGTGGCAGGTGATGTGGCAAGTGACATGTTAATACAAGTACACTGCTGCTCTCTCAGCTGCAGCTACTCACTCTGGTCTCACAAAATGGCTGAAATGGATAAATAATACTGTTTTTGAGCTTAGGCTATGATGTTTCTTAACTAAATGCTTATAGACGCAAATGCGGTAAAACGCTGCTAAACGAGGCTGCAATCGTGGCAAAATGGGCGTTTATAAACGTCGGTTTCAGCCTTTAAAAACATGTGTTCAGCAGAGTTTGCACCGATGTCTCGTGGGCATGGGGCCTTACTGTAATTACATATTATGCCCAAACAGCTGCCTTTTTATTACTTGTTCAGAGTCATTTAATTATATGCGTTATGGACATTCAGTATAACAGGACATCACCCAAGCATCCCACCTTGACAAAAACTCATCAGAAGATGTGACTTCTGCCCCAAACCCTGATCTATGTTCCCAAGCTTTCTGTGTACTCCTCTCTTATTACTCCTTGCACCCAACCAAACAGTTCTACACTCACTTCTCCCATCCTCAAAGACTTGCCATTAACTTTCCTCACCTGCACCTTTCCTTTTTTTTTCAATTCTGTCTTCTTTACTCCTCAACCTGATGCTCATTACACTGCAAACTTTAACCTTGTTCTGCATGGTCTTTGCTCCATGGCTACATTTATTGACCCACCATTGTGGCAGTACGTTTTGCTAGATGCAGCCTCGCCTTTCACCATATAACCATCTACCTATACAGATTGCTTCCTCTTGAATACTGATGTAGGCCCTTGTTTGTCAGGCTCAGATGTTACTATGTAAAGCTATGCATTTATGTTTTAATAATATTTGGTAACACTATATTTCTCTGGTCACAGTGTGTTAAAAAATAAATCGTAAACTATTTACATACGGTCACCAGTCAGTGTCCCCGATCAACCCCACACCAGTTATATGATGACACTGTACTGTACTGCACTGGTGACAGTATGTTAGAGCTGCATGATTAATCGTTAAAAAATTGCAATCTCGATTCAAGCCCCCTCACGAACTTAATTGCTCAGACACACCATTGCTCAGCGCTGAGAGAGAGAGAGAAACAATGCATTATTTGGTTGTATGAACTTCGGTCTGTAAATGAGGGCAGTTGAACCACTTGGACTAAACCTTTTTCTGACATTTGTTGCTTGCAAGTTAAAATCAGTGGCCCGGATTCAGAAACGAGATACGACGGCGTATCTCCTGATACGCCGTCGAATCTCTGAGTGCGGGCCATCGTATCTATGCCCCTGATTCAGAGAATCAGTTACGCATAGATTTCCCTAAGATCCGACTGGTGTAAGTGTGTTACACCGTCGTATCTTAGGCTGCATATCTACGCTGGCCGCTAGGTGGCGCTTCTGTATAGTTACGCAATGAATATGCTAATTAGGTAGATACGCCGATTCAGAAACCAACGTCCGCCCGGCGCATTTTTTTTACGTCGTTTGCGTTAGGCTTTTTCCGGCGCAAAGTTACCCCTGCTATATGAGGGGTATATGCGGCGTGTCCTATGTTAAGTATGGCTGTCGTTCCCCCGTCAAATTTTGAAAATTTTACGTCGTTTGCGTAAGTCGTTTGCGAATAGGGCTTTTTTTTTTAACAATAATGTTTATTAAGATTTTCACATAGAAAACAATAGCATCAATGATATTTGTTGTTAAACTTGCATATGTTATGTTAAACAAAAAAAAAACAAAAAGAGAAATCGTCAGATAAGTTTCAGTAGCCTGACAGAATTATACTGTACTTTAAACAGTGAGCAATTTGTGTGATGGAGGTATTGCCTACTAACCCCGACACCCCAATTTGGGAGCTACTTGTGTCAAGGGCTCATATGCAACATAGCCAATCACCATCCCAGATATAGCTCTTGGTTTTTGCGAAGAGGGGATGGGAACAAATAAGTATTTGCACATCAGAATAGATAAGCGTGGCAGTACGAGAAACAATAGAACAGTGAAAAATGACATTACTGCACATGTTATTTGAAGGATATAGACATTATTACCTAAACAGGTACTAAACTGAGTATGAAACAGACTAAGGATAAAAGGAGTAGTTCTTGAGATGCTCCAGTGGATTAAAGTGTTAAACTTCTATGATCCTTGATCCATAGTGCCCAGTTTCTATAGAAAGACGGGGTGGTCATTTTAGCTTTGGCGAAAAAGAATTCCATTCGGAAATGATTATTTAACAGAATGATCAGGTCCGACAGTGTGGGTGGATGCAGTGATTTCCACTTCTTTGCAAGAGCAAGACGTGCAGCTATTAATATGTGAGAGGCCAGTAGCTTAACATGTCCAGGCCAGGTAGGGATCGAGAGCCCTAGTAGAAGATCCAGTGGAAGAAGGGGAAAGGACATATTGCATACCTTCAGAATAAAAGTAGACACTTCCTTCCAATAGACTTTAATGTGGGGGCAATCCCACCAAATATGTTGTAAGGTTCCCACTTTGTTGCATCCTCTCCAGCATAGAGATGAGGTTGTAGGGTAGATAGCCGCTAGTCTCGCTGGGGTAAAATACCATTTGTGAAACAGTTTTTGAATTGATTCCCAGTGGGAAGTACAATGTGAAATGCGAAGGGGCAAACTTATGGCCCTATGCCATGCATCGGGTATAGGTTGATTATCCGTGAGTGATGACCAAAAGGTGATCGAAGAAGAAGGCAGATCTGTGGTGGGTGTAGTTAACAAGTTGTATGCCAGGGAGATTCCCTTGACTGAGGGGTTAGGGGTCTCATAGAATTTCAAAAGAGAAACAGGTAAAGAGTCTTCATCTTGTATGTTGATTTTAGACAATATTGATCTGATTCTAAGATACAAGAAAAAAGTCTTAGAGGAGATGCCATATTGTTGTTGCAGGTGAGAGAACGTATGTAGCCCGGAGGCAGAGAATAGAAGCCCAAGGTTGTTGAGTCCTTTACTGGACCAGGCAGTAAGGGATAAATCAGGTGAAAGAATTTCAATCGATTTGATGGGCAAACGATGAAGGATAGACCTAGGAAGGCCTGTAGAATGCTGTGTAGTTGCTGACCAGACCCGTAGAGCAGCTGTTGTTGAGCCCAAATATTGGTGAAGGGGTTTGAAGTTCAGTAAAGTGGCTGCAAGAAGTAGTTTAGTGTCCACGTTGAGGGCTACTGCTTCAATCTGAGTCCATAGTTTATTGGAAATGGGTAACCACCATTCCCTAAGTTGGTCTAGGATCACTGCTCTGTAGTATGCCTGTATATTTGGTGCTCCCATACCTCCATGGCGTACCGGAGTGAGGAGAAGTAGTGACCTCAGCCTGGGTTTCTTACGTTGCCAAATGAACGTGTTTATTATACCTTGCAGATCTTTTAACTGTTGGGGCAACATAGGTAAAGGAATCGTGTGAAACATGTAAAGTATGTGAGGGAGCAAATACATTTTCGTTTGGGCAATCCTGCCTGCCCAAGAGACAGGAAAATGGCTCAAGTCTTTGGATATGTGCAGAAGCTTCTCTCTTAGGTTTTCATAATTCACTTTTAATAAAGATTTGCTTGGAAAGGTCAGGTGAATTCCTAAATATGGAAGTGAGAAACTAGAGGACCAAATAAAGGAGGTCTCTTCCGAAATTTTTCGTTTGACATGTGGGTCGATACCTAGGTCTAATAGGATAGATTTACTATGATTGATCTTGTAGAGAGAAATTGAGCTAAAGCGTTCTAGGATTTGTTGAACAGCCAAGAGGGAAGATTCTGGATTGGTTAAAGTAATGATAACATCATCGGCGTATAATCCCAGTTTGTGTTCTATTTCCCCAATCTTGATGCCCGTTACTGACGGAGCCGATCTGATGGATTGTGCAAGAGGTTCCATCACCAGGGCAAAGATTAAGGGAGAGAGGGGGCAACCCTGCCTTGTGCCATTGGTAATTATAAAGGGATCGGATTTAATGCCTGAGGTCCAGACTCTCGCACTGGGAGAGGAATAAAGGTTCATGATGGCCGTTAGGAACGTTCCGGCTAAGCCAAATTTGCGAAGCACTGCTTCCATGTATGCCCAATGGACCCTGTCGAACGCCTTCTCTGCATCCAAAGAAAGGAAGAGAGAAGGCGTCCGACAGTGCTCCACCCATTGTATTAAATCAATGAGGCGTCTGGTGCCGTCAGAGGCCTGTCTGCCAGGCACAAAACCTACCTGGTCGGGATGGATTAACTGGGAAATAACCTGAGAGAGACGCTGAGCTAATAGTTTGGCATATAGCTTAGTGTCTGTGTTCAGGAGTGAGATTGGGCGATAATTGGCCGGGGAATCAGGGGCTTTGCCCGGTTTCGGTAAAGTAACTACTAGGGCCTCCAAGGCTTCTTTTGGAATCCTGCCGGAAGTTGCATAATGATTGAAAGTGTTACAAAGATGGGGAGCGATCAGGTCTTGGAAATGTTTGTAATATTCATTAGAGAACCCGTCAGGACCTGGGGCTTTATGTAGGGGCAATTGTTTAATGGCTCTTATAATCTCGGCGGGGGTAAAAGGTGACGACAGGGCTTCTAGCTGGGTAGAGGAGATGGAGGGAAGTTGAATAGATGAGAGAAAGGCTTCAATATCTTCTTGTTTGGGTGGAACTACCGTATCTGAGTCTATAAGGTTATATAATTTGGTGTAAAAGGCACTAAATTCATTTGCTATATCCAACGGGTTGGTTAAACGTTTACCCTGGGTGTTTGTAAGGAAATTTATTTTTTTCTGAGCTAGTTGTCTTTTAACCTGTTTGGCCATGAATGCTCCCGGTTTATTGGCTGAGGTATATATTTGGAGTTTCAGACGTTTAATGTAGTAGTCAAATTTGTTGTGAAGATGTTCACTAAGCTGGGATCTGAGGGTTTTTAACTCAAGGGATAGTTTGGGGGATGGACATTGTTTGTTAATTTTATCAAGATCATAAATCCGTTTCAAAAGGGACTCTGTAGTGGCTGAGTGTTTTCTTTTATCCTGGGCACCCATTTGTATGAATAAACCTCTTAGAGTAGCTTTGTGCGCATGCCAAAGAATAGATTGATCAACACCTGACTGCACATTCCTCTCAAAGTAGCTCTCAATCTCGGATCGAATTGCGTCTGCATGGGTGGGGTTAGTGAGAAGAGACGTATTCAATCTCCATACAGTATGTCTTGGAGAGTGGGAATGGGGGAATAATTTAATAGATACAGGGGCGTGATCAGACCATGAGATTACGCCTATGTTTGCCTCTGTAACTGATTGGAGTAGGTATTTATCCACAAGAAACAAATCGATACGAGAGTAAGATTGCTGGGCATGGGAGTAAAAGGAGTAGTCTCGCTCTTCACCGTGAAGGCACCTCCAAGGATCAAATAAGTCCTCATTATGTAATAAAGAGGATAGTGCGGAGGGTCTTCTTTTAAGAGGGTTGGAAGTGTCGAGATTTGTGTCAATAATATCATTGAAGTCTCCACATAACACCATTGGATCAGACCTGTATGGGGTCAGTTTGGAAATCAATTTGGTATAAAAGGATTTTTGCGCTGTGTTGGGCGCATATAAGTTTACTAATGTGATGCGACGATTTTCAATTGTCGCAGAAACAATCAGATATCTACCATCCATATCTGCTTCACAGTGATGCAACGTGAAGGTGACCGAGGAGCTGATCGCAATCATGACTCCTCTTTTCTTTTTGGGTGCATTGGCAAAGAAACAGTGTGGGTAACGCTTATGTGAGCATTTAGGAGGATTATGTTGGGAAAAGTGCGTCTCTTGCACGCAAAACACATCAGCTTTTTGTGCCAGGGCCTCCTTCCACAACATATTACGCTTAAAAGGGGAGTTCAATCCCTTGGCGTTGAGTGAGACAATTGTGATGGCCATAATAGTAGATATTACCTTGGTAGGAGTACGGATGGAGCGAGACCACACCGGAGATGTCAGACAAGATAGATTAACACTGGAATCAAATCTGAATGTCTATTTATAGAGTAGGGGTAAAAATAAGCAGTTAGTCGTGGAAAATTCAAACAGAAACTTCTGTAACTAAATAAAAGGTGTAACACAGTATAACAGATATAGAACTAGAACAGTAACAGATGTGCACAGCACACAACAACCTGTAGGGGTGGAATCAAGGTGAATATACGCCCTTGCCGGATCCAGTGTATGTATGGAACCGACGGTTAAAGTAATAAGTGTACTCAGTCCTTATCCGGAGCCCTATTACGTGGTGTTGGTGGACGATTTTGGGATCTCAAGTGTCCTGCAGCATCATTTGGAAGAGGAAGGAACCCCCAATTGGTCAGGATTTTATACCCTTCCTTAGGCGTAAGGATGGGTATGTTTTGTTGCTTGTAGGTGACCAACAATTTGGTGGGGAAACCCCATTTGTAGATAATTTTACGTTCCTGGAGAATGGAAGTGATCGGATTGAATGCTTTGCGCATCTCCATAGTTGCTTTCGATAGATCACTGAACATCAGAACATTGGCGTACGGTACCGGTAGAGGTCTGGTGGTTCTGGCAGCTTGGAGAATTTGGTCTTTCACATGAAAATAGTGTATTCTTGCCAAAATATCTCTCGGGGTGTCTGGAGGGAGGTGTGCAGGTTTTGAGATTCTATGGGCCCGATCAATTGTTAGATCTCTATCGTTTAAATGAGGGAGTAAGGTAGAGAACAATTGCTGCAGATATTGGGTAATCTCATTAGGCTTAACCGTCTCAGGCACACCTCTAAATTTGATGTTATTGCGCCTTGAACGGTCCTCCAAGTCTGCCAATTTCAGTTTTATGTGGCGAATTTCTGATGTGTGGTGATCATGTGCATCTAACAGTTCGTTATGCGCTGTAGCATGGTCATGCATAGTATCTTCCAATGCATCAGCTCTTTCTTCTAGGCAATCCACCCTGTCATGCAACTGAGACATAGATAATTGCAAATCCCTATGTAGATCCTTTTGCAATGTTAATAGCATTGATTTCAACATAGCTTCCGATACAGGATTGTCTGACACAGGGATGGACGCTAAAGCTGGGACGATGTCAGTGTCTGACACAGCATTAGGAGCATTAGCCCATAGCTGCCTCTTAGGCAGGGGTTCCTTGATGGGGGAGAGCGCAGGGGATGACGCCAGTCTCTTACCTCTTTCTGCGGTGTGCAGTGAGGGAGGGTTGCTGGGTAAAGGCATGGTGTCCATGTCCTCCCTCAGATCCTCTCCGGGAGGGAAAGCGTGGAGATCCACCGTGGAGATGCTATGCGTCTCATTGCTGGAGCGGGGCGGAGTGCTTCTCCTGTTCCCGGCCTCGGCGCCATCTTGATTTTTTTGCATGGCCGCGCTTGAGAAATAATCCGTCAGACGGCGGGGAGCTGGCGGTTTATACCGCTTCTGGGGCATGCCCGGGGAGGTCCTGAGCTGTCTCTCTGCTCGTGCGGGCGAAGTGCGGGTCGGTTAGTTGCCGCGAGTTGCTACGGATCCAAGCAGCGGAGCGGAGCTAAGGACTCAGGCTTCCATCCGAGTCCGCAGCAGGCCACGCCCCCGCGAATAGGGCTTTGCGTAAGTCACGTTCATGTCGAAAGCAATGAGGCTTTGCGGCGTAATTTCGAGCATGCGCACTGGGATTTTTTCACGAACGGCGCATGCGCCGCTAAAAAAAAACGTAAAATACGCGGGGTCATGTGAAATTTAAATAAAACACGCCCACAACATCCCCATTTGAATTAGGCGGGCTTACGCCGCCACACATACGTTACGCCGCCGTAACTAAGGGCTCAAGTTCTTTCTGAATACGGAACTTGCGCCCAAAATTACGGCGGCGTAACGTATCTGATATACGTTACGCCGGCAAATAGAGCATTCTATCTGAATCCAGCCCAGTATTTTTTTGCTAGAAAATTACTTAGAACCCCCAAACATTATATGCAAGTTGTATTTTTGAGCATTCATTTAATTATTGAACAACTACAGTGCTCTCGGTCAATCCAAAATGTTAATAAACCCCCAAACCTGAATATTTTAAGAAAGTAAAAGTGAGATTCTGGCTTTCTTAGGATAATATCTATGTGTGCACAATTATTGTGAAACTATAAGTGTGCAGAATTATGATGCAACTAAATGAAAAATGAAAATTTTCCCATCTTACGTGTTTATCTTATTTGTTAAAGTGAGAATAATAAACAAACTCAAAATTTACGAGTAAACATTTCAGACATAAAAATATTTTTTTTTTATTGATCAATTGTTCCATGAAAAACAAAGGAAAAAAGACATTCAAGGATATGAGCACTATGGGCCAGATTCACGTACAGCGGGCGCAGCGTAACGTAACCGGTTTACGTTACACCGCCGCAATTTTTCCGAGTTAGTGCCCGATCCACAAAGCACTTACCTGGAAATTTGCGGCGGTGTATCGTAAACAGGTCCGGCGCAAGGCGGCCCAATTCAAATGGGGCGGTACCATTTAAATTAGGCGCGCTCCCGCGTCGGACGCACTGCGCATGCTTCCGTCGCAAATTTCCCGACGTGCTTTGCGCGAAATTACGACGCGCCGACGTTTTGTGAATCGCGTCGTGAAAAAAGATTTACGTCGGGAAAAATAAAAGATTTAAAAAAAATTCAAAAGCGACGCGGGAAATACTTTAACATGGTGGAGTACTTTTACACCATGTTAAAGGTGCCCTATCTTTGCGACGAAAATCTAACACTCGCGACGACGTAACGACGGGAAAAATCTTCGTGGATCGCCGTAACTCCTAATTTGCATACTCGACGCTGGTTTACGACGCAAACTCCCCCCAGCGGCGGCCGCGGTACTGCATGTACCGCGGTGGGATCTTCTGCCTATCTATGCGTAACTGATTCTATGAATCAGTCGCATAGTTAGAAACAGAGATACGACGGCGTATCAGGAGATACGCCGTCGTATCTCTTTTGTGAATCTGGCCTTATGTTCATTACAAATAAAGAGCACTTATTATACAGTAAAGGCATTTTGAAACAACCATGGCCATAGCAACCACAAATGGCATTTTCTCGGTTAAAGCTATAAAACTGCTAGAACCTTGTAGTGCATATATATATATATATATATATATATATATATATATATATATATATATATAGCTGGATTCAAAAAGACACGCCTAACGTTAGGCAGGCTTAGCGTATCTCATATACGCTACGCCGCCGTAAGTTAGAGAGGCAAGTGCTGTATTCACAAAGCACTTGCGTCCTAAGTTACGGCGGCGTAGCGTAAATGTCTCGGCGTAAGCGTGCCTAATTCGAATTGTGAAGAGGTGGGTGTGTTTTATGTAAATAAAGCATGACCTCACGTAAATGACGTTCTGAACGACCGTGGACGTATCCCAGTGCGCATGCTCCAAATTACGCCGCAAAGACTCATTGGTTTCGACGTGAACGTAAATGACTCCCAGCCCCATTCTCGGATGACTTACGCAAACAACGTAAAAATTTCAAAATTCGACGCGGGTCCGACATCCATACTTAACATTGGCTGGGCCAGCTTTTTGGTGGACTAACTTTACGGCTGAAAACGCCTTACGTAAACGGCGTATCTTTACTGCGACGGGCAAGCGTACGTTCGTGAATAGGCGTATCTCGCTGATTTTATGCATTCTAGGCATAAATCAGCGTACACGCCCCTAGCGGCCGTCTTAAATAGTCAGCTAAGATACGACGGCGTAGGAGGTCATATCTTAGCTACATTTAAGTGTATCTCAATTTGAGAATACACTTAAATGTACGACGGCGCAGATTCAGAGTTACGACGGTGTATCTACTGATACGCCGGCGTAAACCTCTCTGAATCTGGCTAATGGTATTTGGGCCAGATCCACAAAGATCTGCCTATCTTTAGGCAGGCGTAGCGTATCTCAGATACACTATGCCGCCGTAACTTACAGCGTAGTTTCCGTATCCAGAAAGAATTTGCGCCGTAAGTAACGGCGGCGTAGTGTAAATGTGTCGGCGTAAGGGCGCGGAATTCAAATGACTAAGATGTGTGCGTGTTTTATGTTAATGCATCTTGACCCCACGTAAATGACGGGTTTTTTTAACGGCGCATGCGCCGTCCGTGGGGATATCCCAGTGCGCATGCTCGAAATCACGTCACAAATAGTCAATGCTTTCGACGTGAACGTAATTTATGCAAAGCCCTATTCGCAAATGTTTTACGCAAACGACGGAAACGACGGAAAATTCAACGCTGTCCCAACGTCCATACTTAACATTGCGTACGCCTCATAGACCCAGGGGTAACGTTACGCCGAAAAAAGCCTTACGTAAACGACGTAAAAAAATGCGCCGGGCGGACGTACGTTTGAGGATCGACGTATCTAGCTAATTTGCATACTCTACGCGGAAATCAACGGAAGCGCCACCTAGCGGCCAGTGTAAATATGCATCTAAGATCCGACGGCGTACTATGACGTACGTCAGTCGGATCAAGCCCACATTCAGTCGTATCTTGTTTTGTGGATACAAAACAAAGATACGACGGGGCATCGTAGAACTTACGCGGCGTATCAATAGATACGCCGGTGTAAGTTCTTTGTAGATCTGGCTATATCTATCTATCTATCTATCTATCTATCTATCTATCTATCTATCTATCTATCTATCTATCTATCTATCTTCAACTTAAGGTAAAATAAAAAGATCAGAAAGGAAGGAGGATAAAGAGAATGAGGGGTCATCGTAACAATTTGTTTACAAACTCAAGGTGGGTCCTCCTGGAGATGCCATTGTTCCAAAACAAGGTTGTGAGCCTCCATTTTGCCTTGCATTCTGCCCCCCTTTGTTCTTAATCGGGTTTAGGTCAGGTGAGGAAAGGGGCAAGTGAATGTCATTATTCTTCCATCTCTAACCGGTTCCCGACCGCCTCCTGTACATTTACGTTGGCAGAATGGCATGGCTGGGCAAAGTGACGTATATATACGTCACTTTGAAATTCCCGCCGTGCGCGCCCCTGCCGCGAGCTCCGTGACCGTGCCTGCGGGACCCGCGGACTCAATGTCCGCCGGTGTCCCGCGATCGGGTCACAGAGCTGCAGAATGGAGAGATCAGTGCATTTTTATAGCACTGATGGCTGTAAAAATAACAATGGTCCCACAAATGTGTCAAAAGTGTCCGATGTGTCCGCCATAAAGTCGCAATCACAGTAAAAATCGCTAATCGCCGCCATTACTAGTAAAAAAATAATAATAAACATGCCATAAAACAATCCCCTATTTTGTAGACGCTA
Organism: Rana temporaria; assembly: GCF_905171775.1. Lineage (NCBI taxonomy): Eukaryota > Metazoa > Chordata > Amphibia > Anura > Ranidae > Rana > Rana temporaria. Next base: position 84,761,316 of record NC_053499.1, on the reverse strand, counting down.
TAACTTTTGCGCAAAGCAATCAATATACGCTTTATTTACCAAAAATATGTAGAGGAATACGTATCGGTTTAAACTGAGAATTGCTTTTGTTTTTTTTATCGATTTTTTTTAGGGGATATTTATTATAGCAAAAAGTAAGAAATATTGATTTTTTTTCAAAATTGGCGCTGTAATTTTGTTTATAGCGCAACAAATAAAAACAGCAGAGGTGATCAAATACCACCAAAAGAAAGCTCTATTTTTGGGAAAAAACAGGACGCACATTTTGTTTAGGGATCGAGCCACATCGAACGGCCGCGCAATTGTCAGTTAAAGCAACACAGTGCCGAATCGCAAAAAATGCTCTGGTCTTTGGCCAGCAAAATGGTCTGGGGCTTAAGTGGTTAAGGCCTTTACTGGCTAGCCATGCAGTGGAGTACAAATCCTGTACCACTGCTTGAAGAAAGTGTCTTCTTAACTGCCAATAGGTTTTTTCTATCTTCAACCTGAAAAGCTCATCTTTAATAATACTAGCCCATACCTGTGCCCCACCTCTGCCTTGCTGGCATCTGAGTCGAAGTGGAGCTCTGTGCTTGTTACTGATCCAGCCACAGGCCCAACTATCTGGTCCATGAAGAGCCACTCTCATCTCATCAGTCCATAAAACCTTTAAAAATTCTTCAGAAAGTCTTCAGATATTTCTTGGCCCAGTCTTGATGTTTCAACTTATGAAACGCCATGTTACTTTCGTGTTGGATCCGTGTAACCAGGGCTCGAGTCCTGCGGGAACAACGTCCCTGCACTTTTTTCCGTCCTTTTCTGTCACCACGACAACACCCACGCTCCCGCTGACGTCATATGAGTGCACCCGGCTTCTCCTGCCAATTGCTGCACATCCATCGCAGAGGCTCCTACCCAGCGCAGCTATTTCCATCCCCTCCCGCCTGGTCCGGGTCCCTTTGCGGTCCTTGCTGCATTGCTGTACCCTCTTTGGGAACACACGAACGTGCTCAGACACTCGACTGGAGGACTTCTCACAACAGAGGTACCCTTGAGTTACTGAGCTGTTGTAATAAAAAGTGCAATGTGCAAGAATCCCTGGTGGGAGAAAATAGCCAAAAGTTCCAAATCTTATGTGCTATTGCTAAAAAAATGTGGAACAAAATAAAGTGCTATGTGCAAACCTTATTATTATAGTAACTTAACTTGCCAGCAAGTACTATAGCAATGGTAAAGTGCAAATACAGAACAAACAAGTCCTTAATAACACAAATGCTAAATATGATAAAAGTGCCAAAAACAACTGTGCAAAGCATGCGTGGCAATCCAACTGATGCAGTACAAAATAACTTATTACCTGATATAGTATATAGCAATCATGCAAAAATGTGAAAGTCCAATGGATATGTGCTGAATGTGGTGACGGTATCTTCTATAATATCCACACTGTGAGATAGTGAATGGGTGGCCCCTTACTTTACTGCTGTGAGGTTACAGCATGTAAAGTGAACCCACTCCTGATCCGGCCTGGTACTGTCTCAAAGCCTGGAGATATGTTATCGGGATGCATGTGGCAATTCACCTATTTGTGGGGTATGAGGTCTCCAAAATAGCGTGCATGAGTAGCAGGGAGAGGATGAAAGAATTCCAATATGGTGTAGTATGTTTTGATAGATGCCATATTTATTAGGTAAAAGTAATGGTACTCACATTTGAAAAGTTTATAAAGAGCATGTAAAATTATGAGCGCCGAGCTCGTCCGTGTCACCTCCAGTGAGACAGTACCAGGCCAGATCAGGGGATATGAACATTAGACAAAATGCAGAATTTCACGAAAGAACACAAACTAAAATGTACTATAGAGTATAAACTACGAACTAACAGTGTGCCTCCGACCAAGTCAAAGCTGAATGCCTCAGCCTGCGGACTCAGGGGCTAAGGTGGGTAAGGGGAGCAGACCTGTCTGCTAAAATGGGATGAACAAAGCCAAATTGAGCACCGAAAACCAAAAGAAAAAAAATGCTAGGAGGGGAGAACACAGTGACGGGCAGGAGGCCAAGGAATAGTGACAGAGTAGGAAGGGAAGCAAAGAAGAGGTGGTGGAGGGAAGTTTCCCCAGGGTGGGGGGGTAGGGGTAAGTTAATTCAAGAGGACTAGTGTCAGGGAATCCCTGTGAGACATCTGGCACATAGATGTGCGCAAGTGCATAGGGTTTCCCATAGAATGGCTAACAGGCACGCGCATGAGTCTGTAATCGCATGTGCATGCACACAGGCTTAATTCCTCATGGAGCCAGATGGCCTATTTAAAGGGAGTCTAGCCTCCTAGTCTTTGCTGACTGATCTTCAGCTGTGTCCTGTATTCTGATCTGATCCTGTGTGCTCTCCTAGTTTATGACCCGGCTTGTTCTTGAACTTGGCTTCGTATTCTGTTCCTGTGCTGCTACTGATTCTGTTCCTGACTCTGGCTCTGTTTGATTTGGTTCTGTACTGCCCGCCTGTTAACGACCCTGTCTATATCTGAGACTCTGCTACAGCCTATGATCCTGGCTTTTGTTAACCCTTGGTCGGCTGCCTGGCTGTCTCCTGTTCCAGCTCTGCACACCACAGCTTACTCTAATCCGCAGAACCCTAACAAGCTGTTGGCCCGGGATCTTCCACATCAAGCACTTGTATCCCTCTTGTCCTTTGGTCTGCTCTGTCTCATCCTCAGCGGAGCTAGGACAGGAGATATAAGATAGGCCGATCTTATCAACTCAGTCTCCTATCAGGTACTTGACACCTAGACTGGGTGGGTGTAAGGCTGGAAGCGCATAAGACCACTACGGGGCGCATACTTTATGGGTGTCATGGACAATGTTTTTCATTGTTTCATGGATCATAAGGGTCGTCAAGGTGCTTGTCACCTCTGAGAATGATACAGCCGGCTTTTTCCAAGCCCTAGCTATTGTGCGCTTAACTGTGATGCATAGGTAAGTGGTTAATTTTTGCTGGTAACAAGAGGCCCGGGATCGGACAATGGTGCAATGTAAGTTTGGGGTCCTTGTGAAAAGATACATGGAAGAGGGTGAACAGGAGTTCAAAGACCTTTGAACCAAAATCCCATGAGACGGGGCAGGAACACCAAATGGGGATTTGGTCTCCTCGCTGAACACAACCCCCCCGAAGCATCTATTACTATAGGATGGGTTTGACTTGGCGTTGTGGGCCGGGACCTAGTATTAGCGAAGGAGAACCTTATAGGCTGTTTACAATGTGGCCGTGCTAAAGGAGCACTTCACTATGCTGGTCTCGGCTTAGCTCCAATCTGCAAGGTAAATTGGGGACAGGTCTCTCTCCCATTTAACCACACAAGAAATAGAGGTAGAGGCACTGATAGAGTTGAGAAAGGAGTATATCATAGAAATGGTGCCAGGGAGAGTGCAGGCAAGTGTGTTTTGAAGGCAGGTTTTTTTTTGTCATGGTGTTAGAGGGAAGTTATCCAGTGCCGCAACTAGATATAATGGAAACATTAGAATGAAGGAGCTTCTTGGGTCTCTTGGATCGAGGACAATGTAGGAAAGATGCGAGATCTCAGAAACTGACGAACCTGCGAGAACCCATCTGCGGGCCAGCATGAAAATACATGTGGTTGTTCTAGGCAAGGTGGTAACATGGGATTATTCAAGAAAGGGAGTAATTGAAGGAGCGGGGACATGAGCTTGCTGGATTACAATACTAAAGCCCAAAGTTTAAGGCTATGTGCCATGAGGGGGCTGACAGAAGGGGGACGCAATTTAGAAGGTAACCACAGTAGGGTGGAGAGTTGGACCAGCTTGCAGTTGGGTACCTCCAAAAGGACTCAGAGGGGGAGTGTATAGAGTAGAACGGGAGACTCTGGGGCACTTGTATGCCTAAATGAAAGATAGAAGTCTGTTCTGGAGAAGTCGCAAGTAGAACACAGGTATCCACACAGGCAGGACCTGGAAGAAATGTAGAATCTTTGGCAGGATCGTCATTTTGACAGCGTGAATACAGCCAATCCAGGACAAGGTGGGAATTTTTTTTTCTTCTTTGTGAGCAGTGGCAGCTGGTGATAAAAAAATTTGGGGGGGCGCAAACCCCTCCAGGTCCTTACCCAGAACACACAGTGCATACACCGTGCAGACACAGAACACACCGTGCAGACACAGAACACACCGTGCAGACACAGAACACACCGTGCAGACACAGAACACACTGTGCAGACACAGCACACCGTGCAGACACAGTACACACTGTGCAGACACAGAACACATCGTGCATACACGGAACATACACAGAACACACCATACAGAACATACACAGAACACACAGTACATACACAAAACACCCCGTACATACACAGAACGCACCATACACACACAGAACACACCGTACACACACAGAACATGCACAGAACACACCGTGCATACGATACATACAGAGAACACACAGTACATACAAATAACGCACCATACATACACAGAACACACAGTACATACAATACATACACAGAACACACAGTACATACAATACATACACAGAACACACAGTACATACAATACATACAGAGAACACACGGTACATACAAAGAACACACAGTTCATACAAAGAACACACAGTACATACAATACATACAGAGAACACACAGTGCATACAAAGAACACACAGTTCATACAAAGAACACACAGTACATACAATACATACAGATAACACACAGTACATACAGAGAACACAACACACTATATACAGAGGTGAAGGGGATCCAGCAGCACTCACAGAACACACCGTGCAGACACAGAACACACTATGCAGACACAGAACACACCGTGCAGACACAGAACACACTGTGCAGACACAGAACACATCGTGCATACACGGAACATACACAGAACACACCATACAGAACATACACAGAACACACAGTACATACACAAAACACCCCGTACATACACAGAACGCACCATACACACACAGAACACACCGTACACACACAGAACATGCACAGAACACACCGTGCATACGATACATACAGAGAACACACAGTACATACAAATAACGCACCATACATACACAGAACACACAGTACATACAATACATACACAGAACACACAGTACATACAATACATACACAGAACACACAGTACATACAATACATACAGAGAACACACGGTACATACAAAGAACACACAGTTCATACAAAGAACACACAGTACATACAATACATACAGAGAACACACAGTGCATACAAAGAACACACAGTTCATACAAAGAACACACAGTACATACAATACATACAGAGAACACACAGTACATACAGAGAACACACCACACTATATACAGAGGTGAATGGGATCCAGCAGCACTCACATTAGTTATATTGGAACCTGAGTCAGTGAAGATGCATTATCCTGTAATCCAGTGTTTCTCAATTCCAGTCCTCAGGCCCCCCCAACAGGTCAGGTTTTCAGGATTTCCATTATTTTGCACAGGTGATTTGATCAGTTTCACTGCCTTAGTAATCACCACAGCCTTTTCATCTGAGGGAAATCCTGAAAACCTGACCTGTTGGGGGGGCCTGAGGACTGGAATTGAGAAACACTGCTGTAATCTAATGGAGTTGGCATGTTCTCACCTTCCCCAAAAGACCATGATCTCTCTCTCTCTCTCCCAAAGCTATAGGCAAAAAAAAAGTAAAAAAAAAAAAAAGTTTTGTAACTTCTTTCCTGCCTGAATGCCCGTTTTTGACATATTTTAAAACAACCTGTTGCTGTGAAACACACCCATCTTCTTATCACAGAGTCCCACACAGTAGCTGCTATGCCATGAGTTACTGTATGTGCAGAAGAGACACCCGAAGCAGACTGCCTAAAGGGGGGGGGGAGCAGCAGCGTGACTCTGCGGCATGCTGCTCTATATATAGAATGAGACGGAGCATGGCTTCTCTCCTCTCCATGATGGATCTGGCTGATCTCCAGACAAGCACACAAAGAATCCTGCAATCCTCACAGCATAGGGCACCATGTTCGCCGCTTTGCCCTGTAAAATGCACTTACCTTCATTCTTCCACATTTCTCGATGTCTTCTCAAGTTCTCCCGCCTTGGTGATGCTTCAGCCAATCAGGTTACCGATAACCAGAATCAGCGAACCTGATTGGCTGAGACGGCCGTCAGTCTTATCCAAGGAACACATATATGTCCCGAGGATAAGACATCCGGGAGACGAGGGCTGTAATTGAAGGAGCGGGGACATGAGCTTGCTGGATTACAATACTAAAGCCCAAAGTTTAAGGCTATGTGCCATGAGGGGGCTGACAGAAGGGGGACGCAATTTAGAAGGTAACCACAGTAGGGTGGAGAGTTGGACCAGCTTGCAGTTGGGTACCTCCAAAAGGACTCAGAGGGGGAGTGTATAGAGTAGAACGGGAGACTCTGGGGCACTTGTATGCCTAAATGAAAGATAGAAGTCTGTTCTGGAGAAGTCGCAAGTAGAACACAGGTATCCACACAGGCAGGGCCTGGAAGAAATGTAGAATCTTTGGCAGGATCGTCATTTTGACAGCGTGAATACAGCCAATCCAGGACAAGGTGGGAATTTTTTTTCTTCTTTGTGAGCAGTGGCGGCTGGTGATAAAAAAATTTGGGGGGGCGCAAACCCCTCCAGGTCCTTACCCAGAACACACAGTGCATACACCGTGCAGACACAGAACACACCGTGCAGACACAGAACACACCGTGCAGACACAGAACACACCGTGCAGACACAGAACACACCGTGCAGACACAGAACACATCGTGCAGACACAGAACACATCGTGCATACACGGAACATACACAGAACACACCATACAGAACATACACAGAACACACAGTACATACACAAAACACCCCGTACATACACAGAACGCACCATACACACACAGAACACACCGTACACACACAGAACATGCACAGAACACACCGTGCATACGATACATACAGAGAACACACAGTACATACAAATAACGCACCATACATACACAGAACACACAGTACATACAATACATACACAGAACACACAGTACATACAATACATACAGAGAACACACGGTACATACAAAGAACACACAGTACATACAATACATACAGAGAACACACAGTGCATACAAAGAACACACAGTTCATACAAAGAACACACAGTACATACAATACATACAGAGAACACACAGTACATACAGAGAACACACCACACTATATACAGAGGTGAAGGGGATCCAGCAGCACTCACATTAGTTATATTGGAACCTGAGTCAGTGAGGATGCATTATCCTGTAATCTAATGGAGTTGGCATGTTCTCACCTTCCCCCACAGACCATGATATCTCTCTCTCTCTCTCTCTCCCAAAGCTATAGGCAAAAAAAAAGTTAAAAAAAAAAAAGTTTTGTAACTTCTTTCCTGCCTGAATGCCCGTTTTTGACATATTTTAAAACAACCTGTTGCTGTGAAACACACCCATCTTCTTATCACAGAGTCCTACACAGTAGCTGCTATGCCATGAGTTACTGTATGTGCAGAAGAGACACCCGAAGCAGACTGCCTAAAGGGGGGGGGGGAGCAGCAGCGTGACTCTGCGGCATGTTGCTCTATATATAGAAGGAGACGGAGCATGGCTTCTCTCCTCTCCATGATGGATCTGGCTGATCTCCAGACAAGCACACAAAGAATCCTGCAATCCTCACAGCATAGGGCACCATGTTCGCCGCTGTGCCCTGTAAAATGCACTTACCTTCATTCTTCCACATTTCTCGATGTCTTCTCAAGTTCTCCCGCCTTGGTGATGCTTCAGCCAATCAGGTTACCGATAACCAGAATCAGCGAACCTGATTGGCTGAGACGGCCGTCAGTCTTATCCAAGGAACACATATACGTCCCGAGGATAAGACATCCGGGAGACGAGGGCTGTACTCGGAAAGCCTATTAGAGCCGCTGGCTCTGATAGGCACAGCCAACCAGCTGCCGTTATTCAGGTGGTCGGCGCTCAACATCCGACCACCTGAATAGACCAGCGGCAGCTGGCAACAATAACATACATTTATGCAATGCATGAATGTATGTTATTTGCGAGAGCCGGCGGCGCTGCAGCACCCCCTTTAGACGGACCGGCATCACTGCAGTTAGTTTAATTAAAAACGAAATTTTAAGGAAAATAAAAATTCTTAAAGGGCCTGTTTTTTTTTTGTGACTACAGGAGGGGGGGGGGGCGGTGCCCGGGCGCCCCCTATGAACGGGCCGCCACTGTTTGTGAGTCTTGGAAATCATACATATGTGTGCCTGTAAAGAGTTTGAGGAGGGCAAAGATACATACAGATAAAGTAGGCTGTCAGGTAGAGGAGCATGAGAGAAGAGATTTGCGGTAATACAACCCATCTTGCATCTATCCGGACCTGGAGCCGTCGAGAGTCAGATGCTCTGGATGGCCTGAGCCACCTCAAATTCGGCTGCCAAAGAGAGAGGTGGAAGGCGGAGATCACTGAAGCAATCATCTCACGAGGGAAAGGTAAGGGTTTGCTATAAAGAGAGGCCAGAAACTCGGTCAAGGCCACAGAGACTTTGTTTGGATTAGAAGTGAGGTCCCCATTGGCGAGTGAAGGCGGACGGGGTTTGTGAGCTGCTGCATTAATTTTCCTGCTATCATCGTGCCAGGCTTGTTCGCACATGAGTAAATTTTGTGCTTGGTCCACCGCAGGGCCTTCTGAGCCCGTCAAAGGACAGTAAGTCAGTCCAGCCATGGAGGTATCACAAGCCTTCTTTGCGAGTGTGGTGTTGGATTTCCACATCACGTCGGCGGAGGCCAGGAGATCGGTGAGGCAAGCTATATATAGTGGCCCCGCAGAAGGTAAAATCACAATTGCGGGGATGAAGCTCCCAAGCATCCACTAAGCCAAGGGACTGATGATGGATCTCATCTGTTCTCCATGACCTGGACCCGACGCGCAGCGGGGAACCTGCTGTGGCTGGCCGTGTCCCTTGACACAGCCAGACACAGATCGCGGTAAATAGCCAATCGCAGCGGGCTATTTACAGCGCGATCTGTGCGGCCAATGAGAGATGATCTCGATATGTAAACATATGAGATCATCTCTCCCATTTTGCCGGCTTTCTCCCCTCCTCACACAGACAGCCGGGATGTGAGGAGGGGAGAGAAATCAAGCAAGTGTAACCAGGATCGATAAAAACTAAAGAAAAGACTAAAGCAGTGCCACCTCCTGTGCCCCTCCAACAGTTACTACAGTGTTGCCCCATACAGTGCCCCCCATCGCGTACTTAGCAGTAGCCCCCATACCAGTTGCCCCCCCCACAGTACTACGCAGTGGCCCCACAACAGTACCCCGCCCAGTCCTACAGTGCCCCCCACAGTTGCCCACAACAGGTGCCTGCCACAGTGGCCCCCACGTGCCCCCAGTCCACTGTGTGCTCCCTCAATATCACCGTTGTGCCCACCAGTTACCACAGTGTGCCCACCTGTGCCCACACAGTACCATCCGTTTGCCCACTCTGTGCCGACCAGTACCACCACCATTTCCCATCAGTACCACTGTTGCCCACCAGTACCACCGGTGCCCACTCTGGTGCCACCGTACCCCACCTGTGCCACCGTGCCCACCTGTGTCACCATGCCCACCTGTGCCACCGTGCCCACATGTGCCACTGTGCCCACATGTGCCCACCTGTGCCACCAGTACCACCTGTGCCCAGTGCCCACCTGCCACCTCAGTGCACATCTGCAAACAGTGCCCACCTGTGCCACCTCATCAGTGCCCACCTGTGCCACAGTCAATCAGTGCACATCAGTACCCATCTCATCAGTACCCATCTCAGTGCCATCTGTGCCGCCTCATTAGTGCCATCTGTGCCACCTCATCAGTGCCCACCTGTGTCCACCAGTACACAGGCCTCATCGGTGCACATCAGTACCCATCTCATCAGTACCCATCTCAGTGCCATCTGTGCCGCCTCAGTGCCATCTGTGCTGCCTCAGTGCCATCTGTGCCACCTCATCAGTGCCATCTGTGCCACCTCATCAGTGCCATCTGTGGGCATTCCTGGCTTGTTAGGGTCTCAAGAAATGAGAAAGGCCTTCAGTACATCAGGTGTGATCAGATGTGATAATTTTTTATGATTTGCACTATAGCTTGTAGACTCTAAAACTTTCACACAGACCAAATCATTTCCAAACATGTTGGGTTATTTTTATCAAAGACGTGTAGCAGTATAAATTGTGGCCAAAATTTATGAAGAAAAATTAATAATTTGCAAAATTTTATCACAGAAACTAAGAAAAAAACGTTTTTTTCCAAATTTTCGGTCTTTTTTCATTAATAGCGCAAAAAAATAAAAAACGCAGAGGTGATCAAATACCACCAAAAGAAAGCTCTATTTGTGGGAAAAAAATGACAAAAAAATCATTTGGGTACAGTGTTGCATGACTGAGTAATTGTCATTCAAAGTGTAAGAGCACCGAAAGCTGAAAATTGGTCTGGTCAGGAGGGTGTTTAAGTGCCCAGTATGGAAGTGGTTAAAGAAAAGATATACCTTATATAACATAACAATGGGTATATATTTGAAATATATATAAAACAAAATAAAGTAAAGATAGGATAACCTATCATATTCATGTGACCTACATATATTAATAAAATGAAGTAAAGTGAAATATTACCTATTATCAATTCAAAAGTCAGGATGAATAGGTTTAAACTTACCATTGATGACAGATAGGGATACACAGGTGTCTTCTTACTGCAGCACACAGCTAGTGTGTGTACTGCTGTGTCAGTTTTTTTACTGTGTCTCCTGGAGTTCTCATCCAGAAACGCCTATGACGCTGGGCGTCTGACGTCACCAGACCCGTGATCCCTAGTACCAAATCGGTAGATGCATGAAAATGCTCCACCATGAAGAGACAGTGGTCGCCCTTTTCCAGTGCAAGATATCTATTAAAGTGATGGGTCCCCCAGTGGTGAGACGGCCACATTGCATTTCCACTGTGCCAGTTACCATCTCATCCCAGGAGAAAATCTCAGCAGATAGTGGCACTCTGTAAAAACATACAACCATTTTACACATTTTTATATATTACATACACAATCATTGTTTCAACACAATAACTAGCAAAAAATGATTAAATAGATATATATGTGATTCTGCTCATACTGCCAAAAAGAGCCCCATATATGTTCTCCATATTCACAGAAGGTGAATAGGGGAGAAGAAGAAGACGTGCATGGACATATATGCGATAAACCAATGGAGGGGAAGGAGATATATAAATAGATGAGGGATAGAAAGCAAAAAACAAACAACAAAAGAAGCAAAATGATGTACAAAATAAAATAGATGGATCAAAAATACATCTATCTGTACAGTAAGCCAATTCATTGTTCATATCCATATATCAAAGTGTCAAGATACCTCTGCCACAAAAGTTGCATAATTTTGATGGAAATGTTATTACATTCTCCATTATATTATCATTGTTATAGTATCATAAGAAAGGTTTATATGAATTAATTAATTTATTCCTGGGGGAATCATGGCATTTAACCGCTCTATCCATAATGTTTTGCGTTGCAGGATAATTTTGTCCCATTTACCCCTCTGGGGTTCATGGGTATAACCTCCAACACAAAAAATCTTATCATTTTGGTATTATACTTATGATAGAGAGACCAATGTGCCTGGTTATTGGTGTGATGATTTCCCCCCCTCTGATAGGTATGATCACCAATTTGTTTCCTCAATTCACGTATTATCTTGCCGACATAAAATGCCCCACAAAGGCATGTCATTAGATATATGACTCCCCTTGTGGAGCAGTCGGCATATGTTTTGGATTTGTGCCACGTGCCATTGCTCACAGTGGATGGAGGGTAGAAAAAGGGGGAGCGTCAATTCCTACCATCACTAACAGTGGATGATGTGTAGGAAACAGAGGCCCGGGAAACCTAAAAAGAGAAAACAGGACTTGCGGTTCCGGAGTTCATCCCAGGTTAGAACGTGGGGAGTTAGCCGCAGGTGGAGTTGGAGAAAGGGAGCTATTTTGCCCGTTTCCCACATGCGACTTGGGAGATTTGTGGATGGCTTGTAGGAGGCAGGTATAGCCGGGTTCTGATTGCTTCCACTGGGTGGTAGTAAGTGGAGGGATTCCAGGATGGTCTGTGCTTTGTCCAGTGAAGTCAAGGTGTGGCTCTGGCTGTGGCTGTTATATCAGAAGGAAAGCTTGAAGAGGAAACCCCAACGGTACCAGATTTTAGGTGACAGCAGAGTTGAAGTGTAGTACTTCATCTGTCTCCTTTTCATGATTGTGGTCTGGAATAGATCCACAATTGATACAGTAGCGGTGTCCTTGGAACACAAAATTGAGCTTGTCCCTGGCCGCGTGTAGGAGGGCCTCCTTGGTGCGGTAGTAGGTACATTTTATAATTATATCCCAGTGCGCCCGTTCAGGTTTCTTAAGGCCAAGTGCCTGGTGAATGTGATCAAACTGTAGTCCGATACTCTTGGAGTGACCAAAGTATCCAGGCGGTGAGGCGCAAAATCACTGCTGCCAATGGGAGAGGAAAGGAGGGAATGTGGACTTTCACTTTATGCAATTAATAGATACAGAATTTTGTATTGTACCTTTTTGGAGATATACACTGTATATATACTCACCGGCCATTTTATTAGGTACACTTGTTCAGTTGCTTGGTAACCTAAATTTCTCATCAGCCAATCACATTGCAGCAACTCACTGCATTTAGGCATCTAGATGTGGTGAAGATGACTTGCTGAAGTTCACACTGAGCATCAGAATGGTGAAGAAAAGGGATTTAAGTGACTTTGAAGTATTTAAAAAACGACTGATCTACTGGGATTTTCACATACAATGCAAAAAGGGGCAAGGTCCTTAACCTGCATAATGGTGTCAACATTATGGGCCGTTCGCGCCAAATTCGAGTGGCGTGTCATGGCCCATAATTCACTGCGGCATCTCAGTGCATTGATGGCTGATGATTGGCCAAGCATGCACTATGACCTGCATGCTTGGCCAATCACAGCGCCGTAAGCGAAGAGAGCCATAATTGGCCAAAGCCAGGGTGGTTTTGGCCAATTATGTCTAAGGGGGTTTAGTACACTCCCCACACTATATAAGGCCGCCTGCGTGGCGGCCTTGTGTAGTGTATTGCGGCGGTGGTGAAAGACAGACAGAGAGAGAGACATTGTCATTTCATTTGAGTTAGATAGAGCAGGCAGGCGAGTCGGTTAGCTGCAGTTACAGTGTGAAGAGGATATATATGCATCCCAGGTGTTGTATATATATTTATACACTGTATTCAGTTTAGCTAGATCCGTTCCTGTATTCTCTTTCTAATATAGTGACAGACAGGCAGGTGATTGTGCTAGCTGCAGTATTTTCACTTAGTGTTCTGTGTCCTTTGCACAGTGTGCACCTAAAGCTACCGGAATACAATTGCTGGTGTTCTCATACTAATACCACAGGCAGGGATCTGCAAGTATTGTCAGTTAGTGTACTGTGTCCTCTGCACAGTGTGCACCTAAAGCTACCTGGATACAATTGCTGGTGTTCTCATACTAATACCACAGGCAGGGATCTGCAAGTATTGTCAGTTAGTGTACTGTGTCCTTTGCACAGTGTGCACCTAAAGCTACCTGAATACAATTGCTGGTGTTCTCTTACTAATAATACAGGCAGACCGTTGATTCTGCTAGCTGCAGTTTAATCAGTATATGTATATATATATATATATATATATATATATATATATATATATATACAGGTCATTCTCAAAAAATTAGCATATTGTGATAAAGTTCATTATTTTCTGTAATGTACTGATAAACATTAGACTTTCATATATTTTAGATTCATTACACACAACTGAAGTAGTTCAATCCTTTTTATTGTTTTAGTATTGATGATTTTGGCATACAGCTCATGAAAACCCAAAATTCCTATCTCAAAAAATTAGCATATCATGAAAAGGTTCTCTAAACGAGCTCTTAACCAATCATCTGAATCAACTAATTAACTCTAAACACCTGCAAAAGATTCCTGAGGCTTTTAAAAACTCCCAGCCTGGTTCATTACTCCAAACCGCAATCATGGGTAAGACTGCCGACCTGACTGCTGTCCAGAAGGCCATCATTGACACCCTCAAGCAAGAGGGTAAGACACAGAAAGGAATTTCTGAACGAATAGGCTGTTCCCACAGTGCTGTATCAAGGCACCTCAGTGGGAAGTCTGTGGGAAGGAAAAAGTGTGGCAGAAAACGCTGCACAACGAGAAGAGGTGACCGGACCCTGAGGAAGATTGTGGAGAAGGACCGATTCCAGACTGTGGGGGACCTGCGGAAGCAGTAGAAACATCCAGAGCCACCGTGTACAGGCATGTGCAGGAAATGGGCTACAGGTGCCGCATTTCCCAGGTCAAGTCACTTTTGAACCAGAAACAGCGGCAGAAGCGCCTGACCTGGGCTACAGAGAAGCAACACTGGACTGTTGCTCAGTGGTCCAAAGTACTTTTTTCGGATGAAAGCAAATTTTGCATGTCATTCGGTAATCAAGGTGCCAGAGTCTGGAGGAAGACTGGGAAGAGGGAAATGCCAAAATGCCTGAAGTCCAGTGTCAAGTACCCACAGTCAGTGATGGTCTGGGGTGCCATGTCAGCTGCTGGTGTTGGTCCACTGTGTTTTATCAAGGGCAGGGTGAATGCAGCTAGCTGTCAGGAGATTTTGGAGCACTTCATGCTTCCATCTGCTGAAAAGCTATATGGAGATGAAGATTTCATTTTTCAGCACGACCTGGCATCTGCTCACAGTGCCAAAACCACTGGTAAATGGTTTACTGACCATGGTATTACTGTGCTCAATTGGCCTGCCAACTCTCCTGACCTGAACCCCATAGAGAATCTGTGGGATATTGGGAAGAGAAAGTTGAGAGACGCAAGACCCAACACTCTGGATGAGCTTAAGGCCGCTACCGAAGCATCCTGGCCCTCCATAACACCTCAGCAGTGCCACAGGCTGATTGCCTCCATGCCATGCATTGAAGTAGTCATTTCTGCAAAAGGATTCCCGACCAAGTATTGAGTGCATAACTGAACATAATTATTTGAAGGTTGACTTTTTTTTTATTAAAAACACTTTTTTTTTATTGGTCGGATGAAATATGCTAATTTTTTGAGATAGGAATTTTGGGTTTTCATGAGCTGTATGCCAAAATCATCAATATTAAAACAATAAAAAGGCTTGAACTACTTCAGTTGTGTGTAATGAATCTAAAATATATGAAAGTCTAATGTTTATCAGTACATTACAGAAAATAATGAACTTTATTTCAATATGCAAATTTTTAGAGAATGACCTGTATATATATATATATATATATATATATATATATAAACATCCCAGCTTTGTGCAGCTACATCTCCCTGCAGGCCATTAGTATGTCTGGAACGACAACAAGGAGAGGCAGATGGTCACAAGCCGATAAGAGGGCAAGCAGGCTCTGCATCTAGACGCAACAGTGCTGGTCGTAGACATGGTGCATCCTCATCAGCACATGGCCATGGGACACGCTTGTTCTTTTTTTCAACAGCTGGCCGTGTTGAGCCGCAACATGTCGAAGACTTGGTAGAGTGGATGACCAAGTCGTCCTCATCCTTTTATCATCTTACCCAGGCTCAGGGTACTTTCTCTGGCAAAGAAGCTGCCAACGTGGCCTCTTCCCTGGGCTCAATTGCATCAGTCACTCCTTCCTTAGCCCCATTATGTCCTCCTGAGGAGTCCCCCAAACTGTTTGACCACAGTGTTGGGTACATGCTGCAGGATGATGCACAGCATTTTGAAGGCTCTGATGATGGTACCCAGCTAGAGGAAGGCAGTAACGTGAGCCCAGAGAGAGGGGGTGCCCAAGAAGGACAGCAATCTGGCAGTCATGTTCCCCCAGCTGCAGCATACTGCCTGGTTTGCTCCAGTGATGAGGAGGGAGGGGATGATAAGGTCACTGACTCCACATAGGTGCCTGATAGGAGAGAGGAGGAGGCACATATCCAACGAGGCAGGATGCCCTCCAGGGGCCAGCTTAAGGGCAGCACACTGACTGCATCACACCACAGAGCTCTGCATGTGCATGGCGCTTCTGTCTCTCCACGTTATTCCAAAAGTTTTTTGGTGTGGGCCTTTTTTGAGATGAATGCATCAGATCACACCACTGCCATTTGCAACATATGTCTCAAGTGTATCTCGCGTGGCCAAAACATCACCCGCTTGGGCACCATGCATAGGATACGAAGAAAGGAAATGGATAGCCGCACTCCAATAACCAAAAAGGTTGTCTTTTATTCAAACGAACAGCAAGTACATCACTTCACAAGGTCACAGCAAAGGAACAGGGGAACAGCTGATGCGTTTCGCACTGAACTAGTGCTTAATCATGGCTAGTGGGCACCACATGCTTGACCAGACATATGTCGACCTGCCATGCAGTTTGTTGGCTAGCGTACCTCAAAGACCGACACCAAAGAACAAAGCGGACCACTCCTTGCTCCTCATCAGCTGGGATCTCCAACCCCACTATACCTTCAGTCCTCTCTGAAACCTGCACTGAGAGGAATAATGGTGAAAAAATTAGGTGTGTCAAGTACTTGCGGGCAATCTGCTATCGGTACACCAACGTCAGATTGTACCAGGCAAATTTCCCTGCCCCACCTGCTTCAGCACCGAAAGAAGCTCGCTCCCAGCCATCCACATGCCCAACGGTTGAATGCTAGCTTGGCTAAATTGCTAGCACTTCAACTGCTGCCTTTTCAGTTGGTAGACTTTGCCCCCTTCCGTGAGTTTGTGGAATGTACGGGACCTCAGTGGCAGGTTCCCAAATGCCACTTTTTCTCATGGAAGGCGATTTCGGCTCTCTACCGGCATGTGGAAGGCAATGTCCATGCCTCGCTGGACAGGACAGTCAGTGGTAAGGTGCATATTACCGCTGACTCATGGTCCAGCAGGCATGGACAGGGACGTTACCTATCTTTCACAGCACATTGGGTGACTCTGCTGGCAGCTAGGAAGGATGCAGGATAAGGTACAGTAGTGTTGGAGGTTGTTCCACCACAATGCCTCCAAAATGCTACTACTGATGATTGTGACACACCTCTCTCCTCCACCCCCTCCTCTTCTTCTTCCTCCATGGCCTCTTCCTGTGCTTTGTCCTCGTAACCAGCGGTGCTCCGTAGGCATTCAAGGGTCTACACAAGCAAAAAGATGCCATGCGGTGCTTGAGCTGGTGCGCTTGGGGGATGGAAGCCACACTGGGGCAGAGGTTCTGTCAGCTTTGCAAGGGCAGGCTCAGAGGTGGATGACACCACGCCAGCTTAAGCCAGGAATGGTGGTTTGCGACAATGGCACCAACCTCCTCTCCGCCCTCCGACAGGGACAACTGACCCATGTGCCCTGTTTAGCTCACATCCTTAACTTGGTGGTGGTGCAGCAGTTCTTGGGCAGGTACCCGGGCTTACAGGATGTCCTGAAGCAGGCCAGGAAACTCTGCATTTCCGCTGGTCATATAATGCCAGTAAAAAAAAAACAGAAGAAAGGGTTACGCTAACAACGCAACATGATGAGTATGCGTAAATAAATTATGAAAACAATCAAAATAGGTAATGAAATATATACTCCAACTGAGAATAATAATATGTAAATAATACGTATAGGTAATTAATAACAGTCCTTAAATGATCCGAATTATTCACACCAAGGGTAAAAAACATGGGCCAGATTCAGAAAGATTAGCGTAGCTTTCTGAGGGCGTAGCGCATCTCATATGCGCTACGCCGCCGTAACTCAGTCAGGCGAGTAGTGTATTCTGAAAGATCTTACGCCTGAAGTTACGGCGGCGTAGCCTATATGGGCGGGTGTAAGCCCGCCTAATTCAAATGTGGATGATGTGGGCGTGTGTTATTAAAATTACTTGTGACCCCTAGTAATTGACGTTTCTTACGAACAGCGCATGCGCCGTCTGTGAACGTTTCCAAGTGCGCATGCTCCAAATTACGCCGCAAACTGTCAATGCTTTCGACGTGAACGTAAGTTACGCACAGCCCTATTCGCGAACGACTTACGCAAACGACGTAATCGATGTAAAATTCTACGCTGGCCCGACGTCCATACTTAACATTGCGTACGCCTCATATAGCAGGGGTAACTTTACGCCGGAAAAAGACTCACGTAAACTACCTAAAAAAATGCGCCAGGCGTACGTACGTTTGTGAATCGGCGTATCTACCAAATTTGCATATTCCTTGCGTAAATCTATGGAAGCGCCACCTAGCGGCCAGCGTAAATATGCAACTAAGATACGACGGCGTAAGAGGCTTACGCCAGTCGGATCTTAGCAAAATTCCGGGGTATCTTGTTTTCTGAATACAGAAAAAAGATACGCCGGCGCATCCTAGAAGTTACGTGGCGTATCAATAGATACGCCAGCGTAACTTCTTTCTGAATCTGGCCCCATATGTTTAAATATACCAATTAAAACATATGTGATTGAAGACAATCCCTAGAGGGTTAAACTGATACCCTGAAGGATTAGGTTTAGTCCCAAAAAGAACATATGTATATAAATAAACCATATATCAATAAATAAGTGAATAAATAAATTAATTGTCCAAATCCAGAAAGCATCCAAGGTAGAAAAATGAAGAAATGTAAAGAAATCCACCACCGGTTTCAGATTGAAGTTGGTTAGGAAGGAGGAAATTCTTGAAATCACACCGGGAGAAGGGTGTGTGCTCTTACCAGATATAAGATCAAACGGGCATATCGATCCACTCGATCCAATGTTAAGGGAACTCAGAGATTGCGGACTCCCCAGCTTCCAGCTGTTCCTCGCATGGTAAGTGCAGATAGCTCTCTCCACTCAGGACACTCCGCTCTAAGGCTCCATATCCCAATGGGGTACCTAGGAGAAAAACGAGGGCTCGAAATGGTGAAGTACCGTAAAAACTAAATTTATTAAAAACGTGTAGCCATATACACTCGAGATTTAAAATTGCCGGCATAAACAAAACATAAAAAACAGATCAAACAACATACACCCGTGCTTCCGGGGTCACATAAAACGTGGTGACGTCAGTGCGTGGCTCGGCCCTGACATGTTTCGTCATACATGAAGTTATCAAAGGGCACGGGCGACGCACTGAACAGTCACCTTTCTTATACTCATGGAGGAGCAACCAAGCCTCACTCTTGTATCATTATGGCCAATGGAACCGGCCCTAATGCATCCCTTTACGCAAATCGGAGACACACGGAGTGTAAAGGAATGGGAGGGAGAAACAGGAAACCCCGGAAGTAACAAGAAAGCTGATAATAACACAGATATCTAAATCTCGTGCCATATGTCAAGTCTAACTTCACCATAAAGGGGATAGTCTCCACCCGATCTCCAAACTTTAAGCGTCAACAGATTTGTGAACCAGCCTAACCACATTTAAACTACCTATCACAATATATGCAAGTATTCAAATATTACACATAAACAGATAACCACCATACATCTATTCCGTATTAAAGTGGTAGTGGACAAGGCACAAAAATATTACATAACATTTCATAAATGAATAAAATTAGATAAATTACGATCCATACAAGCTGAATGAACAAACACTCAATAGAGCCATCTAGTGGATAAAAAGTAAAAGAGCAGACACAGTATTCCATCATATAGGAAATACTGTCTACATCTCACTCTATACAATGGACTCCAAAAAATTATTTTTTAAAAATCAATTGGACCAAAAATTGTTGTATTATCAATCACTATATCATGTAAACCCATCAACGGGTGGATTGAAACACTCCTCAAGAGCTGAAGGTGATATTGGTTGAATCAGCTTCGATATTAAAGAGTCACTACTAATCAGAGAGTGTAATTCATACTACATCTATAGATTATCTTAGGACCCAAAAGTGTCATAAATCATAAAAGAGTAGCAACATCTCAGGAGTTATCCAAAAAGGCGTTAACATCAAAGTCTACATTTAGGCCATGATGCTTAAGACACCTGACTCGATAAATCCAGCTCATCTCGAGCTTAGAGATGGCTCTTCTTTTAGGTCCCCCTCTCCAATGGGGTTTCAAAATGTAAATCGCCACAAAGGAAGTACCGCTAGGATCACTTGCGTGTACCTCTCTATAATGGCGGGACACAGAATGCTTTCTGTAGCCTCTTCTGATATTTCCTATATGTTCATTAACCCTTATTTGGAAAGATCTGATTGTACGTCCAATATATTGTAGCCCACATGGAAAGGTCAAAAGATACACCACATGAGTGGAAGAACAAGTAATAAAGGATCTTATGTTGAATACTTGAGAGGTACTATTGGAAGTAAAGCTCAAAGTTTTACGCTCACTATTTGCATTGATTTTGCATACTGCATATTTTTTGCATTTATGATACCCAATTATATTTTGAAAAAACATAGGTTTATTTGATGGAGGATTACAAACTCCAGGGGCCAGGGTGTCTCTCAGTGAAGGGACTCCTCTGAAGACAACTTGGGGCTGTTCTGGGAGAGCAGGGCCTAATATTGAGTCTTCTTTAATAAGATGCCAATGTTTTCGAATCAGTTTTTTTATCGCAAAGTGTTGATTCGAGTAGCCAGTAATGAAAGGCCATGTGTAGTTTTCTGATCAGTTCCTTGATTCTGTTTGTCAATCAGTAACGTACTTCTATCTACCTTTTCTATTTCACAAGATTGCCTATAAAGGTCTTCTGCAAGGTAACCTTTATCCAGAAACCTAGAGGTCAGAACTTTAGCCTGTTCATTGTAGTCCTCCACCTTACTACAATTTCGCCTCAGGTGCAAGTATTGGCTCTTAGGAACGGAGTCAAGCCAGGCTCGGTGGTGGCAGCTATCACGGGGAATAAAAGAGTTCCTATCAGTGGACTTGAAGAAAGTGGAGGTCACAAATTGACCCTCCTCCACCCGTATCTCCAAGTCCAAAAAGTTGACACTCCTTTGATCCGCCTCAAATTTAAATCTAATCCTCCCTATCATTAGTATTTAAATCTTCCATGAAAGTGTCCAGGGACACGCTGGAACCCCTCCAAAGGAGGAGGACGTCATCAATATACCTAGCCCAAAGGACTAACTCAGGTCTGCGGTTGGCACAGATGATGTCCTGCTCCCATTTGCCCATGAAGAGGTTGGCCAGGCTGGGGGCAATTTTAGCCCCCATGGCCACACCCCTCTTCTGTAGGAAAAAATTACCACTAAACCAAAAAGAATTGTGCATTGTAGCAAACTGAAGGAGGTCCATAATGAACTTCTGTTGAACAGGGGACACATTAGAATCCCTTTCCAAGAAATATTGGACCGAAGATATTCCCCAAGTGTGGGGTACAATGGTATACAAGGACGTAACGTCCGCAGTAACTAACCATAGACCTTCCTCATATAGTGTATTGTTTATTAAATTGATAACATGTTTGCTATCTCGTATAAAGGCCGGTAAAGCCCTAACCAGGGGTTGTAGGTACCCATCGATATATTTACCTGTCCTGGAAGAGATCGAATCTATTCCACTAATTATTGGTCTATCAGGAGGGTGGACCGGATCTTTGTGGATTTTAGGCAGGTAGTATATCACTGGAATCCTTGAGGATGCCGGAACGAGAAAAGCTTTCTCCTTTTTGTTCAGCACATGAAGTATAGCCTTGATTCACCAATTTAATGAGTGTCTTCCTATAGGCTGAACGGAATCGCCTGGAAGTGGAGAATAGGTATCATTGTCACCTACTAAAAGATCAAGATCCTTAATGCCAGTGCTCGGCTGGCTGACCTCCAAAAGGAATACAGCCTGCCCAAGAACCGCCTAATCTGTGACATGCCCACCAGGTGGAACTCTACGTTGGCTATTCTGCAGCTACTGCACACACAGCAGAAGGCCATCAATGAGTATCTGTGCCAATATGGCACCAGGACAGGGTCAGGGGAGCTTGTTTTTTTTCCCCACGCCAGTGGGCCATGATCAGGGATGCATGCACTGTCCTGTCACCATTTGAGGAGGCCATGAGGATGGTGAGCAGTGACAGTGCATGCATCAGTGACACTGTCCCTCTTATCCACCTGTTGGAGCACACCCTGCGTGGAATAATGGACGGGGCACTTGAGGCAGAACAGAGGGAGGAAGAGGAGGACTTACCTCTCAAGGGCCCCTTTATCCAGACAGTGTTCCTGTTGGCCTGCCTATCACACAGGAAGAGGAGGAGGAGGATTGTGTCAGTATAAAGGTGGAGCCTAGCACTCAGCATCAGCAGCAGTCTTCAAAGGATCCAATACAGTCCCAAGATACCCATGGACTTGTATGTGGCTGGGACAAGGTGGCTGAGGATCATGTCGTCCTGAGTGACCCAAAGGACTCCAGACTGAATGCCTCAGCAAACCTATGATGCATGGCCTCCCTGATCCTGCAAAGCCTGCGGAAGGATCCTCGTATTCATGGTATCAAGGAGAGGGATCATTACTGGCTGGCAACCCTCCTTGATCCACGTTACAAGGGTATGGTTGCGAACCTTATCTTGCCATCGCAGAGGGAGCAGAGGATGAAACACCTTCGGGAGGCCTTGCAGAAAGGTCTGTGCAACGTGTTCCCAAAGACTGGGAGGTTACAATATCCTGGTCCTGGACAACGTGTTGCTGAGGCTTCGGTCAGTCAAAGAAGGAACGGTGGAGAAGGTGGCCATCTGACCGATGCGTTCCGACAATTTTTTAGTCTGCTGACCCAAGGTATAATCGGTTCCAGCAACCATCGCCAGCGTCTGTTTTACATGTTGCAGGAATACCTAGGGGCAAGGTCAGACTTGGACACCTTTCCCACCGAAAATCCTCTGGGTTACTGGGTCTTGAGGATGGATCACTGGTCAGAGCTTGCACAGTATGCAATGGAGGTACTGGCCTGACCTGTCCTGCATCCAGCGTTCTTTCGGAACGCACATTTAGTGCTGCTAGAGGCTTTTTAACTGATCACAGGGTGCGTCTCTCCACCGACTCGGTCGATCGACTGACCTTCATAAAAATGAATCAGTCTTGGATCACCACCAGCTACCAAGCACCTGATGCTGATCTAACCGAATATATATTTTTTTTAAACGTCAGATCCCTTCAAGACTGCCTATGCTGATGCCGAGTGACTATCCTCTTCCTCCTCAATGATCATGCTGATAGCTTGTAAGAACATTTTTGGTTCTGGGCACTGCCACCAGTGGCTAAGGCCCAATTTTTCTGCCCCTGTTTAACAAGGATGTGTAATTAAAATCTTTGATGCAATACTTTGCAGCAGGGCTCCTGCGCTCCAACTAGAGTATCTGTGAGGGGTTGTAGTGTTGTGGCACCAGTGTCTAAGGCCCAATTTTTCTGCCCCTGTTAAACAGGGGCATGTAATTACAATTCTTGATATAATATTTCACAGCAGGGCCCATTCCAGCACCCACCAAGAGTAACTGTGAGGACTTAGGCCCAGATTCTCAAAGAAGTTACGCCGGCGTATCTCGAGATGCGCGGCGTAAGTGTGTATATATACTCCGGCGTATCTATGCGCCGTACCCACAGAACCAGATACGCCTGAAAATAGGCTTCTTCCGACCGACGTAACTTTTCTACGCCGGCGTAGCGTGGGCGCATATTTACGCTGGGCGCATCTTGCGCTCCTATTGATTTTGAAATATGCAAATGAGGAAGATACGCCGATTCCCGAACGTACGTCCGCCTGACGCAGGTTACGCGCGGTGCGCATAAGCTGTATGTCCGGCCTAAAGTTACCCCTCATAAAGCAGGGGTAACTTTGCACCAGACGTGCGCAGGTCAGCTGGAGAGCAGCTTCAGCAGCACCGTAACGGACGAGCTGAGCAACCACACTTGCAGGACAACACATCTGTATGCCAACATGCCAGGGGCAGGCATGGTCATAGCACTACTAGTGTGTGCCCAGGCGCATAGAAGGAGGAGGGCACGGGAGAGGATATACCGAATGCGCATGAACGTCTTTGGCATGGGGGATTCGGAGGTGTATCGCATCTTCAGATTCAACACTGCTGCCATCCTGGAATTAGCCACAACCCTGCAGGATGACATCACCAGCCAGACACACCGCTCACATGCAGTGCAGCCACTGGTCAAGGTACTGGCAACACTGCATTTCCTCGCCAGTGGATCTTTTCAGCGTACAAGTGGAGTTGTGGCTGGGATGTCACAAACCAGCATGAGCAGATGTGTGCACTAGGTTGTCCCCGCAATCCTCAGATGCATGTCCCACCACATCATCAGACCCACCCAGGAGCACCTGCGGAATAAGGCAATGGCGGATTTTGTCAGAATTGCAGGATTCCCATGCACCGTGGGGGCCATTGATTGCACACATGTGGCACTACGGCCCCCCGTGCCACAGAGCACATATACCGCAATCGGAAGCAATGGCATTCCATTGACGTACAGGTGATAGTCGATGCCCAAGGCCTCATATGGCACATCCGTGCCAAACACCCAGGGTCCAGCCACGACAGCTACATATTCCGTCAAAGCCCCATCCCAAAGGAATTTGAACAGAACGTGTATGGGGACAGCTAGCTGGTTGGTGAGTGACATGGGAGTCAGGCATGACTGTTCGACCCCATGATGCAGACATCACGAGGGGCACATGCACGACTAACATCCTCCTGTCTTTTCCCTTCCAGGTGACTCTGCATATGCACTTGGGCCCCATCTCATGACTCCATTCTGGGATCCCCAAACCACAGGAGAGCAAAACTACAATGCTGCACACATACGTACCCGTGCAGTGGTGGAGCGCACATTTGGCATCCTGAAGTCCCATTTCCGATGCCTGGATAAGTCCGGGGGTACCCTGTTGTATTCCCCAAACTTTGTGTGCCAGATCATCGGGGCATGTTGCATTCTGCACAACTTTGCCGAGAGAAAGGGCCTGGAGATATGTACGTGATGACCTGACCCCCGCACCAGACATTCCCCCCCTGCACGAGGCTACCCCGTCTGCTGAGGGAACAGCAGTCAGGAGTTGTCTCGTGGAACGTATCTTTGCACGTTAAACACAGACATTCATCATGGCACAAGGAGAATGCACGCATGCACACCACTGTGGTCCCTAGCTCACACACACCACATCACATTGGATTAGCCCAAGTCCAACATGCAGGACTTGGGAGCAGCAACGCCACGCCAAGGCTCCAATTATGTTGCTGACCTTTCATACCACATTCACACGGGTCATGGGGATAACTTCTCCCCACCGACCGAGGGTGACACCCCTTTGCTGGCAGGAGTGTCACCCCCCCCATTCACACACCAGTCACACTATAATATGCATGCCTCACCGTGTGCAGTAATTGAAACAAAACAAAAACGCTCTTCATCAGAGCACAAAATAAATAAAAACGCTCTTCACCAGAGCACAAAATAAATAAAAACGCTCTTCACCAGAGCACAAAAAAAGGCAAACCCCAAAAATCAGTTGCCCTGTCGTGGGCCAAGCCTGCTGCCACGGCCACGGCCACGGCTCCATAACTGCCTGGTAGAAGGCTCAGGTGGGGGGGCATCAGGTGGAGGAGCATCCTTCCATGGCTGGAGGCCTAAAGCCACGGCAATGCGGGTGAGGATGGTGTTAGTCTCTGACTGCACCTGCCGCGTCTGTCTCCCCTCCGCCTCAATGGCAGCTGTGTTGCCCTAGATGGCCTCAGTCAGGGACCTCACCTCTGCCACGAGGGTAGCCGTTGTGGCCTGCAGCTCCCCCAGGCAGGTGATCACAGCTGCAGTGTTGCCAGACACATCTTGCAGGGCGTCATTGATGTGTCCTGTGGAGGCCAGGTTGTCTGCCACTCGCCTCATCTCCACGGCCATCTCACCCATATGGCGGGTCTGAGAGTCGTGGGTCCTGGTTAGATTTTCAGGCAGGAAGTCAGGAACCCCCCTGGTTGCCTTCCTGGGGCCAGGAGAGGCTTGAGGCCTGGCATAGGGTTAAGGACTTGAGGGAGTGGGTGGGTTGGGGATGGATCCAGAGGGGCTGGATGAGATGAGACTTGACGTCCGGGACGGATCAGCCGAGACGGACGACTCTTCCAGATACAGGGGCACCTCCTCACCCAGATGTTCCACATCCTCCTCAATCACCTCTTCAGTGGAGGTCTGGGCACCACTCCCCTCCACCAATGCCTCTTTGCTTCCCAGGGGGTCAGGGGCATGATGATCAGGGGATGAAGGTGTGGGACGGGCAGAGGCAACAGATGGCTCAGATCCCTCCTGGACATCTGCGGATGACACAAAACATTCACATGTTGGTGGACCCACACACTTATCACATGTTCCCTACAACCCACCTCACATGCTACACACCAGATAGGAGAAAAAACACACTTACCTGTCCTCAAGGCCGGCTCAACTGAGTCATAGCCCTCAACTCCCTCCACTTGCTCCCTCTCAATGCAGCGGGCAACCACCTGCTCCTCAGAAGTCAGCCGAATAGTAGAGGCTGGTCCACCACCAGTGCACCTGGCATGCCTTCTCATATTGGCCAGCTTCTCCTTGACCCTCCTGCGCAGGTCATTCATTTTCTTGGAAATGCCCTGGGGCCTCCTCAATGTCCTGGGGCCTCCTCACCTCATTCCCTAGGGCATTCACCTGGGTGGTTATCCGCATCAGGATCTCATCCCTCTTCCCCTTGCTGGTGTCCTTACTCTGTGCCCCATGGAGGCGAGCATCATATCTCTCCATGGCTGCTATTATGATGGCTCTCTCCTCTGGGGAGAAGTTCTTCTTCGTATTCCCACTATGCCGAGCAGACATGGTCAACAGGAAGAGAGCAAAAGTACTTACACCACTAACAATCAGACGGGTGTACTTTTGCACTCGACAGGCGCATGTCTGGGCGTATTTATGCCCTGGCGTAAATGGTGGGCCGGCGTATCTCAGGATTTACTCCGGGCGTAGTTGTGAGCATGCGCAGAGGGGCGCGGCACATGCACCGTTCGTTCGGCCCTTCATTTGCATGGGGTCACGGTTCATTTAAATGGATCACACCCACTTCCTTCCTACTTTGAATTACGCCTGCTTACGCCAACGATTTTACGTTACACCGACGCAAAATTGGACGCATTTGCTTTGAGAATACGGAGCTTGCCTCTCTAAGTTACGTCGGCGTAACGCATATGAGATGCGCTACGCCGGCAAAAAAGATGCGCCGATCTACGAGAATCTGGGCCTTACAGTATAAGTAAATTATAGAGCAGACACTATTACATTAGAGTATCCAAATGCATCTATGTCCCTAAATAAGATTAGGATTAGAAAGAATTCCCGGATCGGGGTGGGGTATGGGACTTTCAAGATGCAAGAAGGGGAGATATGACACAAAGTAATGTTCATACAGTACATGTCGCCGAGAATGTGTTTCTAGCACGACAGCATCGCGCTGATTCTCGGCGACAGGGTGCCGACATCTCGCACTCTCTGGAAAAGACAAAGCACATTCCAGCAAGCGCGTCATAGAAGCGACGGGAGATCCGACTTGGATTCCTGCGGCGTTTGGTATGCATCCTGAGAGGGAGAACTCCACGCCAAATTTTAAATAAAAAACCGACATGGCCCCCCCCCCCCAGAAGCATACCAGGCCCTTAGGTCTGGTATGGGTTGTAAGGAGACCCCCCCTACGCCGAAAAACCGACGTGGGGGGTCCCCCCACGATCCATACCAGACCCGTATCCAAAGCATGCTACCCGGCCGGCCAGGAAAGGAGTGGGGACGAGTGAGTGCCCCCCCTCCTGAGCCGTACCAGGCGGCATGCCCTCAACATTTGGGGGTTGGGTGCTCTGGGGCAGGGGGGCGCACTGCGGGGCCCCCCCACCCCAGAGCACCCTGTCCCCATGTTGATAAGGACAGGGCCTCTTCCCGACAACCCTGGCCGTTGGTTGTCGGGGTCTGCGGGCGGGGGTCTTATCGGAATCTGGAAGCCCCCTCAAATAAGGGGGCCCCCAAATACCGGCCCCCCACCCTAAGTGAATGAATATTGGGTACATGGTACCCCTACCCATTCACCTGGAGGCAAAGTGGAAAAGTAAATAAACACACGACACAGGATTTTTTAAATAATTTATTAGTCTGCTCCGGGGGCCCCCCGTCTTCTTTAGCTCTTTTAGCAGGGGGGGCTCCTTCACCGCCGTCTGGTTCTCTTCCGCTCTACGGGGGGCTTCTCCGCTCTCCGGGGGTCTTCTCCACTCTCTGGGGGTCTTCTATCTTCTCCGCTCTCCGGGGGTCTTCTCCCGCTCGCTTTCCGGTGTTTTCTCCTTCAGGGCTGGCCGCCGCTATCTTCGTGTGTTAGCTCAATTACTAGCGGTGGCCAGCCCGCTCTTCTGTGACGTCTTCTTCTCTTCTTCTCTTCTTCTGTCTTCTTCCGATGTTGACATAACGCCTCTTCTCGCTGCATTGACGGGTGCGCGGTTTGCATCCGATTTATATAGGCCTCTCTTATGATGTCACAGTCCCATCATGCTCCAGTACCTACCCACGTGGTACCTACCCGCGTGGGTAGGTACCGGAGCATGATGGGACTGTGACATCATAAGAGAGGCCTATATAAATCGGATGCAAACCGCGCACCCATCATTGCAGCGAGAAGAGGCGTCGTGTCAACATCGGAAGAAGGCAGAAGAAGAGAAGAAGACGTCACAAAAGAGCGGGCTGGCCACCGCTAGTAATTGAGCTAAGACACGAAGATAGCGGCGGCCAGCCCTGAAGGAGAAGGCACCGGAAAGCGAGCGGGAGAAGAACCGGAGAGCGGAGAAGATAGAAGACCCCCGGAGAGTGGAGAAGACCCCCTGGAGAGCGGAAGAGAACCAGATGGCGGTGAAGAAAAAGCCCCCCCGGAGAGCGGAAGAGAACCAGACGGCGGTGAAGAAGAAGCCCCCCCTGCTAAAAGAGCTAAAGAAGACAGGGGGGGCCCCCGGAGCAGACTAATAAATTATTTTAAAAATCCTGTGTCGTGTGTTTATTTACTTTTACACTTTGCCTCCAGGTGAATAGGTAGGGGTACGATGTACCCCATATTCATTCACTTAGGGTGGGGGGGCCGGTATCTGGGGGCCCCCTTATTTGAGGGGGCTTCCAGATTCCGATAAGCCCCCCGCCTGCAGACCCCGACAACCAACGGCCAGGGTTGTCGGGAAGAGGTCCTGTCCTTATCAACATGGGGACAGGGTGCTCTGGGGTGGGCGGGCCCCGCAGTGCACCCCCCTGCCCCAGAGCACCCAACCCCCCCATGTTGAGGGCATGCCGCCTGGTACGGCTCAGGAGGGGGGGGGCGCTCGCTTGTCCCCACTCCTTTCCTGGCCGGCCGGGTAGCGTGCTTTGGATACGGGTCTGGTATGGATTGTGGGGGGACCCCCACGTCAGTTTTTCGGCGTAGGGGGCGGTCTCCTTACAACACATATCAGACCTAAGGGCCTGGTATGCTACTGGGGGGGAACCCATGTCGTTTTTTTTATTTAAAATTTGGCGTGGAGTTCTCCCTCTCAGGATGCATACCAAATGCCGCAGCTAGAATTGGCGGGAATCCAAGTCGGATCTCCCGTTGCTTCTATGACGGCTTTGTCTCCATCGTGGCAAGCCAGCTCGGCGCTGGCTCCCGCGATGGGGCTCGTAGGTGGTCAATCTTGCCGAGAAAGGGAGCGAGATTGACACAATATCGCGGTCACCTACTGTAGATAGCGGCTACTTTCGCCAAACCCACAACACATAAATTAAGAGAACTAATGTTTTTGATATAAAAAGTTGATAATTTATTAATACATAGCATTTGAAAAAATTTCATTATAACATTCTTTAAAACGTCACAGAAAAAGTACTACTTATGCAGTCATGTGCAAAGGGACTTCTTCATAAAACCTGTGTTACTAGTTCTACATGTTTCGCCCTAGTACGGGGCTTCTTCAGGAACACACAGGTAAGTAGTGATCTACATGGAATATATCAAGAAAACAGATAGTGATGGTCCAAACAGATAGGCAAAAATAATAATCATCCATCAGATAAATATTACATTTTAAAACATACATAAATTTAGCAGATTTCATAGAGTATAGATTTCATTCATAAATTGTATATAAGAGGTCTATATTGTTCAATTAGTTAAGATCTAGACCATACCTCTAAGGGCAAACTGGAGAGTGTCTCGAGCAGCGCAGTGAAAACAGTCTCCACTGGGCAGATATCCCTGCCTCATAGGGTGTATCTAAAGTGCATCAAAAGTGGATCTAAAATGGCGGCATCCTATATGCGATCCTATTGAGAGAGGTATATGGTGAGCCAATCCCCAGATTTCTGTTCTCAAAGCATCTCAAGCATAGGATAGTAGGTAAGCAACTCACAATCTATATATTCATAAATGCACATAGAAAGGGAAATAAAAGCGTACATAAATCGTCCTGTAACTAGAGGAAGGGGATTCTCATATTAATGGATCCAGACAAAAATCATGACCATTAAACAGTGAACCTAATAGGTACTGAATCTAATTATAGAGTATATAGTACTTACACTTATATAGAGTATTGCTTTTATAAACAGATGCTGGGAAGAAGGTCAGTATGTGCGCGATCGAAATTATAGCGCCCATATAGCGCATATGCGAGGATGATGTTTGGTCATCAGCTGACAGGTTCTGGTATATTAGAACAGTCGCCGCTATCTATGAACATTATGAACATTACTTTGTGTCATATCTCCCCTTCTTGCATCTTGAAAGTCCCATATCCCACCCCGATGTGAGGACTTAGTGTTGTGGCAACACCACCACCACCACAGGCCCAATTTTTCTGCCCCTGTTCAACAGGTGCATGTAATTACAATTCTTGATATAATATTTTACAGCATTGCCCAATTCAGCACCCACCAAGAGTAACTGTGAGGACTAAGGCCCCATACACACAAGAGGATTTATCCGCGAATACGTTCCAGCGGAACGTTTCCGCGGATAAATCCTCTCGAGGATTTTAGCAGATTTCTCTGCGATGGAGTGTACTCACCATCGCATTGAAATCCGCGCCAAAATCCTCTGGCGATGACGTGTCGCGCCGTCGCCGCGATTATGACGCGGCGACGTGCGCGACGCTGTCATATAAGGAATTCCACGCATGCGTCGAATCATTACGACGCATGCGGGGGATTCCTTCGGACGGATGGATCCGGTGAGTCTATACAGACCAGCGGATCCATCCGTTGGGATGGATTCCAGCAGATGGATTTGTTTAGCATGTCAGCGAATATTTGATCTGCTGGAATCCATCCCAGGGGAGATATATCCGCGGAAACAGATCCGCTGGAGTGTACACACCATAGGATCTATCCGCTGAAACCCATTCGCTGGGATTTTTCAGCGGATGGATTCTATCGTGTGTATGGGGCCTTACAGTGTTGTGGCACCAGCACCACCACCACCAAAGGCCCAATGTTTCTACCACTGTTCAACAATGGCATGTAATTACAATTCTTGATATACTAGTTCATAGCAGGGCATTCCAGCACCCACCAAGACTAACTGTGAGGGCTTACAGTGTTGTGGCAACACCAACACCTGAGGGACAAATTTATGCAGAGTATATACGGCAGGCCCCTACTTTCAAACATCCAACTTACAAACGACTCCTACTTGCAAACGGAAGGAGACAACAGGAAGTGAGAGGAAATCTACACCTAGGAAGGGAAATTCTCTCCTGTAAGAGTTAATATGGGAAAAATGTGTCTCCTCTCCACTGATGCTTTATTACCAACCCTTGTTTCACTAAAAACCCAAAAGTGAGGTGAAAGTGAGGTAAAAACTTCTGAACAGGTGCACAGACAGCAAAACAAATGTTACAGGGGTGATGACCCTTCCCTATGTTTTCCAAAATGCTTAAAAATAGTTTTTTTGGCTGGAGCTACACTTTAAAAATTTACCAGTTCAAAATTACAAACAGATTCTACTTAACAACAAACCTACAGTCCCTGTCTTGTTTGCACCGCCTGTATACTGCTGTTCAGAGTATACAGGGCCTGGGAGCCTCACGCCTTTCCTTTTTTTAATTTTGGTGTGGGGTCCCCCTTAATATCCATACAAGACCCAGAGGGGCTGGTAATGGCCTGGGGGGGGGGGGGGCGGGTTAACCCATGCTATTTTTCTCTTTTTTGTTTACAAATGGTTTATTGAAAAATAAGTCTCAATACAATTTAACTGTAAAATGGCAAGAGGTACATACATGAAGATGGGTGCAAAAAATATCAGCATAATGTATAAGTAGCAGTGATATAAGATGGAGGAATACAAACATTGGGATGTATAATTGAATCATTGATAAAACATTATAGAGGCACAAAGACCTTATGGATTTGTTTATTAATAAAAAAAAATCAACAGTATCATATTGTAGATCAGTGAACTAACAGAGATAGATCCCAAGGTTTCCATTTTTTATTATATGTGTCCATAGTGTCAAATAATGTGTGATGGGTAGGGGGCGTGACCGGATGTGTGTGCTTGGAGTGTGAGAGGAGTAGCATGTGAGATGAAGAGGTGAGGTGAGAGCCGCTCCCTCCATGATCCACCACCCTCTAGGCGAATGCCCCCCGCAAGATCCCCGGTAACTCTCCAGCGGTTTTTCTTTCAAATATTTTTTATTGAGCATATGTCAAGTACAATAGTATGCAAACTATGGGTAAAAACCCATATACAATACAGGATACATAAACCAATCATGTGCATATACAGAGGGTAATTGCGCATTGAAGAGAATAAGCAGGCAATATACAATAGAAACATTCCAGATTGTAGTGTTGCAACAGAGTGTATCCATAAGAACAAGAGGGGTGGGTATGGGGGGGGGAAGAGGAAGGGGCATAGGCTAGGTGAGAGAGGGGGGGGAGGGGGTGAGAGCAATGCAAGAGCTGTGTAATAGGAGTATGGCAAAGTGGGAGCATCAAGAACGTTCAGTATATTCAAAAAAGAGGGGGTCAGTGGGACCATTTGTGAGTGTACCAGAGTCGCCACGGGTTCCAGAGGTCTAGCGTTGTGGTGTATGTGTGTTTACCTCGAGCAAGGATGATCTCGTAGGAATAGTGGGTTTGGATCAAGTTCACTACTTCAGCTAATGTGGGGGTGTCTACAGATTTCCAGCGCCTAGCAATTAAGAGTCGAGTCGCTAACAGAATGTGCAACGTTACTAGTTGTAGGGGAGGTGGTATGTCATCGATGGTCAGATTGAGAATAGCTAGTTGGGGGGTCAGTGAAATAGGGAGTCCTAGCACTCCTTGAAGCATCGATTCTACCGCCACCCATAGTTTCGTAAGATGTGGGCAGGACCAGAAAATGTGCAGGAGAGTGCCTGTGGCGTTTACAATTTCTCCAGCAGTTAGGAGAGGTATGAGGTTGGAATTTGACTAACCTGGAAGGT
The DNA here is from genome assembly GCF_905171775.1 of Rana temporaria. Taxonomy (NCBI): domain Eukaryota; kingdom Metazoa; phylum Chordata; class Amphibia; order Anura; family Ranidae; genus Rana; species Rana temporaria. The sequence continues at coordinate 84,727,808 of NC_053499.1, read as the reverse complement.
GTCAGATACCATCTCATCATCAGTTTTTGTGAGAGTTCCCAGAGAGAAGTACAGGAGGTGCATTTGTAAGTGGATTTGATCGCTACTAGCCATTGTTGGTCTGAGAATTGGGTGAGTAAATCAGATTCCCAGTCAGTGAGAGGTTTTGATTTTTGGAAACACGTCTTTTCTTGTAGGATATTATATATTAGAGAGATGGCTTTTACGGATGGGTTTTCATCGAAGAAAAATCGCCAAAGGTTTTTCGGCAGGGAACAGTCTAGGGAGGGGTTCGCCAGAACACAGTGTTGTATTCTATAGTAAGTAAAATAGTCTGAGATGGGTGCACGAAAATTCTTTTGAATTTGAGAGAAGGGTGTGCTAACCACTAGGGGGCGTAAATCATGAATGTGGGCAACATTGTCAGAAAGCCAGGTAGGGATGTTCAAGTCAGGGGTGAGGAGTTTCAGCATCTCTAAGGGCATGGGTACAGGTTTGGTCGGGAGGGGTTTCCATGTGGAGGATTTCAGTGTTTTCCAGATCTTAACAGAGGCTTGAATGATAGGGGAGTAGAGACAGAGCTGTGGGGCCCCAACGGTCATGCTATATAACCATTGGGATAGGTTCGATCCCGGGATCATGGCGGCTTCTATAGCACACCAGAGTGGGTTAGGAGTTGCCGACATCCATTCTCGAGTCTGCGAGAGGATGGTGGCCATATAGTAGTCCGTTACGTCAACATAACCCATACCCCCAGCAGATCTATGTTTGACCGTCTTAGCCCGGCTACACCTAGGTTTAGGTCCCAGGATAGATTGTAAAGATTTGAGATAAGAGTTCGGGAGGGGTATAGGAAGGGTCCGAAAAATGTAAAGTATTCTGGGTAGTATCATTATTTTGAAAGCTGCAAGCCTGCCTGTCCAGGAAAATTTGTGTTTTTGAAATTTTTGATGTTTCTCGGATAAGCATTTGTTTGACCTCAGTGTAATTGTTGGAGAATAGATTTTTTGTGGATTTGGTTAGGGTGATACCCAAATATGTTATTCCGGAGTCCGCCCATGGGTACGGGAATTTGTGTCTAAGTAGATTACTGGTAATGGCGTCAAGTCTAAAATGTAGGATTTCTGTTCATTTACTTTATAATAGGACACGTTACCGAATCTTTGCAATAGCTTTTGCACTGAGGTCAGGGACAGGGTGGGGTCTGTCAGCATGATTATCACGTCGTCCGCAAATAGGCTAATTTTATTTTCTAATGTGGCAATTTTAAATCCAGTTATCTTGTGGTGGGATCTAACGTGTTCAGCTAGGGGTTCCATTACAAGGTCAAAGATTAGTGGGGATAGAGGGCATCCTTGGCGAGTGCCATTGGTGATTGAGAAAGGTTTGGAAAGGATTTCTGAAGTGTATACCTGGGTGGAAGGAGAAGTATACAGTGCCATAATGGCGGACAGAATGGGTCCTTGGAATCCAAATTTTTTGAGGGTGGGGTGCATGTATCCCCAGTGAACCCGGTCGAACGCCTTCTCTGCGTCCAGGGATAGGAGCAGAGAAGGCGTTTGGGTTGAATGATGTCAATAAGTCTACGGGTTGCGTCAAAGGTTTGTCTGCCTCTGATGAAACCAGATTGGTCCTTGTGTATGAGTAGGGGCATCACATTTATTAAACGGTTGGCGATGAGTTTGGCATGTAGTTTAGCATCAAGGTTCAAGAGAGATATGGGCCTAAAGTTCTGGGTGTACGTGGGTTCCTTACCCGACTTCGGTAGGGTGACAATCAAGGCAGAGAGCATTTCTGGGGGGAGAGAGGAGGATGAGGCAGCATCATTACAGACATTAGTCAGGAATGGTGACAGGATAGTTCCAAATTTTTTATAGTACTCGCCAGTAAGGCCATCAGGGCCTGGGGATTTATTAGAGGGTAGTGACGAGATCATGCGCAGGATTTCCAGGTGGGTGAACGGGGCATTAAGAGTCTCCAGTTGATCCCCAGACAGTGACGGGAGATTGATTTCGTGGAGGAATGTTGCTATGTCTTGAGAGGTCGGTTGGAGAACAGATTGGTCATCTTTTAAGTTGTATAGCTTGTTATAGTAGCATCTAAAGGCTTCGGCCATGACCGAGGGGTCAGTCAATTTTTGGTTTGAAGTGGGGTGATATATGTGAGGTATCTTAGTTTTGGCGATATAGCCTTTAATTCTATTGGCCATGGCCTTGCCCGCTTTGTTGCCTGTAGAGTAGTGTTGGGCATTAAAACGTGTGTGGGCCCTCTCAAAGGAGTCCAATAGGTGGGCCCTGAGTTCCTGTCTGAGGCAGTCCAGTTTTTGTTTGGACGCAGGGTTGGGATTAGATTGGTTTTGGGATTCTAGAAGTTTTATGTCGGAAGTAAGGGAATCTAGGCGCTGAGTTTTCATCCTCCTCTCTCTAGCATTTAGTTGTATAAAAATCCCTCGAATGAACGCCTTATGGGCGTTCCACAGTACAGAATTGTCAGCTACAGAACCTGCATTTAGGGAGAAAAATTCAGTTAAACGGTCCTTGATAAAAATCAGAATGGGAAGGAGAGTGGATGAGTGAGGCGTTGGCTCTCCAAATCTTTGTCCGTGAAGGAGAAGGGGAGTCATTGAGGGACAGGGTAACAGGTGCGTGGTCGGACCACGTAATAGTAGCTATATCGGATGCAGAGACTTTGGGGAGGGACCATTTGTCCACAAGGAAATAGTCTATCCTCGTATAGGAGTTGTGGCGGGGGGAGAAATAGGAATAATCCCTCTCTGTGGAGTGGAGACATCTCCAGGCATCGTAGAGATCGTGTGACCTGATGAAGGCACCCATAGGTGAGGCAGTTCTGGTTGTACGAGAGGAGGTGTCTAGGGAGTTGTCAGGGACTATGTTGAAGTCCCCACAGATTATGAGGTGACCTTGCTTGAAGCGGTTGATTTTTTTCATGAGCTTGGATAAGAAGTTGATCTGCCTAGTATTAGGGGCATAGACTGTCACGATAGTGTATCGAATGTTACTCATGGAGCAGTTTAAGGCCAAGTATCTGCCCTTGCCATCTACCAAGCTATAGTGGAGAGTAAATGACACTGTGTTTTTAATGGCAATCAGGACTCCATTCTTTTTTTCAGGTCCAGAGGCTTTAAAGATGTTAGGGAAGAATTTATTGGTGCACGTCGGCTCTGCGGAGGATTTAAAGTGTGTTTCTTGTACACAGAGGACATCGCAGAGGGACGTTTGAGCTGTCTTCCACAATGATGACCTTTTGACAGGGTGGTTCAGACCCTTGACGTTTAAGGACAGGAACTTTGGCATCTTGGGTAAATTAGCGTGTTATGTGTAGATAGAAGAGTACTCACAGTTCGCCAGTGGTCCACCAATCTGCGCAGAGTAGTATGTACCAAGAGGGTAAGTGGTGGATCCAAAAGGAGGCGCTCTTAGGGTTCCGGTGGATTCCGGGTGGTTGGGTGGGAAGGAATAGGGAGAGACAAATGAGGAGAAAAAAAAAGAAAAAATGGGAAAAGTAAAGTCAACAGTAGCTTACGTGAAAACAGCAACTTGGAGGGGTGTGAGAAGACACCCAAATCAGTAGTATATCAGAAAACTACTGAGTATTGTAGGGGGTAAGAGTTTGTGGGCTGATCACATCGAGCAGGCACCAACCGGAGAGCATGGTAAAAATGCTGGTGGGAATTATACTAACCACATGGTTACTTGTTGACACTGGGGTGAGGACCCGAAAAGCTGGCGTGTGGGACGTCGGGGGTTGACACTTGCATCGGGGTCACATCGTCGGGAATTAAATTCCATTTCCGGAGGAGTCGAATACCTTCTTCCACCCTATGGACGCTGTGCTTTGTGACGTTCCTGGTGATCAGAAGCTTAGTCGGGAATCCCCACTGGTATGGGATTTTATGATTATTTAAAGGCTTCGTGATGGTCTGAAGTTGCCTTCTCTGCTGGCGGGTGTACTGGGAGGTGTCAGCAAAAAGTTGTAGTTTTGCGTACGGTGCCTATTCTTCTGGATTTGGACATGAGCATGTCTTTTGCATGATAAAAGTGAATTCTCATGAGGGTGTCGCGGGGTACTTCTGGCGGTAGGTGAGCGGGCTTTGGCAGGCGATGGATACGATCGATGACGGTCTCCATGGCTGGGAGATCAGGTAGGAGAGAAGCGATCATTTTCCGAGCGTATGTATTAAGATCTGCAGGCACGATCGATTCTGGTATGCCACGGATTTTAACGTTGTTGCGTCTGGATCGGTCCTCGAGGTCCGCCAGCTTGGCCCGCACCCGCTGTTGTTCATCCCTAGTGTGTTCATGCGCATCTACTAGATCATTAACCGTGACTGTCATGGCACCCATTTGCTGTTCAATATGACCCACTCTCTGGCCTGTATGCATCAGCTCATTTTTAAATGCTGAGAACATTGAGGAAATTTATGCATGGAGCTGTGCAAAGACATCAGCATGTCTTTTAACATAGTGTCCATGACTGGCTGGTTGGTGGTGGGGAAGGCCGCAATGGGGGATGGTACTGGTGGTAGTGTTGGGAGGTTATCTAGCGTAGGCCTTACCTCAGTAGCCTGAGCGGCATGTTCCAGCCTCATCCGCGTTTTTGCCGGGCTGTTGGAGGCAGATGTCGATCCGTGAGGTAAGGCAGGAAGCGAGTGAGGGTGGATGGACGAGTCTCCATCGTCCGGAAGGTCAGACAGGGTTCTCTCACCGCGCGGTGAGCAATCGCGGGCGCCATCTTGGCCTCGAGTGCTGTGAGGCAGAGAGAAGAAGTCTGTGAGCTTCCGCGGTTGCCGGTCCTCCTTACGTTTGCGGGAGGATCCGGTCGTGTTCCCCAGTGTCTGAGGGTCAAAGCGATGCATGTTGGTGCTGTGGGTTAGCGCTGTGGAGGTAGCTTTTCTCTGGTCGGTGCAGGAGCTGAGAAGTCAGGCGTCCATTCAGCTCGGCGGTTGGCCATGCCCCCTCTCCAGCGGTTTTTCACTACCTGGCGTACCTCCTGCTGAAAACCCCCACAGATGAGACGCCGGCTGACCGGCTAGTTGAGCGTTGTTTACCTGGGCGCGGCGAACGGGAGAGTCTCTGGAGTGACCCTGCAGTGCGAGCCGCAGCTGTGACTTACCGAGCGGAATACTGGAGGATTTGTCGCTGTGGTGAGCTCCCCCGTAGCTGGTGACCTGGGCTACGAGATCAGCTGTTCCAGGATTGGTGGGCGGCGCCAGCTGACCAGACCACGTGCGCAGCACAGCGGACCACAGTGTCCCTCAGCCGGCAGTTAGAGGAGGAGGAGGAAAGGGCTGTGGAGTGTCACAGAGGGGCCCCCCCCTCGTTCCCTGAAAGTATATTCAGCATCGGATAAGCACCGTACGGAGGGGAAGAGGGAAAAGGACTACCGGCCACTAAGCTAACCAAGCCTGGACAGAGGTAAAAAAAAAAAAATGTATTACCCAAGTATCCCAAGTATCAAGCACCTTTGAATGATTCTGCATAAACACTGTGTAATGATTGAGCTGTGATACTGAAGGAACTATTTACAAAGCTTGCTGGGTTTAGTGCAAAGGCACCTTGTTTGCCCAGCTATTTGGACTATTTAAATCCCCTATATCTCCCCCTGAGTACTTTTAAAGGGGGTGGAATAAACAAGCGAATCCCAGTGTCTCCTAGCCAGAGGACAGAGGAGGAGAAGAGAGGGCTACGGAGCTTCCAGGAGGACTCCCCCCTCGCTCCCCCCAAAGCGCACATAGCATTGAACAAGCGCCGGACTGAGGGGAAGAGCAGGAAGAACCACCTGCTATCCACACTAACCAGGATTAAGGTAAAAACCTTTTACTTAAGCACCAAATACATTTTTGCACTGAGGGACACTGTGAACTCCTTATTAACTCCTTACTAACACTGTCCCGTGATTTTATTAAGAGAATTTTATACAAAGCTTGCTGGACTAACTGTAACATTACTCTACAAGTACCCCATAAGTACCCCATAAGCCTGCTTATCGGAACTGTTTATTTTCTTGTGCCCATTCTTGTGTGCCTTATAAGGGGAAGAATAAGAGGAGAGGAGGAAAGTAAACCTGACTTGCTTTTGTCATTGTTGACTGGGCTCAGCAGCCATAAACTGTCATTCATAAGTACTTTGAGCTTGGATGGGGGGTCTTGCGCCCACTACCCTTATATTGCTGATCACCTTTGGTCTATGCTCATATCCAGGCTCTACTTACTGTGAAACCGGCCATTCTTATTTACTGTGATATTGTGCTTAATTACATTGATTATTGTTGGTCAACGCACCTGCTTATGGTCCATTTGCCCTGCATACTCTGCTTAATTGGCCCTCCACGTCTTTGCACTTACCATTCAAGGAGACAATCATAGAACTGCAGTCGCTTTGCACTTTTGCCTTTTGGACGGGATTTCCCGAGCTGGTGCCTCTGTTAGCCCTCCCCCATTTTTTTTTGGGGTGTTTTTTTTTTTTTTGCCCCGGTCCTTCTATTTTTTGCTAGCCAGACCAATAAAACCAGAGGGAAGGTAATACAGGCATAGAATGGCGGCGGTAGCGGGAAAGAGAGGGCATCATAACACCGAGAGTGGGGGGTCTCAAGCAACAAGGGCAAAAGAGAAACAGGCAGCGGCAGCAGCCAAAATGGAGCAGCACCTGCACACCTCCACAGTTTCCCCCGGGAAAGGGGCCCAGAGCCAACAAACACAGGCCAAAACACATGGGGCCGCAACAATGGACAGAGAGTCAGGGACATGGAGTCCCGGCCCCAAAATCAACTAACAAAAAAGACACCAGTGGGGAACCCCCAGGGGGGGTGCAAGTGTCTGCAGCTTCCACAGAAACAACTATAGTAGCACAAATGGCAGGTGGATCATTTGGCGAAGAGGAGCCATCCTTGAAAGAAATACTCTTGGCCATCAACGTTTGCAAGGGGTCTTTGGGCATCCTTTCGGCTCAGATGAGTGAAATAAAAGACGAGCTAAGATTAATGGGGCAAGAACTTCAGAGAACGGTGCATAGAGTAACGGAGGTGGAGGAGAGAGTAAGTCAGGTGGAAGATGATATACACCCCCTAAAACAGCAGATGCAAGCAATGAGAGAGCAAATCGACCAGCAGGCATTGAAGCTCGACGACATCGAGAATAGACTGCGCAGGAACAATATTCGGGTGGTAGGCCTCCCGGAGCAGAGCGAGGGTACCCACCCAATACGTTTCCTTGAGGAGTGGTTTAAAGAGACTTTCGGGGAAAGTGCTTTTTCACCCCTTTTTGGGATAGAGAGGGCCCATAGAGTTCCATTTAGAGCCTTAAAAGACGGCCATCCCCGACCCTTACTTTTGAAGCTGCTTAACTACAACGACAAGGTGACACTATTACAGAAGGCAAGAGAGAAAGGTGACATCTATTATAGAGGGTCTCGTATTTCCCTGTACCCAGATTTTTCCCCTGAATTAAGCAAACGAAGAGCGGAGTTTATGCCAGTGAAATCACCTATGCTCTACTATATCCAGCACGCTTGCGGATAATGACATCGACAGGACCCCAGCTATTTGACTCGCCCAAAAAAGCAGCGCAGTGGTTTGAAGAAAATAAAGTATATACAGAACATAAGACTGATAAAAAGGACAGATTGGGGGGGGGGGGGGGGGGGGGGGGGGGGAAAGGGGGGGGGGGAAGAGAGACGAAAAAGAAAGAGAGATAGAGTAGGGTGGGGGGCGGGAGGGGGGTAAAAACAAATATTTCAAAATGTGAAAATGCACTGAGTTTTGAAAAGTGTAATTTATTTATGGTTTGTATTTTGGAACTGTTTAAAAACAGGGCACTATATTTTTTTATATTTTCCTGATAAATTTGCACAGTAGAGAGGGATGGGGACATGGGGGGGGGGGCTCACATGGGAGTGTAAATGGGAGAAGATACGGAAGAGGATGTGAGAGAGGGAGGGCAGATAGGGGTCACAAGTAAAGCTCCAGGGGTAGGCCTAGGAAGGCAAGGGAACAGGGGGGAGGGAGAGCCGGGGAGGGAGGGGGGGGGGATAAGGGGTGGGAGACAGGGAAAGACACAATTATATAAAAAATTGATTCACCCACTTAACAATGTATTAAACAATGCACTTAAGGAACAAGGAAGAGGGAAGGGAGAGATGCACGTTTGGGAAAGGGGGAAAAAAAAGAAAAAGCACACTTAAATTAGGTACATTTTTTTTGGATATGTCTCTTTCCTTTTTTCCTCTTGGCGGAGGAGGGGGGGTGGGGGCCAGCCCAAAGGGGGAAGTCGGGGAGGCACACCTCCTGGTCCCCCCTCCCTGCCCCCCCCCAGTATTATGGAGGGGTTACTGATTTGCTTAATGGAACCGGCCTTGTGGGGTTACCTCAATTGAGGGGGCTCTCCTCCTTTCCAATTTTTTATTAAGGGGTGCATGTCTGGTCATACACCTTTCCCCTATAGAGGACTCGAGGAAATATTATGTCTGTTTATAAACCTATGGTGGAGTAATGAGACCAAAAAAACTTAAAATTGCTTCCTGGAATGTGAGGGGGGTGGGGGCGACCCGATTAAGAAAGCTGCAGTTTTCTCTATGCTCAAAGGGCATGGAGTAGAGCTAATTTGCCTGCAGGAGACCACACCTAACAAAGGAAACAAAACTAAAACTAGTAATAGAAAATACCAACATCAGTATCATTCAGTTCACTCCTCGTATTCAAGGGGGGTGAGCATAGTGGTCAAGAAGGGGGTGTCTTTTGCATGCAAAGAGCTCAAGATAGATGAAGCGGGACGTTATATATTTTTGCATTGCCAAATAGAGAATGCGCCATATGTATTGGTGAATATATACATCCCCCCACCCTTTAAAATGGAGGTCTTGTATAAACTAATGGAATTTGTAATAAATAAGGACAATACTCCGATAATAGTAGTAGGGGATTTCAATGTCACACTAAATAGGACAAAAGATAGGTTTCCACCAGGGGGGCAGGGAGATAGCAGGGGGGAGAGACTCTTTAACCAATTCCTGAAGGAAGTCGGGTGGTGCGATATGTGGAGAACAAAACATCCAGAGGCACGACAATATTCCTGTCTCTCGAGCTCATATTCTACTCTGTCCAGGATAGATATGGCCCTAGGTAATGGGGCAAGTGTACAACTGGTTGATGAGATAGCATACTACCCAAGAGGGGTGTCGGACCACTCTCCATTGGTGCTGTCTCTGATTATAGGCAGGAAGCGCCCCGCAGGTAACTGGAAAATAAGCCCGTTTTGGCTGGAACTCATGGGGGACCCAGAGGAAGTAGAACTAAAGTTAAGAGAATTTATAAATTTTAACTCGGGGACAGCACCGGTGGAGGTGGTCTGGGACGCTATGAAGGCCTTCCTCAGAGGGCTTCTGATTGAACAGGTAGCCTAGATAAAGAAAAATTCCAGGGAATGGGAAGTAAAAATCAGGAAAGAAGTCCCGGAAGCAGAAAAACAGTTCGTAGAGGACCCTTCTCCGCTTAAACAAAAAAGCTGGCTCGAGAAGCAGCAGGAGTATAGAATGGCAATAAACAGGAGGGCGGAGAACAAACGCCTATTCCAAAACCAAAGTTCATTTGCAGAAGGGGAAAGTGTAGGTCATACACTGGCACTCTTAGCCAGAACCAACTCGGCGCCCTCAAATGTACCCGCAATCAGGACAGCTGGGGGGGAAATATCCTCGCAGACGCCCGAGATTCTAGATACATTTGAGGCATTCTACCAGGAATTATATAAAACAAAAAGAAGGGGTGACATAACAGGCATAAATGAGTTCCTAAGGGAAATGGAAACACCAATGTTACAAGAGGAAGATAGAAGTAATATAGAATCCCCCATAACCCTTGAGGAGCTACAACAGGCCCTGGGAGGAATGACAAACCAGAAGTCCCCCGGACCGGACGGACTACCGGCAGAAATTTACAAAAAGTACAGCAAGGTGTTGCTCCCAGAGCTTCTTAAGGTGTTAAATGGGGCCCTAGAAAGGGGTAGAATGCCTGCATCAATGTCAGAAGCTATTATAATAGTACTACAGAAGGAAGGAAAAGATTTGTTGGACACAGCTTCTTACAGACCAATATCCTTATTATGTTCCGATGTTAAGCTACTGGCTAGGATACTTGCAGCCAGGGTAAATAGGTATATACAGCAACTTATCCACCCAGTCCAATCCGGCTTTATACCAAACAGATCAACCACCAACTGTGAATGTGGGAGATGAAGCCATATTAACCCTGGACGCCACCAAGGCGTTTGATAGCCTTGAGTGGGACTACCTTTGGCACGTCCTGGGAAAGTTCGGATTCGGTCCCACCTTCACTGGATGGATAAAAATGTTATATAATGCCCCAACTGCAAAAATTTAAATAAATAATGAATACTCGAGAGTGTTTAAGTTAGAGAGGGGGAGGAGACAGGGGTGCCCCCTGTCTCCTCTCCTCTTCGCGTTGGCAATTGAGCCGCTGGCAATCGCGATTAGAAGAAATCAGGATATACTGGGCTTCCAAAGAAACTCAGGAGAGGAAAAAACTGCATTATACGCTGATGACATCCTTCTTTTCCTGGGGGACTGCACTAAGTCCCTAAACTCGGCATTAGAAACAGTGGAGGCATTCGGGCTAATGTCAGGACTAGTGATCAATTGGGAAAAGTCTGCACTTTTGCCAATAAAACCAGCAGGGAACAGGACAGGTGAGGTAATTCCGCAATTGAAAATAGTCGATAAAATGGAATACTTAGGTGTAGTTGTAACGCGGGACCCAGAACAGTATATCGCTAATAACTTGGAACCTCTTTTGAAAAAATTCAAACAGAAAGCGGAGATCTGGGGAAGACTCCCACTTTCGATAGCCGGTAGAAGCAACCTTATAAAAATGATCTGGATGCCACAACTACTGTACGTGCTCCATAATTCACCTGTGTGGATAGGAAAGGCCTGGTTTAAAAAAATTGAGACCCTTTTCAGGGAACTGATCTGGAAGAGGGGGTTAGCTAGGATCAGCCTCCAAACGTTAGAGGCCCCAACAAAAAAGGGGGGACTGGTGGTCCCCCACCCCCACAGCTACTTTTTAGCGGCTCAATTACAACAGCTGGGGGGGTGTGGAATAGAAGGAGGAGGGAGTGCCAGCGGGAGGATGATGCTAATGGGGTCCCCCCACAGTCCTTGATAGAGGCGGTTAACAGAGTATCCCCACTCTGGGTAATAAAATCTACAGGAGATTATAAAAATGGGAAAGTTGAAAGAGTGGGAAAGGCTGGCATAACCAGAGTTGATCAATTATATTTAGATGAGATGTTGAAATCATTTGCTGCATTAAAAGGAAGAATATGGCATACCAAACTCCCTTATTTTATACATACTTACAGGTCAGACATGCCCTCCAGGTGCAATTTAAGCAGGGTCAGATAAGGGGGCAAAAAATCCCCCAGCTTCAACGTTTAGTAAAAGATGAGGGCCCAAGGGAACCATCTCAGAACCTCTATGCAAAGATCAGTGAGGGGTTCTCGAGGGAGGAAGATTGGAAAAAAACAAACAGAGGTGGGAGGAGGATGTAGGCCAAATTACAACAGCACAATGGGAGCAGATCCTTGCGGCAGGAACTTAGGGCTGATTTACTATTGTCAGTGCGGCTGCGCTGGTTCATGCCTTAATTAGTGCATGAACCAGCGTAGCAGCCGGCGCATTGCAAGTAATATGTAAAGCCAAGCCGAACTCCCTATAGAAGTCTATGGGAGAAATCAAAAGTGTTCATTTTAAAGGCTAATCTGCAAGTTTTGTCCTAAAAAGTGTTTGGGGACCTCAGTCCTGCCCCAGGGGACATGTATCAATGCTTTTTTTATTTTTTTAAAACGGCCGTTTTTTTCGGGAGCAGTGAAATAATAATGCTTAAAGTGAAACAATAAAAGTGAAATATTCCTTTACATTTCGTACCTAGTGGGGGTGTAATGTCAGCATGTGAAATAGCGCATTTTTCCCGCACTTAGAAATGTCTCTGCAAAAAATGACATTCTGAAGGAAAAAAGCCATTCAAAATTCACACGCGGCAATAATGAATTGTCGGCTCCCGGCAATTCTAAAGGATTCATTCATAAAGGAAAAAAAAATGTATGGGGTCCCCCAAATTAAATTACCAGGCCCTTCAGGTCTGGAATGGATATTAAGGGGAACCCCGCCGTAAAAAAAAAAAAAAATGACGTGGGTTCCCTGCAAATATCCATACCAGGCCCTTCAGGTCTGTGTGGATTTTAAGGGGAACTCCACCCCAAATTAAAAAGAAATGGCGTGGAGTCCCCCTAAAAATCCACACTAGACCCTTATCCGAGCACAGTTAACCCTGGCCGGCCGCAGAAAAGAGGGGGGACAGAGTGCGGCCCCCCTCTCTCCTGAACCCGCACCAGGCCACATGCCCTCAACATGGGGAGGATGTCCCCATGTTGATGGGGACAAGGGCCTCATCCCCACAACCCTTGCCCGGTGGTTGTGGGGGTCTGCGGGCGGGGGGCTTATCAGAATCTGGAAGACCCCTTTAACAAAGGGGACCCCCAGATCCTGGCCCCCCATATGTGAAATGGTAATGGGGTACACTGTACCTCTACCATTTCACCCCCCAAAAAAATCAAAAGTGTGAAAAATGACAGTAGCCGGTTTTTGACAAATCTTTTAATAAAATCTTCTTTTCTTCTTTCATTCGGGTTTCTTCCGCTGCTTCTTTCTTGGGTCTTCTCGTCCACATCTTGCCCGACGTCTCCTCCTACCTTCTCCGTCCATCCTTCAGCCTTCTCGTCTACATCTTGCCCGGTGTCTTCTCCTGTCTTCTCCGTCCTTCAGCCTCCTCGTCCGCATCTTGCCCGGTGTCTTCTCCTATCTTCTTCCCGGTCCACCAGCCTTCTCGTCCACCTCTTTTTCTTCCCTGGACGCAGCGCTTGAATTTGAATTGGCCGCCGTGTTCCGCTCCTGGGACCCGCCCCCCTCTGACGCCACAAGTAAACTCCTTAGAAGGTCATGTGCGTCAGAGGGGGGCGGGGTCACAGAGCGTCACACGGCGGGGGAATTCAATTTCAAGGGCGCCGTCCGGAGAAGAAGAAGCCGCCGCAACTTCCAATTGAAGTTCCCGCCGTGTGATGCTCATGTGACCCCGCCCCCCTCTGACGCACATATACCACATGCGGACTTTCATATGAGTTAACCTGTGGCGTCAGAGGGGGCGGGTCCCAGGAGCGGGAACACGGCGGGATCTTCAATTTCAAGCGCAGCACCCAGAAGATCAAGAAGATGCGTGACGAGAAGGTCGACGGACAGAGAAGAAGATGGGAGAAGACGGCAAGACGGCAAGATGTGGACGAGAAGACCCAAGAAAGAAGCAGAGGAAGAAACCCGAATGAAAGAAGAAGAAGGAACCGCGGAAAGAAGATTTTATTAAAGGAATTGTCAAAAACCGGCTACTGTCATTTTTCACACTTTTGTCACTTTTTTTTGGTAAAATGGTAGGGGTACAATGTACCCCATTACCATTTCACACAGGGGGGGGGGCCGGGATCTGGGGGTCCCCTTTGTTAAAGGGGTCTTCCAGATTCTGATAAGCCCCCCGCCCGCAGACCCCCACAACCACCGGGCAAGGGTTGTGGGGATGAGGCCCTTGTCCCCATCAACATGGGGACATCCTCCCCATGTTGAGGGCATGTGGCCTGGTGCGGTTCAGGAGAGGGGGGAGCCGCACTCTGTCCCCCCCTCTTTTCTGCGGCCTGCCAGGTTAACGTGCTCGGATAAGGGTCTGGTGTGGATTTTTAAGGGGACACCACGCCATTTTTTTTTATTTGGGGTGGAGTTCCCCTTAAAATCCACACCAGACCTGAAGGGCCTGGTATGGATATTTGGGGGGACCCCATGCCATTTTTTTGGGTTTTTATGGCAGGGGTTCCCCTTAATATCCATTCCACACCTGAAGGGCCTGGTAATTTAATTTGGGGGGACCCCCATACATTTTTTTTTTTTAGTTTTAATGAGCAATGACTATTCTTTATAGCCATGAGTACTTTAAACTTAGTTTTTTTTTTTTCACTTCAGAAATGACATCTTGTACAGGGACAGTTCTAAGCACGGGAAACATGCGTGTAAACCCCCTCCCCCCCTGTATGAAATTTAAAGGAATATGTCACTTTTTTTATTTCACTTTAACCACTTCCATACCGCGCCTATTCTGGCCCTTCTCTCCTTCACGTAAACATTATATTTTGTTCCTGGGAATAAAGTGGCGGTCATTTTTTATTTGATTTCCAACGGTATCTGCGCAATAATTTTTGGCCCAAAAAAAACACGGTCCATGAATTAAAAAATAACAAAATAGTAAAGTTAGCCCAATTTTTATGGATAATGTGAAAGATGATGTTACACTGAGTAAATAGATACCAACCTGTCACACTTTAATATTGCACACACTCATGGAATGGCGCCAAACTTCGGGACATAAAAATATCCATAGGCGATGCTTGATTTATTTTTACAGGTGACCAGTTCAGAGTTACAGAGGAGGTCTAGGGCTAGAATTATTGCTCTCGCTCTAACGCGCGCGTCAATACCTCACATGTGTGGTTTGAATGGTGTTACATGCATACTCGCTTCTGAGTGCGAGCTTCTAGGGACAGGGGCGTTTTATTTTTTATATATTTTTTTTTACCTCATATTTTTCTTCTTGCACTTTTTTGTCACTTTTTTTTATTTTGGATCACCTTTCTTCCTATTACAAGGAATGTAAACATCCCTTGTAATAGGACTAGTGTGTGACAGGTCCTCTTTATGGAGAGAGGCGGGGTCAATAAGGCTGGAAAGCATGGCATTGGAAAAAAAAAAACATATCATGCTTTCAGCTGCAATCATGTTCGTTCAGCACAGTGGTGTAGTGTATAACACTTTGACCTAGCAGCAAAAGGGTCGCTGGTTCGAATCCCGCCCGTGACACCATCTGCACGGAGTTTGCATGTTCTCCCTGTGCCTGCGTGGGTTTCCTCCCACAATATAAAACCATGCTGTAAATCGGATCCGGTGCAGTAGTATATTTAGGTTTTGTGCTGCCCTAGGCCTGACTACATTTCTGCACCTCCTAATAGAAAAATGACCCACCCCTTCCTGTCAAAGCCACACCCTGTTTTTGTATGACCCGCCCAGGAATTTTCAGGGCACACACACACACTAGTTCTGGGGGGGGAGGGGGTTTCTGGACTCCCTTAATTTGCATAGTTTTTTCTCTCACTTCCTGTTTGGCTATGGGGCAGGAAGTGAAGGCAAATCTCCCCAATTGGACACAGATAATACAAAATAAACTGACAGGGCCTATAACCCTCCCTCACTCTATCCAAAATGAATGAAAATAAAAAGTGTTGATTATAGTTCTAGTTTAAGCACAAATTTCAGAGAGTTTTATTCAGAGGCCTAAGAAAATATAACCATGCCAATAGGCCAGCATACAGCGTTGCTAATATGTATGAATGTGTGTGTTAGGGCCACCCACAAACACCACCTAATGTTAACTTAAACATTTGTATCTGCTCATTTTTTGGGGATGTCTGCACCCCTGACAGTGACAACATTTGTGAGGTGTCTTCACCCTTTCTAATTCAAATTCATTCACTTCCTGTCACATAGCCAAACAGGTAGTGAGGGTAAATCCTTACTAATATCTTTTCTTGGGGACACAGAGATCAATCTAAATAGTTTCCCATTATGTAAATTGCACTCTAGCATTTTGCTGTGTACACCCCAAATTATTAGGGATCTTGGACTTTGGGGTCCATTTACTAAAGGCAAATCCACTTTGCACTACAAGTGGACAAGCAAGGAAGAAAACAAAACAACTTTGCTTTTACAGGATTGGATGTTAAAACCGCAAGTGCTTCCTCTCTGATTTTCAGCAACTATGCTTGTACTGCAGAGTGGCTTTGCCTTTACTAAACCCCAAACTAAATAATCATTTGGGGCAGGGATCCTCAAACTACGGCCCTCCAGCTGTTGTAGAATTACACATCCCATGAGGCCTTGTAATGCACTGACATTCACAGACATGACTAGGCATGATGGGAATTGTAGTTCCTGAACAACTGGAGGGCCGTAGTTTGAAGACCCATGATTTGGGGTGTACACAGCAGTGCTGGAGTGCAATTTGCTTAATGGGGACACTAGTTAGATTGACCTGTGTCCCCAAGAAAAGACACTGGTAGGGTTTTAACCTCACTTCCTGTTCAGCTTTGTGACAGGATGTGAAGCCAATTTTAAGAAAAGGGACACAAAGCTCAACCCAAAAAAAACACAAGCAGGGGTTCTAACACTCACTTGGCTTCCCTCAAACACCCACAATTAGAATAGGATTGCCTTGCGCTAGATTTAAGCACAGTGCTGTAAATTAGCACTTCAAGCCTGTCCACCAATAGCCCCCCCCCCCCCCCCCAGGCCATGTTTGCAGGTTTTCCTTCATCTTGCACATGTGCTTTAAAAGACAGTCTGGACAGCAATTCTTGATAAGAGAAATCCACAGAACATGTCCTGTTGGGGGTACTTGAGGGCTGAGGACCACTGCAGTAAAAAGAAAATACTTACCACTTTGTCTTTAAAGTTATGGAGAATAAACATGGCAAACATTTCATGATTACACACCAGGAAAGAAGCTTAGACAAAAATCACACCTAATTTGTTAGGCCCAAACCTATTTCAGCTGCAGCTGTCAAAATATGTAGCATGAAAAGGTCACAAAAAACAAAACTTCAAAATTTTAAAGTAATTTTTATTGGTCAACAAAACAAGGAAAGCAAAAAAAGACAAACAAACAAACACACAAACAAAAATACATTTCAAAAATCAAAATAAACATAGGTTTAACGTCACAACATCTTCACAAATTTTTCATAAAATAAGGCAGCAGAGACAAATACATCAAAGTGAACATCATTTAAAAATAAACAAAAACCATTGGCAAAATAAAAAAAAAAACATGCAACAAACCACATTTCTGTTTAGCAACAGCATTCCTGCCTGCCTGCCCCTATGAGGGCAGCTGAGGACTGATCGATCCACGCTTTTTATAACATATGCTAGTAATGAAGCAATTGAAATCACATGAACAAATTTCAGTCTCTAGTTTGGGTGAGCTTGTAAGTGCTTACACCTGGTATTAACCCAACCAAGCTTTATGAGCATCCAAGTGATTTTCACCTTTTAAAAAGAAAGGATAATTTTTTCTAAGTGTCTGAGCAGACTCAGTTCATCACACATGTAGGAACAAAGCTGCAATGGCATGAGAGCTTTTTTCTTTTTTTTCCCCTGAACTCATGCTTTCCAGCCTGGGAGGTCTTAGTGAATTATTACGTAACAAAACTAAATAATAATAATTAAAATGCCCCTGTCCTTACAGTCAGAAGTGAACACGCACATTTAATAATCTATTTGTGGGAATAAAAAGGACGACAATTTTGATTGGGAACCAGTTAAAACGACGCAGTGCCGAATCACAAAAACTGGCCTGGTCATTGACCAGTAATATGGTCTGGGGCTCAAGTGGTTAAAAATTAACAAAACACTAAAGTTAGCCCAATTTTTGGTGATAATGTGAAAGATGATGTTACACTGAGTAAATAGATACCTTACATGTCACGCTTTACTATTGCAAACACTCATGGAATGGGGCCAAAATTCAGTACTTTAAAATCCCCATAGTCAACCTTTTTTTTTTTTTCAGGTTACCAGTTTATAGCTACAGAGAAAGTCTCGCTCTAACGTAGGCGTCAATACCTCACATGTGTGGTTTGAACGATGTTTACATATGTGGGTGGGACTTGCGTAAGGGGTTAAACCCACGCCGAAAACCAGCGTGGGGTCCCCCCCCAGAACCAGACCAAGCCCTCATCCCAGGCAAGCAGTCTGGCCCGGACAGGAATGGGGATGGGGACGAGCGAGCGGCCCCCCCTCCTGAGCCGTACCAGACCGCATGCCCTAAACATGGGGGAGTGTGTGCTGTGGGGAAGGGGGCACTGCCCCCCCACCCCAAAGCACTCTTGTCCCCATGTCGATAGGGACAAGAGCCTCTTCCCGACAACCCTGGCCGTTGGTTGTCGGGGTATACGGGCGGGGGGCTTATCAGAATCTGAGAGCCCCCTTTAATAAGGGGGCCCCCAGATTCCGGTCCCCCACCCTATGTGAATGAGTATGGGGTACATTGTACCCCTACCCATTCACCTGGGGAAAAAAATGTAAAAAAATAATACACCACACACATTTAAAAATTAATTTATTAGTCAGCTGGGGGTCTTCTGCCGGGGCCCCCCACCACCACCCCATTAGGCCCCGGGCTTCGCCGTCCTTCGCCGGGACCCCCTTCACCATGAAGCTCCTTGCTTATGGGGGAGGGTTCCGGGCTTCGTCATTTTCTGCCGGGGGGGGTGCTGCTGTAGCCCCCCCCGGGCTGTTTTCTGCCGGAGCCCCCTTCGCCATGAGGCTCCTTGCCTATGTGGGAGGGCTCCGGGCTTCGTTGTTTTCCGCCGGAGGGCGCCACTCTCCGGGCTACTGCGGTGCCTTCCGCTTCTGCCTGGCTCCTCCGGGAGCTCAGGGCTTGTCTTCGCTGTCTCCTTCCTTCTCTTCCATTCGATGTTGACACGACGAGGTCCGGCGCTGGAATGCCGTGTGAGCGGTGGGCATTGACTTATATAGGGCAATGCCACCATGTGACATCACATTCCCATCATGCCCAGGGAATGTGATGTCACATGGGTTGAGGTCACATGGTGGCATTGCCCTATATAAGTCTATGCCCGCCGCTCACACGGCATGTCAGCGCGGAACCTCGTCGTGTCAACAGCGAATGGAAGAGAAGGGAGAAGACAGCGGAGACAAGCCCTGAGCTCCCAGAGGAGACAGGCAGAAGAGGGAACAGAGAAGAAAGAAGCGGAAAGAAAGCCCTGGCTCCACGGGGGAGCCAGGCAGAAGAGGGAACAGAGAAGAAAGCAGAGAAAAGACCGGGGAGTTGGCGCACCCCCGGCAGAAGACGAGGAAGACCGGAGCCCTGGCGGAAGGCACCGGAAAGACCGGGGGATAGGCGCCATCCCCCGGCAGAAGTCGCCGAAGTCCGGATGCCCCCCCTAATGTAAAAGAGCTTAAATGGGGTGGGGGGCCCCGGCGGAAGGCTCCGGAGAGGACCGAGGGATGGCGCCCTCCCCTGGCAGAAATTGGCGAAGCCCAGGGCCCCCGGCGGAAGATTGGGAGAGAAGAAACCCCCCCTTGTGAAAGAGCTAAAGAAGAAAGGGGGGGGGCCGGAGATGACTAATAAATTATTTTATTCTGTGTGGTGTGTTTTTTACTTTACATTTTCCCCCAGGTGAATGGGTAGAGGTACGATGTACCCCATACTCATTCACATAGGGTGGGGGGCCGGCATCTGGGGGCCCCCTTATTAAAGGGGCTCGCAGATTCCGATTAGCCCCCGCCCGCATACCCCGACAACCAATGGCAAGGGTTGTCGGGAAGAGGCTCTTGTCCCTATCGACATGGGGACAAGAGTGCTGTGGGGTGGGGGGGCAGTGCCCCCCTCCCCCACAGCACACACTCCCCCATGTTGAGGGCATGCGGTCTGGTACGGCTCAGGAGGGGGGGCGCTCGCCTGTCCCCACCCCCATTCCTGTCCGGGCCAGACTGCGTGCCTGGGATGAGGGCTTGGTTTGGATCTGGGGGGGACCCCGCGCGGGTTTAACCCCTCACGTTCCAGACCAAGCCTAAGAGCCTAATGTACCCCTGGAGGGGGACCCGCGCCGATTTCAAGTTTGAAATTTGGCGAGGAGTTCCCCTTCATGGTCAGCGCAGGCTGAAAACCATTTGGAGATTCCCGTGCGCCGCATCACGCAGCGCAATCACGGGTACGCCGCTTGGTATTTACCAAGATTTTCTCGGCGTACTGACAAGGCGCACGGGAATCCCTGAAATTTCCCTGTACGCATGCCCAGTATGAAAATGAACCTCCCGAGGTTCAGGCGCACTGTGCAAGCGTACGGGGATCGGTTTCCAAAAAACACTTTCACTTTCAATTCGGCCCGCCAAACACATTCAAATACATGTCACTACATGTCCCCTGCATCACCCCTCTCCCTCCCCTAATAAACTCCTGCCCGAACCCCCGCAATTTGGGCCAGGTCTATCAGGCGCACCATGCGCCCTCTCCTGGGCGCACTGAGCACTTTAGTAACTACTGAAATACACTGCACTAGCAGCGTATTTCAATAGTTAATGTCAAAACGGCTGCTACTCCTGCTTTTACTCCATGAGTCATGGAGTAAAGGCTTGGTAAATCAACCCCTTGGTGTCTCTTGCACCATCGCAGAAAGTTTCTCACCTTTTTTTGTTTTATAGAGTCTATTACACGCCAAAGAGACTGTACGAGTTTGGTAGGAAAGAAGACGACAAATGCCCCAGATGCCAAAAGACAGGGGACTTAATACATATGCTTTGGAGGTGCCCAAAATTGCACAAGTACTGGGGTAGAGTGATAGAGATCATAAACACTACTTTTGGGATAAACTTGGAATTGGAGGCACTGTTCTGTCTGCTAGGTTGTATAGAGGAGAGACCTGAGTCAAAAGGCAGAAGGGTAGCAGCTATAAGATGTCTGTTCCAAGCCAGAAAGCTGATCGCACAAAAATGGCAGTCAGAGAAAGCGCCAACGTCAACTGAATGGGAAAACGTGATTAATGCCACAGTATGGAAAGAAAAAGTAACCCTAACCAGACAAGGCAATTTTAACAAATTCAAAACAATGTGGGAGCCCTGGTTGAGAAGAATGGGATGTCCACCATAAGGGAGTTGGGGAAATAAGAGAGGCCAACGGGGTGGACCAGGGGTGGTAAAAAAATAATGAGGTAAAAGAGTGCGGGTTAGGAACGTGTATTCGCTACATGTCAAAAAGTGCTAAGAGTAAAACAGAATTTAAGACGGCCAAGGTGGGTACAGAGAAATATGCAAACAAGTAGGGGGGTGGGAAGGGGGAAAAGTAAAAGGAGTAATATAAATTGTAAACATAGAAATGCACTTTATTAGGATACATGAAATGTAAAATGATTTTTAATGTTTACCTTTTGTTTTGTATGGAAGAAAACGAATAAAGATTACTTGAATTAAAAAAAAAAAAAATAATGTGTGATGAATATGTTCTGATAGCTTGATGGCAAGCATGCGATTCATAATTTGGGACCATGGCACAGTGGGGGAACGCCAGTTAAGAGCTATAGCCCAGTGTATTGAGCTGAACAATGTGTATATTAGCCTGGTATGTGCTATATGAATATCAGGAATAGGATAGAAAAGGAGGCACATTTTAGATGTCAGTTCAATTCTTCTACCTATTATTTGTTCTATTTTGTTTTTGGCTTGTTGCCATGTAGTTTTAAGGTGTGTACATTCCCAGAATGTGTGTATAAGAGAACCCTGTTCTGGGCATCCTCTAAAGCACAGGGGAGAGGTTGTTGTATAGAATGAGTTAATTTTGTCTGGGGTGAGGTACCACCTATGCTGAAGTTTGATGGCGGATTCCCTGATGGAGGCTGTCTTGGTGCTTTTTTGTAAATTGTTGATCATAATATCCCATTGTTCTATAGAGATGGATTCATTCAAGTCCGATTCCCACTGGGACATTTGACGTGTTTTATCTGGTATGTTGAGTTAATTTAGGCTTTTATAAATTCTGGATATTAAACCCCAATCGCGAGGTGAAGTAAGACAGATTTGTTCAAATATTGTGAAGGGGGTTTGGAGTGTGAGTGAGAAGTATTTTTGGTAGAAAAGCTTGATGTTGTAATCAGAGAGTTCAGTCTCTGTAAGTTTATATTCTGTTTGCAATTCTGTAAATGTACGAAATGAATTATTTTTTGTGAGTGATTTTAGGGGTAAATATGTTTTTTTATTATTTTCAGCATAATAATACAACACATATAAATATTAGGCGTCTATATTATATGATAGAACATATTAATAAATATCGTTTCATATTTAGTAAAATTAAAATTCTGTAAGATCCCAATTTTTTATCTCCTATGTCGGACGGTTAACAGTGTTCGACATGGAGAAACAAGGAGAACTGAGAGAACATAAAGTAGTAGAGCCATTGCTGGTCACTATAAAAGAGAGAAAGAGCGAAAGTAAGGAATAAAAGAGGAAAAGGAGGAAACAGATGGGTGGGTGAGGAGGGAAGGAGGAACCGAGAACCGAGCGGGCCTTGACGTCTTAGTTGTATAAAGAGCATGAGGAACTAGAATTAGGGCTGAACTTGAGGTTTTAGCAATGTCTTCAAGGAATCAGAGGAAGAGTAATCAATCCATAAGAGCCATAAGGTCCTGAATTTATTGTAGGTGTCCGAATTTAGGGCCAACATCTCCTCCATTCGCATGATATCATTAACTAAAGAGACCCATAGGGACAATGGAGGGGTGGAGGTAGATTTCCAGAATAGGGGGATAAGTTGCCGCGTGGCCGATAGAAAGAAACAAAGCAGACTATCTTTTTGTGAAGCTATGGAACCAGGTAACATGGATAGTAAGGCTATTTCCGGTGATGGTGCCAAGGGTCGATTATAGAGTGAACTATATATGGCAAAGACCTGAGACCAAAGGGGCTGAACGGCCGGACATGCCCACCAAATATGGAGGTAGCTACCATCAGGAGAGCCACATCTCCAGCATACCGGGGGCATAGATGGAAACATTATATGTAAAGAGAGAGGGTCCCTGTACCATCAAGAGAGGAGCTTAAAGTTTTTCTCCTGAGAGTAATAGGAGACAGAGGATTTGTGTGTGAAGTAGTATGATTTCTGCCAATCCGTTGAATGGAGTTCCTTTCCCAGATCCGTGGACCACTTCCTTGTGTATGGAGGAGGCTGATCATGTATTAGTGCGTGTAGCATTGTGTATAAGGAGGAGAGCAAGTGTCTAGGTGTTTCTGAGAGAGAGCACAGTCGCTCGAAATCCGTTAGGGGTCTGTGAGTCTGGGACGAGGAGAATAGTTTAGACCAAAAGGAAGATAAGCATAGGGTTGTGAGCCAGTTATGATGGTCCTTAGGTAATATGGGGGAGCCAGAAGTGGGATGTATAAATGAGCTCGCTACGGGCCAGGTAGGGCGGGAATATGGGCCCACTGTGTAAGAACCTAGTCCCTGAGGTAGTCCGGGGTGGTCAAAGAGGAATGTAAGCGGTGATGGAACAGTGGATAGTAAGGAAAGTAGTCCCTTCTTATACCAAAGCTGTAGGGCAGCGGTTGTCAATGGAGAAGCATGAGAAAGTAATTGTAGGTCATGTTCATAACCCCAAAGCAAGGCTCGCAAATCAAAAATGGATAAGTCTTGTTCTATCATGGTGGATGCTTTAAGGAAGGGACGGGGAAACCATTCCAGCACTCTGGATATCAATGTAGCCTTATGGTAGAATTCAAAGTCAGGTAGACCCACCCCTCCCCGATTCTTGGGGTATGTAAGTAGAGTGTGACTGATGCGAGACTTGCTATGGTGCCAAATAAAACGTATGGATATAGAGCGTAGGGAGGAGAAAAAACTTTTGGGGACAGAAATGGGTATGGTTTGGAAAAGATAAAGTAATTTAGGAAGCGTGTCCATTTATAAAGTGTTAATACGACCAAACCAAGGAATTAGGGAAGAATTCCAGGTTTCTAATTCTTTCTTTATCTGGGTCAGAAGAGGAAGATAATTGAGGGCATAAAGTGTGATAGATTTGAGGGGATCGTTATACATAAATAGGGGATGCCTTTAGTACTCCATTGGAAGGAAAAATTTGCCTGTAATCTAGTGAGGGTTGTATGAGGGAGGGATATGTTCAGGGCAATAGTTTTGGACATATTTAATTTTAAAATTACTAAAACTCCCGAACCTACGAAATTCATGTAACAATGAGGGGAGAGATATATGAGGTTCTTGAATGTAGACCAGCAGGTCATCTGCATATAGGGAAAGTTTGTGTTCAGCAGACGGTGTCCGAATCCCTGATATGGATACATTCTGCCTGATGGCTTGGGCCAAGTGCTCAATCACCAGGACAAAGAGTAGAGGTGACAGTGGGCAGCCTTGACGCGTACCGTTTGTTATCTGGAAGGGTGCGGAGGAGGAACCATTGACCAGGACAGAAGCAGAGGGGCGAGAGTATAGGCCCATAGTCTTGGATATGAAAGCGGGGCCCCAGCCTAGCTGTAGTAATGAAAGACGTAAAAACTGCCAACTGATCCGGTCAAAGGCCTTTCCCCGCATCAAAAGACAACAAACAGGCCTTTAGGCTACGGCATTGAATGTAAGAAATCAGGTGAATGGTTTTAGTCGTGTTGTCCCTGGCTTCACGACCAGGCACAAAGCCCACTTGGTCTTTATGGATGATTGAGGGTAAAAGGGGTGAGAGGCGGTTGGCTAAAACCTTGGCGTAGAGCTTAACATCTATGTTAAGAAGCGATATTGGTCGGTAGCTATTGCACTGTGAAGGGTCCTTGTTAGGTT
Organism: Rana temporaria; assembly: GCF_905171775.1. NCBI lineage: Eukaryota > Metazoa > Chordata > Amphibia > Anura > Ranidae > Rana > Rana temporaria. The sequence continues at coordinate 84,703,295 of NC_053499.1, read as the reverse complement.
TGGGTATGAGTGAAATGTTAGCAGCTAGGAGATTACTGGATGGCAGATGATCATTGTCAATAGAGTTAAATGCAGCGGACATAGAGGGGGTCAGGGATTCGGCCAGTTATTTGTAGAACCTAGGTGAAAACCCATCTGGGCCTGGGCATTTGCCAGACTTTAACCCTTTAATAGCGGTAAGGAATTCTTCCACCGTTAGGGGTTATCCAAAGCCGCAGCCTGTTCGGCAGTTATCTGAGGTAGGGCTGTTTCTGAGATATATGTCCTCAAGTCGGATGGACTAGAGTCCCCCGATTTGGATAGCGGGGTCTGCGATGGTAGGTTATAGAGGTCGGAATAATAACGCCGGAAGGCGTCTAGAATACCCTTTGTGTTGTACATTTTTTGTTGGTCATTAGTATGGATATGTTGTATGGGATGACGTGTGGGGCGGGGGTGAAGGGTTTTCGCCAAATGTTGGCCACATTTGTTGGCAAGGAGATAATGCCTGTTACGTCCCCGGTCTCTGGCTATCAGCGAATTGGTGTCAAGGAGACGGAGAAGCTCTCTACGAGCGTTGGAAAGATCAACATACGTTGCTGGGTTCATATCGTGTTTGTGTGTTGTTTCGAGTGTATGTATAACAGACAGTAGCTTGGAAATATCTGCATTCCTGGCCCTCTTAAGTCGGGAACCATGTTGTATGAGGGACCCCCGAATTAGGCATTTAAGGGCCTCCCATTTAGTGAGAGGGTTAGTGTCATCCGAACAATGATCTTGAATAAAATTTTGAATCACCAGCTTAATGTCTGCTATGCATACGGAGTCAGTCAAGAGGTTGTCGTTCATACGCCACGAGAATGTTTTTTTCAAGGTTGGAGGTCGGGCCAGGGTGAGGTGGACGGGGGCATGGTCGGACCAAAGTATGTTGCCTATAGAGGTCTTAAGTGGAGTGTCAAGTAACGATTGGGAAATCAAGAAGTAATCAATGCGACTATAGGAGTCATGGGCTACAGAATAGCAGCTGTAATCTCTCTCAGAAGGATGTTGTACTCTACAGATGTCAACCAATTGTGCAGAGTGTAGAAGTGATTTTATGTGTCTAAGCGCAGTGTGAGATAGGGAGGATTTACCTGAGGAAGTGTCCACGGATGGAGACAGGGCCACATTAAGGTCGCCACCAAGGATGAAACAAGGACCGCCAAAAGAGAGTAATTTTTCCAATACCCTCGACAGGAAAGCCCCCTGATCCAAGTTCGGTCCATATATATTAGCCACTGTAAAAACAGAAGAGTTAGATTTCAATTTAAGGAACAAGTATCGGCCTAAAGGATCAATAAGAGAATCTAAAACCTGGGGGTGAAAGGATTTGTGAAAGGCTATGGATACCCCTCTGAATCTAGATTGTGGGTTTGTACTATGATACCATTGGTGATAATAAGGGTTAACAAATGTCGGGACTACCAAGCTACGAAAGTGAGTCTCCTGAAGTAACAAAATCTTGGTTTTCGCTTTGTGGATATGGTAAAGGATCTGGCTGCGCTTTTCAGGAGTATTGAAGTCCCTGCAGTTATAGGAAGATAAGGTGACATGTTCAAGAGGCATCACTATATCATAAATAGAGGAGGGTCCCAAAGTAAGTCTAAGGTGACGTCAAGGTCCGCTCGGTCCAAGTGGAAGTAGAAGAGAGAGGGAGGGGGAGGAAGGCAGAGAGAAGGGGGAAAAAAGAGGAGCAAGAGCAAAAGAGAAAGGTGAGCGCCAAACCCAATAAGAGAGGGGTCAGGGCATCGGTGTCGCAGAGGACAAAGGTTAACAGGCAAGACAGAAGTGAGAGGATACACAACCGGCCTTCAGGTGGCGGAGTTGAGGCATGAGCCAAAAAACAAAACATTGCTAATATATAAAGTAGATTATAACTAAAAAAAAAATGAAAACAAAAATAGAAAAATACAAATGCAGTGCTCGTGTAAGCACTGTTGGATCTAAGGGGGGAAATGTAGTGTGCACATGGAGTGACCCCCCGGTCCCGGGACGCTCATAGGCGTAACAACTAAATCTGTATTAGGTGAAAATATTGAAGAAGAAGAAAAAGCAACATATAATTAAAAACAGATCAAAAACAGTTATAAAAACGGGGCAAACATCTTCATCTTAGTTTCCAACGGTCCCGTAAAGGAACTCATAAGGCTCAAATGGGCAGACAGATCTGTATAGAACAGTTATAATTTAAGAAAAAGTCAGGGCGGTCCAGCACAATTGGTCTCAAAGACCCCAGGTGAAAAGGGGTTTAAGTCCCGTGTTCAAATAGAGGCAATCAACTCCAAACCAAGGCATCAATGGGCGAATAAGAAGAGCTATACACAAGTTAGTCATTTGGTGATCTTTTGTGTGAAGCTCTAGGGAATTTCACGTCTCCGGTCATTTGCCATTGTGGGTGAAAAGGGAGACCAGGAGTAGTGGTAGGAAGAGGCCAGTCAGGCAAGGAAACCTGAGGTAGTTCTAATGTGCCCAGGAACCGCGGCAAATCTCCAAGCGTGCGGAAAAGGGCCGTCTTCCCCTCGTGTTGAACTCTCAGTTGAAAAGGGAACGGCCATTGATATTTGATGTTCCTCTCCTGTAGAAGGGAAGTGAGTGGTTTAAGAGCGCGCCTCATAGCGAGTGTTTGACGTGAGAGATCTGGGAATAACATAACAGGGATGTCATTCAGATGAATGGAGGCTTGTGTACTGGTGGCTTTCATAATCGCTTCCTTGACTTTGTAGAAGTGCACTCTGCAAATTGTGTCGCGGGTGAAGGAGGCGTCAGGGTTCCTCGGGCCTGAGGTCCTGTGTACTCTGTCTAGTTCAATGGGGATACCTTTAGGTTGTTGGAGAAGCTGATTAAAGATGGTGGTGACCGAATCGGTCAAGTCCTTGTGTTCAACCGTCTCAGGTATACCGCGTATTCTGATATTGTTTCTGCGATTTCGGTTCTCAATATCATCCTGATGGTATATAAGTTGTTGTATCATGACAATGTGGGAATTGAGCGTCTCCTCATGCAATTGTACGGTATTGTAAATGCCGTCAGAAGTGTTTTCAACATCTTCTATGCGGGTGCATAGATCTCTCTTTAATTAGTTTACCTTCGTACGATACATTTTCTCAATGCGAGACACACATTTTTCAAAGTCATCTTTAGTGGGAAGAGAGCGAAGGTACGCATGCATGGAGCGTAGTTAGGATTCCATGTCCCACCCATCTTCACAACATAGGGACGTCTGAGATAGGTGGAGGGGGTTATGAGGACCCACGGAGAGTGGTGTGAGGTTGGTGAAGGAGGTAGAGCGGTCCTTGGAGAGTAGCATGGCATTGGCTGGTTCAGAATGGGTTGGAGACGGAGGAGCCGGGTTATGAGGACCCACGGAGAGTGGTGTGAGGTTGGTGAAGGAGGTAGAGCGGTCCTTGGAGAGTAGCATGGCATCGGCTGGTTCAGAATGGGTCGGAGACGGAGGAGCCTGGATTGTCCCTGGTTGTGGAAGGTCGTAGAGGAGCGGGTTACGAACCTGTTTAAATTATCTGGTATGTGGTCGCCTGCGGGCTTAGAAAGATCTTTGGGTTTGCTCTTACCCATTGAGGCGTTTCGGTATTTGTGGAGATAGAGATGCAGGAATTTTGGTCGCGTGAGGTAACGAGACCGGGGGTTGTCGCAGGAAGCGACTTACGACTCCATAAGCCCAGTCACGTCTCCTTAGAGAAAGTTTTTAGGAGTTTTTACAGAGGGGGAGGGGATCAGTATAAAATTAAAACAGGCCCAAGGATATCGTTAATCTGACTTATATCATGTAGGTTTGCGTATCCTGGTGTATGGAGGTCAGATAAGAGACGTGGCCATCTAAAAGGTCCGGGGAAGGCACAGTAGTGGTGGAGCAAAGAGGCTTGGGATCAGACAGCGGAGGTTGATGTCACCAGAAGGCTACCCCTTGAGTATATGCAAGTTTAAGCTGAAAATGAAGTGGTGCAGGGTAGTGAGGAGGAAAGGGCATAGGTAGTGGGTGTAGCAAGATGGCCTCTGGGCCTTAGGGAAAAAAGCCAAGACCTCAGATCCCGAGTTTTTAGTGAGTCACTGAATACAAAGAGAATACTGCTCTTTGGGATAAAATCCTGGCTGGCAGTGAGTCACTGAGGAGACAAAGGGTGCAGGCACAGAATAGGAGGAAAGGCAACGTAACAGGAGGGATTTGAGTGTGCCAAGATGGCCGCTGATCACCTCAGTATTTGGAGCGCTGGCCTTCACAGTGATGCTGCCGGTCTGCGGGGCCTCCTCGCCTCCTATCTAGACCGGGACTGCAGCGTAGGCGAATCTGGACGAATCCAGGAGGAGGTACGGTCTCTCCGCTGATCGCGGCTTTTTAGTCCGGTGTTTCCGGAGGTCTCGCAGGCCGCAAAATGGCGTCAGATCGCAGTCGTGAGGAGCTGATCCCAAGTTGCAGGGAGCTACTGTGGAGTCCCAATGTCCGGTAATCCGTTGAGGGTAAGTCCGGGGAGGGCAGCCTATTTCTCAGTAGTATGGGTATGCACTTTAGCGTGGTGTGCCCAAAGGCTCCGTAAGCTTCATAGGCCCCAAGATGGTGGCGGCCCTCAGAAGTTGGCGGCTCGGATTGTGGGGTGAGCGGCCCGTTTGGAGGCTGAATACAATTATAGATCTGTATCGGGAGAATCCCGGAGTCAGAAAAGGGGGTTTAGTGGCCGAGATGGTGGAAATCCTTGTAGAATGGCTCTGGATTTTGGTAGGCCTGACAGAGCACTGTAAAGTTACGTCTGTCCTCCATTACGTCCAAGGTTAGATAGTTTGAGGAGTTGCCATATAGTATATTGATTTGAGTTTAGGTCGGGAGGGGTAAAAAGAGGGTCCCCTATGAAAGAATCTAGGGTAGGAATCTCTGATGAGATGTTAAATGTATGCTTTTGTCTGTGCCATAATAGTAGGTTTTGGTGTACTACTTTGTTGAGGTGGCCAATTTTTTGAGTTTTGATGGATTTGGACCAAGGGAGGCCCTGAAGGTGGTACGGTAGGACAGATTGTTCCTCAAATAATAGCCATGGTATATGGCTGGACAGTGCATACCATTGTGCGAGTTGTGTATATCTAGCTGAAAGATAATATAGCCATAGGTTAGGTATACTCAACCCTCCCTTCGATTGAGGTCTGAAAAACCAATGCATATCCAAATCTAGATTTTTTATTTTGCCATATGAACTTGTTTATCTCTCTTTGTATAGAATCCAGGGTGTTTTTAGGTACCAAGAGAGAAAGTGCTCTAAAGAAAAATAATAGTTTTGGTAGTATAACCATCTTTGTAGCAACTATCCTACCCATAAACGAAATATGGTATGTTGACCATGATTTGAACAAGTCTCTGATGTTTTGGAATATTCTAGGGTAATTAGTGTGGTATAGGATTCTGTAAGATGGGGTGATATGGATATCTAAATATCTAAAGGATTCTGGACACCATTGAAAAGGAAATTTCTCTTTTAATATAGCAGTCAAATCAGGGGGACAGTTGATTGGAAGGGCTGAACATTTAGATAAGTTTATACTTAAACCTGTGAGGTCATAAAATGTATCCAAGGTTTTGATAAGGTTTGGTAGTGAAATTAAAGGTTCAGTGAGAAACAATAGGACGTCGTCTGCATAGAGACTTAATTTAAATTCTGTCAAACCTTTTGTGTACCCTTTGATGTTAATATTATTACGGATGGCGCATGCAAGGGGCTCAATAGCGAGAGCAAATAGGAGAGGGGATAAGGAGCAGCCCTGTCTTGTGCCTTTGCTTAGTGTGAAAAACTCTGAATTGTGACCGGGGAGTTTGATTTGAGTATGTGGATCATTGTATAGGGCTTTAAACCCATGCAGACTCATTTCTTATGCCGTATCTGGGGAGTCGTGAGTCTAAGTAGGACCAGCTGGCACTATCGAAGGCCTTATGTATGTCTAAACTAAGTAATAGTGTGGTTCTAGTGTGTAGGTTGGAGTCTTGGATGATATTTGTTGCTAATCTTATATTATCTGTGATTTGCCTGTCTGGGATAAAACCTGATTGATCTGGGTGGATTAAGGGTGGGATAACTGAGGCCAATCTGTCCGCTAACATCTTGCCAAAATTTTTTAGGTCATTATCTATGACTGGGATCGGGTGGAAGTTCTGTGGTGTGGTCTTTGTTTGGTTTGGGTAATAGGGACATATTAGCTAGGAGCATTTTGAAAGGGAATTGGTTGCCTTGCAGGATATGGTTAAATAGTTTAACAAGGTGGGGAATTAAAATTGAAGATTTTTTTTGTAATATGATGTTGAAAAGCCATCTGGACCTGGGGCCGTGGAGGTCTTCAAAGAACCCACTATCCTATTTATTTCAGTTTCTGAACAAGGTGCATTTAAAGCCTCAATTTGTTGTGTAGATAGAGTGGGTAGAGGAATTTCATCAAGCCATTGTGTCGAAGATTGTTTTGGGGTGTTTTGAGGAGAGGATAGAAGTTTCTTATAATAATTCAAAAACATCTCCATAACTCCTTTAGGATGGGAAATTAAGTTGCCTGCAGTGTTTCTTAGTTTATAAGTATGGAGAGGTTTCATGGATTGGTTAAATTTTCTGGCAAACATTGTGGATGAGGAGTTACTGTATAATAAGAATCTTGCCTTGGACCATCTAAGGGCTTTTTCTGTGTCAAGTTAGTAATGTGTCTAGGGCCGAACGTTTTTCTTGGATTTGTTTTAGTATGTCTCCGGAGGGGGATTGACTGTGTTTGTGGTATAGCTTGTCTAGATCTCTGGTTAGTGTTTTTATGTCAGTCAGTTTCATTCTATTTTTGGTAGCTGCCATCTTGATTAGATGGCCTCTCATGACAGCCTTGTGGGCCATCCACCGTGATGTGGGAAGAATGTCTGGGGAAGAGTTAAGTGTAAAGTACTCTTCCATGTTGGTCGTTAGTTGATGTATATTCAGATGGTCTGTTAATAATGCATCATTGATGCGCCATTTATGTGGTGTGTTAGCAAGACCTATTTTTGAAGTGGTAAATGATACTATCTGGTGATCCGACCAGGGACAAGAATGAATGTCAGCTTTTGATGAGTTAGCTACTTAAATTGGGGTGCAAAATATGCAATCATGTGGGTGTGAGTAAAAAGTGTAATGTTTAATGCCTACGTGTGCTCTCCATGGGGGTGATTTACCAAGCCTTTACTCCATGACTCATGGAGCAAAAGCAGGAGTAGCAGCCGGTTTGACATTTACTAAAGAAATACGCTGCTAGTGCAGTGTATTTCCTTAGTTACTAAAGTGCTCAGTGCGCCCAGGAGAGGGCGCATTGTGCACTACTATAGACCTGGCGCACAGCACATTGAAATGTAAATATCGGGGATTCGGGCGGGAGTTTATTAGGGGGGAGGTGGGGTGATGCAGGGGAAGTGTAGTGACATGTGTTTGAATGTGTGTTGCGGGCCGAATTGAAAGTGAAAGAGATTTTTGGAAACCGATCCCTGTACGCTTACACAGTGCGCCTGAACCTCGGGAGGTTCATTTTCATACTGGGCATGCGTACAGAGAAATTTCGGAGCTTCCCGTGCGCCTTGTCAGTACGCCGAGAAAATCTTGGTAAATACCAAGCGGCGTACCCGTAATTGCGCTGCGTGACGCGGCGCACGGGAATCTCCGAACGGTTTTCAGCCTGCGCTGACCATGAAGGGGAACTCCGCGCCAAATTTCAAACAAGAAACCGGCGTGGGTCCCCCTCCAGGGGTACATTAGGCTCTTAGGCTTGGTCTGGAACGTGAGGGGCTAAACCCGTGCCGAAAATCGGCGCGGGGTTCCCCCCCAGATCCAAACCAAGCCCTCATCCCAAGCACGCAGTCTGGCCGGACAGGAATGGGGGTGGGGACGAGCGAGTGCCCCCCCTCCTGAGCCGTACCAGACCACATGCCCTTAACATGGGGGAGTGTGCGCTGTGGGGGAGGGGGGCACTGCCCCCCCACCCCACAGCACTCTTGTCCCCATGTCGATAGGGACAAGAGCCTCTTCCCGACAACCCTTGCCATTGGTTGTCGGGGTATGCGGGCGGGGGCTAATCAGAATCTGCGAGCCCCCTTTAATAAGGGGGCCCCCAGATGCCGGCCCCCAACCCTATGTGAATGAGTATGGGGTACATCGTACCTCTACCCATTCACCTGGGGGAAATTATAAAGTAAAAATAACACAAAACACACAAAATACAATAATTTATTAATCAGCTCCGGGGGCCCCCCCTTTCTTCTTTAGCTCTTTCCGAAGGTGGGGTTTCTTCTCTCCCGATCTTCTGCCGGGACCCTGGGCTTCAGGGATTTTCTGCCGGGGGAGGGCGCCATCCCTCGGTCCTCCCTGGAGCCTTCCGCCAGGGGCCCCCAACCCATTTAAGCTCTTTTTCATTAGGGGGGGGCATCCGGACTTCGGCAACTTCTGCCGGGGGATGGCGCCTATCCCCTGGTCTTTCTGGTGCCTTCCGCCAGGGCTCCGGTCTTGTTCCTCGTCTTCTGCCGGGGGTGCACCAACTCCCCGGTCTTTTCTCTGCTGTCTTGGCGTTCCCTCTTCTGCCTGTCTCCTCCGGGAGCCCAGGGCTTTCTTCTCTCTTCTGCCTGTCTCCTCCGGGAGCCCAGGGCTTTCTTTCTGCTGTCTTCTCTGTTCCCTCTTCTGCCTGGCTCCCCCGCCCAGCCAGGGCTTTCTTTCCGCTTCTTTCTTCTCTGTTCCCTCTTCTGCCTGTCTCCTCCAGGAGCCCAGGGCTTTCTTTCCGCTGTGTTCTCCCTTCTCTTCCATTCAATGTTGACACGACGAGGTTCCGCGCTGACATGCCGTGTGAGCGGCAGGCATCGACTTATATAGGGCAATGCCACCATGTGACCTCAATCCATGTGACATCACATTCCCTGGGCATGATGGGAATGTGATGTCACATGGGTTGAGGTCACATGGTGGCATTGCCCTATATAAGTCAATGCCCACTGCTTAGACGGCATTCCAGCGTGAGACCTCGTCGTGTCAACATCGAATGGAAGAGAAGGGAGAAGACAGCAGAGACAAGCCCTGTGCTCCCGGAGGAGACAGGCAGAAGCGGAAGGTACCGCAGAAGCCCGGAGGGTGGCGCCCTCCGGCGGAAGACAGCGGAGACAAGCCCTATGCAAGTCCCGCCCACATATGTAAACATCGTTCAAACCACACATGTGAGGTATTGACGCGTGCGTTAGAGCGAGAGCAATACTTTTAGCACTAGACCCCCTCTGTAACTATAAACTGGTAACCTGAAGAAAAAAAATGTGCGTGTTCGCTTCTGACTGGAAGGACATTTTAATTATTATTATTTATTTTTGTTACGTAATAATTCACTAAGACCTCCCCTTCGGCCTGGAAAGCATGAGTTCAGGATAAAAAAAAAGCTCTCATGCTTTCAGCAGCCATTGCAGCTTTGTTCCTGCATGTGAGATGAACTGAGCCTGCTCAGACACTTAGAAACAAAGGGCCAGATCCTCAAAAGAGATACGCAGACTTAACTGCTGTTCAGTCTGTGTCTAACTTTGGAAACGATCCTCAAAAGGCTTTTTCCAAAGTTAGGCAGAAGATCCGGCATGTGTAATTGAATTACACTGCCGAATCTTAGGATGCAGTACCGCATCCGCCGCTGGGGGCATTTCGAGTCGAAATGCCGTTTCTAGTATGCAAATTAGCACTTAAGGCGATCCACAAAGCTTTCCAGCTTCGTTTTTTCGCCGTAAGTTTTATTTTGCAAGTGTAAAACTAGGGCTGATGTTACAAAGTGTAAACTAGTCACACCATGTAAAAGCCCATTCCAGCGACGGCATTTGGTATGCATTCCCGAGGGAGAACTCCACGGCAATTTGTAAAAACAAAACCGGCATGGGTTCCCCCCCAGGAGCATACCAGGCCCTTAGGTCTGGTATGGGTTGTAAGGAGACCCCCCTACGCCGAAAAATCGACGTAGGGGGTCCCCCTACAATCCATACCAGACCCGTATCCAAAGCACGCTACCCGGCCGGTCAGGAAGGGAGTGGGGACGAGCGAGCGCCCCCCCCCCTCCTGAGCCGTGCCAGGCCGCATGCCCTCAACATGGGGGGGTTGGGTGCTCTGGGGCAGGGGGGCGCACTGCGGGCCCCCCACCCCAGAGCACCCTGTCCCCATGTTGATGAGGACAGGACCTCTTCCCGACAACCCTTGCCGTTGGTTGTCGGGGTCTGCGGGCGGGGTGCTTATAGGAATCTGGGAGTCCCCTCAAATAAGGGGGCCCCCAGATACCGGCCCACCACCCTAAGTGAATGGATATGGGGTACATCGTACCCCTATACATTCACCTGTAGGCAAAAAGTTAAAGTTAGTAAACACACAACACAAGGGTTTTTAAAATAATTTATTATTCTGCTCCGGATGCCCCCCCTGTCTTCTTTATTAGCTCTATTAGCAGGGGGGCTTCTTCTTCCACTCTCCGGGGGGGGTTTCTTCTTCCGCTCTCCGGGGGGGGCTTCTCCGGACTCCGGGGGTCTTCTTCCATCTTCTCCCCTCTTCCGCTGTTGACTCGGCGAACCCCGGTTCTTCTCCAGCTGTCCGGTGCCTTCTTCTTCAGCGCTGGCTGCCTGCTATCTTTGTGTGTTAGCTCAATTTCTAACAGGCAGCCGGCGCGGTCTTCTGTGACGTCAGGGTCTTCTCTTCTGTTCTTCTCCCCTCTTCCGATGTTGCCTCGTCGCCTGTTGTCGCTGTAATGATGGAAGCGCGCCTTGCATCCCATTTATATAGGCATCACCGTCCCATCATGCTCCGGCAGGTACCCACGTGGTGGGTGCCTACCCACGCGCACCCACCACGTGGGTACCTACCGGAGCATGATGGGACTGTGATGCCTATATAAATGGGATGCAAGGCGCGCTTCCATCATTACAGCGACAACAGGCGACGAGGCAACATCGGAAGAGGGAAGAAGAAGAACCTGACGTCACAGAAGACCGCGCCGGCTGCCTGTTAGAAATTGAGCTAACACACAAAGATAGCAGGCAGCCAGCACTGAAGAAGAAGGCACCGGACATCTGCAGAAGAACCAGGGTTCGCCGAGTCAACAGCGGAAGAGGGGAGAAGATGGAAGAAGACCCCCGGAGTCCGGAGAAGCCCCCCCCCGGAGAGCGGAAGAAGAAACCCCCCCCGGAGAGTGGAAGAAGACCCCCGGAGAGTGGAAGACCCCCGGAGAGCGGAAGAAGAAGCCCCCCTGCTAATAGAGCTAATAAAGAAGACAGGGGGGGCATCCGGAGCAGAATAATAAATTATTTTAAAAACCCTTGTGTTGTGTGTTTACTAACTTTAACTTTTTGCCTACAGGTGAATGGATAGGGGTACGATGTACCCCATATCCATTCACTTAGGGTGGGGGGCCGGTATCTGGGGGCCCCCTTATTTGAGGGGACTCCCAGATTCCTATAAGCACCCCGCCCGCAGACCCCGACAACCAACGGCAAGGGTTGTCGGGAAGAGGTCCTGTCCTCATCAACATGGGGACAGGGTGCTCTGGGGTGGGGGGGCCCGCAGTGCGCCCCCCTGCCCCAGAGCACCCAACCCCCCCATGTTGAGGGCATGCGGCCTGGCACGGCTCAGGAGGGGGGGCGCTCGCTCGTCCCCACTCCCTTCCTGACCGGCCGGGTAGCGTGCTTTGGATACAGGTCTGGTATGGGTTGTAAGGAGACCCCCTACGTCGATTTTTCGGCGTGGGGGGGTCTCCTTACAACCCATACCAGATCTAAGGGCCTGGTATAATCCTGGGGGGTGAACCCATGCCGTTTTTTTCTTTGAAAATTGGCATGGAGTTCTCCCTCAGGAATGCATGCCGAGCGACGCTGTCATTTTTTTTTTTTTTCCCGACGCAACTTTTTTAAGCCGTCGCGATCCTCAAAACTCGGCGTAACGTAACTTCGCGCATGCGCAGTACGGCCGGCGCGGGAGCGCGCCTCATTTAAATGGGACTCGCCCCATTTGAATAGGAACGCCTTGCGCCGGCGGAATTTTAGTTACACAGCCTGAAATTTCTAGATAAGTGCTTTGTGGATCGGGCACTTAGGTAGAAATTTTAAGGCAGTGTAACTTAAATGGGATTTTTTAAGTTACGCCAGGTTTTTGTGGATCTGGCCCAAATTTCCTTTCTTTTTAAAAGGTGAACATTACTTGGATGCTCATAGAGCGTGGGTGGGTTATTACCAGGTGTAAGCACTTACAAGCTCACCCAAACTAGAGACTGAAATTTGTTCATGTGATTTCAATTGCTAAATTAGCACACATGTTATAAAAAGCGTGGACAGAGCAGTCCTCAGCTGCCGTCAGAGGGGCAATCTGGCTGGCAGGAATGTTGTTGCGAAACAGAAATGTGGTTTGGAGCATGTTTATTTTTATTTTGTCAATGGTTTTTGTTTATTTTTAAATGATGTTCACTTTGATGTATTTGTCTCTGCTGCCTTATTTTAAAAAAAAATTCTGAAGATGTTGGGACGGTTAACCTATGTTTATTTTCATTTTTGAAATGTATTTATGTTTGTGTGTTTGTTTGTTTGTCTGTCTTTTTTGCTTTCCTTGTTTGTTGACCAATAAAAATTACTTTAAAATTTTGAAGTTTGTTTTTTGTTACTTTTTCATGCTACAGTCAGCTGCAGATTAAATAGGTTTGGGCCTAACAAATTAGGTGTGCTTTTTGTCTAAGCTTCTTTCCTGGTGTGTAATCATGAAATTTTTGCCATGTTTAATCTCGAGGAAATTAAAGACAAACTGGTAAGTATTTTCTTTTTACTGCAGTGGTCCTCAGCCCTCAAGTAACCCCGACAGGACATGTTTTGTGGATTTCTCTTATCAAGAATTGCTGTCCAGACTGTCTTTTAAAGCACATGTGCAAGATGAAGGAAAACCTGCAAACATGGCCTATGGGGGGGGGGGGGGGTATTGGTGGACAGGCTTGAAGTGCTGTACAGCACTGTGCTTAAATCTAGCGCAAGGCAATCCTATTCTAATTGTGGGTGTTTGAGGGAAGCCAAGTGAGTGTTAGAACTCCTGCTTGTGTTTTTTTTTTGGGTTGAGCTTTGTGTCCCTTTTCTTAAAATTGGCTTCACTTCCTGTCACACAGCTGAACAGGAAGTGAGGTTAAAACCCTACCAGTGTCTTTTCTTGGGGACACAGGTCAATCTAACTAGTGTCCACATTAAGCAAATTATACTCCAGCACTGCTGTGTACACCCCAAATCATGGGTCTTCAAACTACAGCCCTCCAGTTGTTCAGGAACTACAATTCCCATCATGCCTAGTCATGTTTGTGAATGTCAGTGCATTACAAGGCCTCATGAGATGTGTAGTTCTACAACAGCTGGAGGGCCGTAGTTTGAGGATCCCTGCCCCAAATGATTATTTAGTTTGGGGTTTAGTAAAGGCAAAGCCACTCTGCAGTACAAGCATAGTCGCTGAAAATCAGAGGAAGCACTGATGGTTTTAACATCCAATCCTGTAGAAGCAAAGTTGTTTTGTTTTCTTCCTTGCTTGTCCACTTGTAGTGCAAAGTGGATTTGCCTTTAGTAAATGGACCCCAAAGTCCAAGATCCCTAATAATTTGGGGTGTACACAGCAAAATGCTAGAGTGCAATTTACATAATGGGAAACTATTTAGATTGATCTCTGTGTCCCCAAGAAAAGATATTAGTAAGGATTTACCCTCACTTCCTGTTTGGCTATGTGACAGGAAGTGAATGAATTTAAATTAGAATCCAGGAGGAGGTACGGTCTCTCCGCTGATCGCGGCTTTTTAGTCCGGTGTTTCCGGAGGTCTCGCAGGCCGCAAAATGGCGTCAGATCGCAGTCGTGAGGAGCTGATCCCAAGTTGCAGGGAGCTACTGTGGAGTCCCAATGTCCGGTAATCCGTTGAGGGTAAGTCCGGGGAGGGCAGCCTATTTCTCAGTAGTATGGGTATGCACTTTAGCGTGGTGTGCCCAAAGGCTCCGTAAGCTTCATAGGCCCCAAGATGGTGGCGGCCCTCAGAAGTTGGCGGCTCGGATTGTGGGGTGAGCGGCCCGTTTGGAGGCTGAATACAATTATAGATCTGTATCGGGAGAATCCCGGAGTCAGAAAAGGGGGTTTAGTGGCCGAGATGGTGGAAATCCTTGTAGAATGGCTCTGGATTTTGGTAGGCCTGACAGAGCACTGTAAAGTTACGTCTGTCCTCCATTACGTCCAAGGTTAGATAGTTTGAGGAGTTGCCATATAGTATATTGATTTGAGTTTAGGTCGGGAGGGGTAAAAAGAGGGTCCCCTATGAAAGAATCTAGGGTAGGAATCTCTGATGAGATGTTAAATGTATGCTTTTGTCTGTGCCATAATAGTAGGTTTTGGTGTACTACTTTGTTGAGGTGGCCAATTTTTTGAGTTTTGATGGATTTGGACCAAGGGAGGCCCTGAAGGTGGTACGGTAGGACAGATTGTTCCTCAAATAATAGCCATGGTATATGGCTGGACAGTGCATACCATTGTGCGAGTTGTGTATATCTAGCTGAAAGATAATATAGCCATAGGTTAGGTATACTCAACCCTCCCTTCGATTGAGGTCTGAAAAACCAATGCATATCCAAATCTAGATTTTTTATTTTGCCATATGAACTTGTTTATCTCTCTTTGTATAGAATCCAGGGTGTTTTTAGGTACCAAGAGAGAAAGTGCTCTAAAGAAAAATAATAGTTTTGGTAGTATAACCATCTTTGTAGCAACTATCCTACCCATAAACGAAATATGGTATGTTGACCATGATTTGAACAAGTCTCTGATGTTTTGGAATATTCTAGGGTAATTAGTGTGGTATAGGATTCTGTAAGATGGGGTGATATGGATATCTAAATATCTAAAGGATTCTGGACACCATTGAAAAGGAAATTTCTCTTTTAATATAGCAGTCAAATCAGGGGGACAGTTGATTGGAAGGGCTGAACATTTAGATAAGTTTATACTTAAACCTGTGAGGTCATAAAATGTATCCAAGGTTTTGATAAGGTTTGGTAGTGAAATTAAAGGTTCAGTGAGAAACAATAGGACGTCGTCTGCATAGAGACTTAATTTAAATTCTGTCAAACCTTTTGTGTACCCTTTGATGTTAATATTATTACGGATGGCGCATGCAAGGGGCTCAATAGCGAGAGCAAATAGGAGAGGGGATAAGGAGCAGCCCTGTCTTGTGCCTTTGCTTAGTGTGAAAAACTCTGAATTGTGACCGGGGAGTTTGATTTGAGTATGTGGATCATTGTATAGGGCTTTAAACCCATGCAGACTCATTTCTTATGCCGTATCTGGGGAGTCGTGAGTCTAAGTAGGACCAGCTGGCACTATCGAAGGCCTTATGTATGTCTAAACTAAGTAATAGTGTGGTTCTAGTGTGTAGGTTGGAGTCTTGGATGATATTTGTTGCTAATCTTATATTATCTGTGATTTGCCTGTCTGGGATAAAACCTGATTGATCTGGGTGGATTAAGGGTGGGATAACTGAGGCCAATCTGTCCGCTAACATCTTGCCAAAATTTTTTAGGTCATTATCTATGACTGGGATCGGGTGGAAGTTCTGTGGTGTGGTCTTTGTTTGGTTTGGGTAATAGGGACATATTAGCTAGGAGCATTTTGAAAGGGAATTGGTTGCCTTGCAGGATATGGTTAAATAGTTTAACAAGGTGGGGAATTAAAATTGAAGATTTTTTTTGTAATATGATGTTGAAAAGCCATCTGGACCTGGGGCCGTGGAGGTCTTCAAAGAACCCACTATCCTATTTATTTCAGTTTCTGAACAAGGTGCATTTAAAGCCTCAATTTGTTGTGTAGATAGAGTGGGTAGAGGAATTTCATCAAGCCATTGTGTCGAAGATTGTTTTGGGGTGTTTTGAGGAGAGGATAGAAGTTTCTTATAATAATTCAAAAACATCTCCATAACTCCTTTAGGATGGGAAATTAAGTTGCCTGCAGTGTTTCTTAGTTTATAAGTATGGAGAGGTTTCATGGATTGGTTAAATTTTCTGGCAAACATTGTGGATGAGGAGTTACTGTATAATAAGAATCTTGCCTTGGACCATCTAAGGGCTTTTTCTGTGTCAAGTTAGTAATGTGTCTAGGGCCGAACGTTTTTCTTGGATTTGTTTTAGTATGTCTCCGGAGGGGGATTGACTGTGTTTGTGGTATAGCTTGTCTAGATCTCTGGTTAGTGTTTTTATGTCAGTCAGTTTCATTCTATTTTTGGTAGCTGCCATCTTGATTAGATGGCCTCTCATGACAGCCTTGTGGGCCATCCACCGTGATGTGGGAAGAATGTCTGGGGAAGAGTTAAGTGTAAAGTACTCTTCCATGTTGGTCGTTAGTTGATGTATATTCAGATGGTCTGTTAATAATGCATCATTGATGCGCCATTTATGTGGTGTGTTAGCAAGACCTATTTTTGAAGTGGTAAATGATACTATCTGGTGATCCGACCAGGGACAAGAATGAATGTCAGCTTTTGATGAGTTAGCTACTTAAATTGGGGTGCAAAATATGCAATCATGTGGGTGTGAGTAAAAAGTGTAATGTTTAATGCCTACGTGTGCTCTCCATGGGGGTGATTTACCAAGCCTTTACTCCATGACTCATGGAGCAAAAGCAGGAGTAGCAGCCGGTTTGACATTTACTAAAGAAATACGCTGCTAGTGCAGTGTATTTCCTTAGTTACTAAAGTGCTCAGTGCGCCCAGGAGAGGGCGCATTGTGCACTACTATAGACCTGGCGCACAGCACATTGAAATGTAAATATCGGGGATTCGGGCGGGAGTTTATTAGGGGGGAGGTGGGGTGATGCAGGGGAAGTGTAGTGACATGTGTTTGAATGTGTGTTGCGGGCCGAATTGAAAGTGAAAGAGATTTTTGGAAACCGATCCCTGTACGCTTACACAGTGCGCCTGAACCTCGGGAGGTTCATTTTCATACTGGGCATGCGTACAGAGAAATTTCGGAGCTTCCCGTGCGCCTTGTCAGTACGCCGAGAAAATCTTGGTAAATACCAAGCGGCGTACCCGTAATTGCGCTGCGTGACGCGGCGCACGGGAATCTCCGAACGGTTTTCAGCCTGCGCTGACCATGAAGGGGAACTCCGCGCCAAATTTCAAACAAGAAACCGGCGTGGGTCCCCCTCCAGGGGTACATTAGGCTCTTAGGCTTGGTCTGGAACGTGAGGGGCTAAACCCGTGCCGAAAATCGGCGCGGGGTTCCCCCCCAGATCCAAACCAAGCCCTCATCCCAAGCACGCAGTCTGGCCGGACAGGAATGGGGGTGGGGACGAGCGAGTGCCCCCCCTCCTGAGCCGTACCAGACCACATGCCCTTAACATGGGGGAGTGTGCGCTGTGGGGGAGGGGGGCACTGCCCCCCCACCCCACAGCACTCTTGTCCCCATGTCGATAGGGACAAGAGCCTCTTCCCGACAACCCTTGCCATTGGTTGTCGGGGTATGCGGGCGGGGGCTAATCAGAATCTGCGAGCCCCCTTTAATAAGGGGGCCCCCAGATGCCGGCCCCCAACCCTATGTGAATGAGTATGGGGTACATCGTACCTCTACCCATTCACCTGGGGGAAATTATAAAGTAAAAATAACACAAAACACACAAAATACAATAATTTATTAATCAGCTCCGGGGGCCCCCCCTTTCTTCTTTAGCTCTTTCCGAAGGTGGGGTTTCTTCTCTCCCGATCTTCTGCCGGGACCCTGGGCTTCAGGGATTTTCTGCCGGGGGAGGGCGCCATCCCTCGGTCCTCCCTGGAGCCTTCCGCCAGGGGCCCCCAACCCATTTAAGCTCTTTTTCATTAGGGGGGGGCATCCGGACTTCGGCAACTTCTGCCGGGGGATGGCGCCTATCCCCTGGTCTTTCTGGTGCCTTCCGCCAGGGCTCCGGTCTTGTTCCTCGTCTTCTGCCGGGGGTGCACCAACTCCCCGGTCTTTTCTCTGCTGTCTTGGCGTTCCCTCTTCTGCCTGTCTCCTCCGGGAGCCCAGGGCTTTCTTCTCTCTTCTGCCTGTCTCCTCCGGGAGCCCAGGGCTTTCTTTCTGCTGTCTTCTCTGTTCCCTCTTCTGCCTGGCTCCCCCGCCCAGCCAGGGCTTTCTTTCCGCTTCTTTCTTCTCTGTTCCCTCTTCTGCCTGTCTCCTCCAGGAGCCCAGGGCTTTCTTTCCGCTGTGTTCTCCCTTCTCTTCCATTCAATGTTGACACGACGAGGTTCCGCGCTGACATGCCGTGTGAGCGGCAGGCATCGACTTATATAGGGCAATGCCACCATGTGACCTCAATCCATGTGACATCACATTCCCTGGGCATGATGGGAATGTGATGTCACATGGGTTGAGGTCACATGGTGGCATTGCCCTATATAAGTCAATGCCCACTGCTTAGACGGCATTCCAGCGTGAGACCTCGTCGTGTCAACATCGAATGGAAGAGAAGGGAGAAGACAGCAGAGACAAGCCCTGTGCTCCCGGAGGAGACAGGCAGAAGCGGAAGGTACCGCAGAAGCCCGGAGGGTGGCGCCCTCCGGCGGAAGACAGCGGAGACAAGCCCTATGCAAGTCCCGCCCACATATGTAAACATCGTTCAAACCACACATGTGAGGTATTGACGCGTGCGTTAGAGCGAGAGCAATACTTTTAGCACTAGACCCCCTCTGTAACTATAAACTGGTAACCTGAAGAAAAAAAATGTGCGTGTTCGCTTCTGACTGGAAGGACATTTTAATTATTATTATTTATTTTTGTTACGTAATAATTCACTAAGACCTCCCCTTCGGCCTGGAAAGCATGAGTTCAGGATAAAAAAAAAGCTCTCATGCTTTCAGCAGCCATTGCAGCTTTGTTCCTGCATGTGAGATGAACTGAGCCTGCTCAGACACTTAGAAACAAAGGGCCAGATCCTCAAAAGAGATACGCAGACTTAACTGCTGTTCAGTCTGTGTCTAACTTTGGAAACGATCCTCAAAAGGCTTTTTCCAAAGTTAGGCAGAAGATCCGGCATGTGTAATTGAATTACACTGCCGAATCTTAGGATGCAGTACCGCATCCGCCGCTGGGGGCATTTCGAGTCGAAATGCCGTTTCTAGTATGCAAATTAGCACTTAAGGCGATCCACAAAGCTTTCCAGCTTCGTTTTTTCGCCGTAAGTTTTATTTTGCAAGTGTAAAACTAGGGCTGATGTTACAAAGTGTAAACTAGTCACACCATGTAAAAGCCCATTCCAGCGACGGCATTTGGTATGCATTCCCGAGGGAGAACTCCACGGCAATTTGTAAAAACAAAACCGGCATGGGTTCCCCCCCAGGAGCATACCAGGCCCTTAGGTCTGGTATGGGTTGTAAGGAGACCCCCCTACGCCGAAAAATCGACGTAGGGGGTCCCCCTACAATCCATACCAGACCCGTATCCAAAGCACGCTACCCGGCCGGTCAGGAAGGGAGTGGGGACGAGCGAGCGCCCCCCCCCCCTCCTGAGCCGTGCCAGGCCGCATGCCCTCAACATGGGGGGGTTGGGTGCTCTGGGGCAGGGGGGCGCACTGCGGGCCCCCCACCCCAGAGCACCCTGTCCCCATGTTGATGAGGACAGGACCTCTTCCCGACAACCCTTGCCGTTGGTTGTCGGGGTCTGCGGGCGGGGTGCTTATAGGAATCTGGGAGTCCCCTCAAATAAGGGGGCCCCCAGATACCGGCCCACCACCCTAAGTGAATGGATATGGGGTACATCGTACCCCTATACATTCACCTGTAGGCAAAAAGTTAAAGTTAGTAAACACACAACACAAGGGTTTTTAAAATAATTTATTATTCTGCTCCGGATGCCCCCCCTGTCTTCTTTATTAGCTCTATTAGCAGGGGGGCTTCTTCTTCCACTCTCCGGGGGGGGTTTCTTCTTCCGCTCTCCGGGGGGGGCTTCTCCGGACTCCGGGGGTCTTCTTCCATCTTCTCCCCTCTTCCGCTGTTGACTCGGCGAACCCCGGTTCTTCTCCAGCTGTCCGGTGCCTTCTTCTTCAGCGCTGGCTGCCTGCTATCTTTGTGTGTTAGCTCAATTTCTAACAGGCAGCCGGCGCGGTCTTCTGTGACGTCAGGGTCTTCTCTTCTGTTCTTCTCCCCTCTTCCGATGTTGCCTCGTCGCCTGTTGTCGCTGTAATGATGGAAGCGCGCCTTGCATCCCATTTATATAGGCATCACCGTCCCATCATGCTCCGGCAGGTACCCACGTGGTGGGTGCCTACCCACGCGCACCCACCACGTGGGTACCTACCGGAGCATGATGGGACTGTGATGCCTATATAAATGGGATGCAAGGCGCGCTTCCATCATTACAGCGACAACAGGCGACGAGGCAACATCGGAAGAGGGAAGAAGAAGAACCTGACGTCACAGAAGACCGCGCCGGCTGCCTGTTAGAAATTGAGCTAACACACAAAGATAGCAGGCAGCCAGCACTGAAGAAGAAGGCACCGGACATCTGCAGAAGAACCAGGGTTCGCCGAGTCAACAGCGGAAGAGGGGAGAAGATGGAAGAAGACCCCCGGAGTCCGGAGAAGCCCCCCCCCCGGAGAGCGGAAGAAGAAACCCCCCCCGGAGAGTGGAAGAAGACCCCCGGAGAGTGGAAGACCCCCGGAGAGCGGAAGAAGAAGCCCCCCTGCTAATAGAGCTAATAAAGAAGACAGGGGGGGCATCCGGAGCAGAATAATAAATTATTTTAAAAACCCTTGTGTTGTGTGTTTACTAACTTTAACTTTTTGCCTACAGGTGAATGGATAGGGGTACGATGTACCCCATATCCATTCACTTAGGGTGGGGGGCCGGTATCTGGGGGACCCCTTATTTGAGGGGACTCCCAGATTCCTATAAGCACCCCGCCCGCAGACCCCGACAACCAACGGCAAGGGTTGTCGGGAAGAGGTCCTGTCCTCATCAACATGGGGACAGGGTGCTCTGGGGTGGGGGGGCCCGCAGTGCGCCCCCCTGCCCCAGAGCACCCAACCCCCCCATGTTGAGGGCATGCGGCCTGGCACGGCTCAGGAGGGGGGGCGCTCGCTCGTCCCCACTCCCTTCCTGACCGGCCGGGTAGCGTGCTTTGGATACAGGTCTGGTATGGATTGTAGGGGGACCCCCTACGTCGATTTTTCGGCGTGGGGGGGTCTCCTTACAACCCATACCAGATCTAAGGGCCTGGTATAATCCTGGGGGGTGAACCCATGCCGTTTTTTTCTTTGAAAATTGGCATGGAGTTCTCCCTCAGGAATGCATGCCGAGCGACGCTGTCATTTTTTTTTTTTTTCCCGACGCAACTTTTTTAAGCCGTCGCGATCCTCAAAACTCGGCGTAACGTAACTTCGCGCATGCGCAGTACGGCCGGCGCGGGAGCGCGCCTCATTTAAATGGGACTCGCCCCATTTGAATAGGAACGCCTTGCGCCGGCGGAATTTTAGTTACACAGCCTGAAATTTCTAGATAAGTGCTTTGTGGATCGGGCACTTAGGTAGAAATTTTAAGGCAGTGTAACTTAAATGGGATTTTTTAAGTTACGCCAGGTTTTTGTGGATCTGGCCCAAATTTCCTTTCTTTTTAAAAGGTGAACATTACTTGGATGCTCATAGAGCGTGGGTGGGTTATTACCAGGTGTAAGCACTTACAAGCTCACCCAAACTAGAGACTGAAATTTGTTCATGTGATTTCAATTGCTAAATTAGCACACATGTTATAAAAAGCGTGGACAGAGCAGTCCTCAGCTGCCCTCAGAGGGGCAATCTGGCTGGCAGGAATGTTGTTGCGAAACAGAAATGTGGTTTGGAGCATGTTTATTTTTATTTTGTCAATGGTTTTTGTTTATTTTTAAATGATGTTCACTTTGATGTATTTGTCTCTGCTGCCTTATTTTATAAAAAAATTCTGAAGATGTTGGGACGGTTAACCTATGTTTATTTTCATTTTTGAAATGTATTTATGTTTGTGTGTTTGTTTGTTTGTCTGTCTTTTTTGCTTTCCTTGTTTGTTGACCAATAAAAATTACTTTAAAATTTTGAAGTTTGTTTTTTGTTACTTTTTCATGCTACAGTCAGCTGCAGATTAAATAGGTTTGGGCCTAACAAATTAGGTGTGCTTTTTGTCTAAGCTTCTTTCCTGGTGTGTAATCATGAAATTTTTGCCATGTTTAATCTCGAGGAAATTAAAGACAAACTGGTAAGTATTTTCTTTTTACTGCAGTGGTCCTCAGCCCTCAAGTAACCCCGACAGGACATGTTTTGTGGATTTCTCTTATCAAGAATTGCTGTCCAGACTGTCTTTTAAAGCACATGTGCAAGATGAAGGAAAACCTGCAAACATGGCCTATGGGGGGGGGGGGGGTATTGGTGGACAGGCTTGAAGTGCTGTACAGCACTGTGCTTAAATCTAGCGCAAGGCAATCCTATTCTAATTGTGGGTGTTTGAGGGAAGCCAAGTGAGTGTTAGAACTCCTGCTTGTGTTTTTTTTTGGGTTGAGCTTTGTGTCCCTTTTCTTAAAATTGGCTTCACTTCCTGTCACACAGCTGAACAGGAAGTGAGGTTAAAACCCTACCAGTGTCTTTTCTTGGGGACACAGGTCAATCTAACTAGTGTCCACATTAAGCAAATTATACTCCAGCACTGCTGTGTACACCCCAAATCATGGGTCTTCAAACTACAGCCCTCCAGTTGTTCAGGAACTACAATTCCCATCATGCCTAGTCATGTTTGTGAATGTCAGTGCATTACAAGGCCTCATGAGATGTGTAGTTCTACAACAGCTGGAGGGCCGTAGTTTGAGGATCCCTGCCCCAAATGATTATTTAGTTTGGGGTTTAGTAAAGGCAAAGCCACTCTGCAGTACAAGCATAGTCGCTGAAAATCAGAGGAAGCACTGATGGTTTTAACATCCAATCCTGTAGAAGCAAAGTTGTTTTGTTTTCTTCCTTGCTTGTCCACTTGTAGTGCAAAGTGGATTTGCCTTTAGTAAATGGACCCCAAAGTCCAAGATCCCTAATAATTTGGGGTGTACACAGCAAAATGCTAGAGTGCAATTTACATAATGGGAAACTATTTAGATTGATCTCTGTGTCCCCAAGAAAAGATATTAGTAAGGATTTACCCTCACTTCCTGTTTGGCTATGTGACAGGAAGTGAATGAATTTAAATTAGAAAGGGTGAAGACACCTCACAAATGTTGTCACTATCAGGGGTGCAGACATCCCCAAAAAATGAGCAGATAATACTTATTTGCAAATTAATAATTTTTTAGTTAACATTGGGTGGTGTTTGTGGGTGGCACTAACACACACATTCATACATATTAGCAACGCTGTATCCTGGCCTATTGGCATGGTTATATTTTCTTAGGCCTCTCAATAAAACTCTCTGAAATGTGTGCTTAAACTAGAACTATAATCAACACTTTTTATTTTCTTTACATTTGGATAGAGTGAGGGAGGGTTATAGGCCCAGTCAGTTTATTTTGTATTATCTGTGTCCAATTGGGGAGATTTGCCTTCACTTCCTGCCCCATAGCCAAACAGGAAGTGAGAGAAAAACTATGCAAATTAAGGGAATCCAGTAACCCCCTCCCCCCCAGAACTAGTGTGTGGGTCCCTGAAAATTCCTGGGCGGGTCATACAAAAACAGGGTGTGGCCTTGACAGGAAGGGGTGGGTAATTTTTCTATTAGGAGGTTCAGAATTGTAGTCAGGCCTAGGGCAGCACAAAACCTAAATATACTACTGCATATTAGGGCTTATTTAGACAGGATCCGATTTACAGCATGTTTTTATAGTGTGGGAGGAAACCCACGCAGGCACAGGGAGAACATGCAAACTCCAGGCAGATGGTGTCACGGGCGGGATTCGAACCAGCGACCCTTTTGCTGCTAGGTCAAAGTGCTATACACTACACCACTGTGCTGAACGAACATGATTGCAGCTGAAAGCATGAGATCTTTTTCTTTTTTTTTCCAATACCATGCTTTCCAGCCTTATTGACCCCGCCTCTCTCCATAAAGAGGACCTGTCACACACTAGTCCTATTACAAGGGATGTTTACATTCCTTGTAATAGGAAGAAAAGTGATCCAAAAAAAAAAAGTGACAAAAAAGTGCAAGAAGAAAAATATGAGGTAAAAAAATAATAAACGCCCCTGTCCCTAGAAGCTCGCACTCAGAAGCAAATATAAATGTAAGTCCTGCCCACATATGTAAACACCATTCAAACCACACATGTGAGGTATTGACGCGTGCATTAGAGCGAGAGCAATAATTCTAGCCCTAGACCTCCTCTGTAACTCTGAACTGGTCACCTGTAAAAAAAAATCAAGCATCGCCTATGGATATTTTTATGTCCCGAAGTTTGGCGCCATTCCATGAGTGTGTGCAATATTAAAGCGTGACAAGTTGGTATCTATTTACTCAGTGTAACATCATCTTTCACATTATCCATAAAAATTGGGCTAACTTTACTGTTTTGTTATTTTTTAATTCATGAACCGTGTTTTTTTTTGGGCCAAAAAAAAAAAGCGTTAGAAAAGTTATTGCGCAAATACTGTTGGAAATCAAATAAAAAATGACCGCCACTTTATTCCCTAGGGTGTCTGCTAAAAAAATATATATAATGTTTGGCGGTCCTGAGTAATTTCCCAGGAACAAAATATAATTTTTACATGAAGGAGAGAAGTGCCAGAATAGGCGTGGTATGGAAGTGGTTAAAGTGAAATAATAAAAGTGAAATATTCCTTTAAATTTCATACAGGGGGGGAGGGGGGGTACACGCATGTTTCCCGTGCTTAGAACTGTCCCTGTACAAGATGTCATTTCTGAAGTGAAAAAAAAAGTAATTTTAAAGTACTCATGGCTATAAAGAATACAGTCATTGCTCATTAAAACTAAAAAAAAAAAAAATGTATGGGGGTCCCCCCAAATTAAATTACCAGGCCCTTCAGGTCTGGAATGTATATTAAGGGGAACCCCGCCGTAAAAACAAAAAAAATGGCGTGGGGTCCCCCCAAATATCCATACCAGGCCCTTCAGGTCTGGTGTGGATTTTAAGGGGAACTCCACCCCAAATAAAAAAAAATGGCGTGGAGTCCCCCTAAAAATCCACACCAGACCCTTATCCGAGCACGTTAACCTGGCCGGCCGCAGAAAAGAGGGGGGACAGAGTGCGGCCCCCCCTCTCCTGAACCGCACCAGGCCACATGCCCTCAACATGGGGAGGATGTCCCCATGTTGATGGGGACAAGGGCCTCATCCCCACAACCCTTGCCCGGTGGTTGTGGGGGTCTGCGGGCGGGGGACTTATCAGAATCTGGAAGACCCCTTTAACAAAGGGGACCCCCAGATCCCGGCCCCCCCCTATGTGAAATGGTAATGGGTACATTGTACCCCTAACCATTTCACCCCAAAAAAAAGTGACAAAAGTGTGAAAAATGACAGTAGCCGGTTTTTGACAAATCTTTTAATAAAACGAATATGAAAGTCCGCGTGTCGTATATGTGTGTCAGAGGGGGACGGGGTCACATGAGCGTCACATGGCGGGAACTTCAATTGGAAGCTCGTCCGCATAGTGCGGCGGCTTCTTCTTCTCCGGACGGCGCGCTTGAAATTGAATTCCCCCGCCGCGTGACGCTCTGTGACCCCGCCCCCCTCTGACGCACATGACTTTCTAAGGAGTTTACTTGTGGCGTCAGAGGGGGGCGGGTCCCAGGAGTGGCACACGGCGGCCAATTCAAATTCAAGCGCTGCATCCGGGGAAGAAAAAGAGGTGGACGAGAAGGCTGAAGGACGGACGGAGAAGACACCGGGCAAGATGCGGGACGAGAAGGCTGAAGGACGGACGGAGAAGATAGAAGAACACGTCGGGCAAGATGTGGACGAGAAGACCCAAGAAAGAAGCAGAGGAAGAAACCCGAATGAAAGAAGAAAATAAGATTTTATTAAAAGATTTGTCAAAAACCGGCTACTGTCATTTTTAACACTTTTGATTTTTTTTGGGGGTGAAATGGTAGAGGTACAATGCACCCCATTACCATTTCACATAGGGGGGGGCAGGATCTGGGGGTCCCCTTTGTTAAAGGGGTCTTCCAGATTCTGATAAGCCCCCTGCCCTCAGACCCCCACAACCACCGGGCAAGGGTTGTGGGGATGAGGCCCTTGTCCCCATCAACATGGGGACATCCTCCCCATGTTGAGGGCATGTGGCCTGGTGCGGTTCAGGAGAGGGGGGGGCGCACTCTGTCCCCCCCTCTTTTCTGTGGCCGGCCAGGTTAACGTGCTTGGATAAGGGTCTGGTGTGGATTTTTAGGGGGACTCCATGCCATTTTTTTTTAATTTGGGGTGGAGTTCCCCTTAAAATCCACACCAGACCTGAAGGGCCTGGTATGGATATTTGCGGGGAACCGCACGTCTTTTTTTTTTTCGTTTTTACGGCGGGGTTCCCCTTATGATCCATTCCAGACCTGAAGGGCCTGGTAATTTAATTTGGGGGAACCCCATACATTTTTTGTTTGTTTTATTAATGAATCCTCTCTGAATTTTTTTCCTTCTGAATGTCATTTTGTGCAGGGACAGTTCTAAGTGCGGGACAAATGTGATATTTCACATGCTGACTTTACACCCCCCCTAGGTACGAAATTTAAAGGAATTTTTCACTTTTATTGTTTCACTTTAAGCATTATTAATTTCACTGCTCCCGAAAAAACGACCGTTTTAAAAAATAAAAAAAGCATTGATACATGTCCCCTGGGGCAGGACTGAGGTCCCCAAACACTTTTTAGGACAAAACTTGCATATTAGCCTTTAAAATGAACACTTTTGATTTCTCCCATAGACTTCTATAGGGAGTTCGGCACGGCTTTACATATTACTTGCAATGCGCCGGCTGCTACGCTGGTTCATGCGCCTAATTAAGGCTTCACCCGGAGTACTAATTAAGGCATGAACCAGCGCAGCGCACTGACAATAGTAAATCAGCCCCCATGTGTCGATGAGTTGGTGATTATGTAATGTGCGGTTTAATGTTTTAGGGAAGGCTTTGGATGAGGGTGCAACTCTGCTTCTATCTAAGGTTGAATGTGCAGCTAAATTGAAGTCTCCGCCTACAATTAAATGGGGGAGGAGTATTTATCTAATGTATGAAAGAAATTTGAAAAAAAGGATGCATGAGCTTCATTAGGTGCATAAATAGAGGCTATTGTGACCATACGTCCTCCTTTGGAACCTTTACAATCAGAAAGCGACTCTCTGGGTTTCTATAGACGTTTTGGGTTTCAAACACTATATAATTTTTGATAAAAGCAGCTGTTCCTCTTTTCTTGGAATCGAATGTTGTATAGTAGAATTGACTATATGCTTTGTCCAAAAATTTGGGGTGCTTGGATGCAGCAAAGTGCGTTTCTTGCACTAATATTATGTCAGCCCCCTGTCTTTTATAATGGCGGAAGGCTTTTTTCCTTTTTTGGCTAGAATTTATGCCATTGGCATTGTGGGAAATTACTTTACGTCACATTTAGAATGTATAGATGAAAGCTCTGGCATGATAGATAGTGATACCAGTTAGTTATTTTTGGGTAATGAAAAATGAAAATAAAATATGGTGATAGTTTGGCAATCTGCCGAGCACCCCAATGTGTAAAAGTATTGTGTGTAAGAACCAAACTTGAAGAAACATATGATAGCGATGTGTTAATCCTAGGCATGTAATCTTTACCATACCAGTATCTTATCAATCATTTTTTTTTGGTGAGACTTGAGTACATTATATCATAACAAAGTAAACCAAAAGAACCTTATTTCAAAATGTATAGGGTAACTAAACATGTTACATAATTTGCTATAAAACTGGAAAAAGTGAATATAAAATAACAAGGGGTCAAGCTGAAAAAAACAGTTTGACTTAAAAAAAATAACCTTTGGACAAGTATGTGCATAGCTCACTTCGGGAGTCTTGCCAAAAAGGGCTGCTAAAAGTAGGACCAAAAGTACTAGAGAATGTGCTGTAAGATCCATATCTAGACTCCAAAAGTGAGAGGGGGGTCAATCAAGCGGAGGCGGAGAGACTAAGCAACTCTCCATTTTTCCCCTTCCTCTCCTCCCTCACCTCCAATAAACTGAGAGGAAAAAAAAATAGCGTGTGAGCGTTATAAGAATTGCAGCTTTGACTAAGTCACATATATAACAAAACAGTGAGTGCTATCTTGTGACATGAAGAGAAAAGGCTTCATTAATTTGGTGCGATTTACATGGATTCACTGATCGCATGGGACACTTAGGACACTTTTGACACATTTTTGGGACCATTGGCATTTTTATAGCGATCAGTGCTATAAAAATGCATTGGGGGCGAGCGAGGGGCGTGCGCGCCCCTGGTAGCATGCGAGAGAGCCGACGTAGAGCTACGGGCTCTCACGCAGGAGAGCCAACCTGCCCCTGTAGAATGAGGCCGATACGTATTCTTCTACATATTTTTCGTAAAAAAAAATCGTTTGGTTTGCGCAAAAGTTATAGCGTTTACAAAATAAGGGATATTTTTATGGCATTTTTATTAATATTTTTTTTACTAGTGATGGCGGCGATCATCGTTTTTTTTTCCGGACACTTCGGACACTTTTGACACATTTTTGGGACCATTGGCATTTTTATAGCGATCAGTGCTATAAAAATGCATTGGATTACTATAAAAATGCCACTGGCAGTGAAGGGGTTAACACTAGGGGGCAGGGAAGGGGTTAAGTATGTTCCCTGGGTGTGTTCTAACTGTAGGGGGGGTGGCCTCACTAGGGGAAATCACTGATCTTCTGTTCATACATTGTATGAACAGAGGATCAGCATTTCCCCCCCTGACAGGACCGGAGCTGTGTGTTTACACACACAGCTCCCGGTCCCCGCTCTGTAATGACCCTAGTGGCCTGCGCGAGAGCCGATGTTATATAACATGCGCTCGTGCAGGGGAGCCGACTTGCCGCCGTAAAACGACGGTGGGCGGTCGGCAAGCGGTTAAAGGGTCACTAAAGGATTTTTTTTTTTAGCTAAATGGCTTCCTTTACCTTATTGCAGGCCTGGTTTCATGTCGTCATTGTTCGTTTTTGCTCTGGTGTTGCTGTAATCCTTCTCTGTTCTGAACAGTCTGTTTCCTGATGAAAAAAGTCATGGGAGCTTTCTCTCTGTGGTCACTTATCAAGGAGGTGTGATTACTGTGTGTCTAAAACTCAACACCAATCAGTTTTGTTTTACAAACCATCACTGCCCTGTATTGGCTCTGTGTCTCTGTACATGACACAAGCAGGAAACAGCATGCAAAAAAACGAAACTGAAACTGTAGGTACATTATATGATTGTAAAACAGTCATTTTAGCAAAAAAAAACGTTTCCTTTAGAACTCCTTTAAGGATTCTATCATGGACTAGTAGATCGTGTAGCTGAAATGGGAGCTAATGATCTTGTAAGATGCGTCTCATTTTCTTGGGGGGGGGGTTAGAAAATTGTAGAAAGGATATAACCAGTAGAGGATTACTTGAGACTTCTTTCATGTGATACCAAATTGCACCTGAATGAAAAGAGCCTAAATAGGAACACAACCTTCTCTCTTGGATCAGCAAATCATGAAGAAGGGAAAAGAAAAAAAAAGGAGAACAAATTTGTTTTAAACAACTTTCAAGGGTTAGCAAATCGCATGGAAGGTCTCATTCTTCTTTGATCGCGTCTTGAAGAGGGAGTGGCCCAAGTGGGTGATAAGTGTGGAGTAGATGGTGGTCTTGGGTTTACTTCCGGATCCAACAAACCTAATTTGATCAGGAGCTCTTTGCCTTCTGCGACACTTATAACAGAATATGTGGTGCCATTATGAGGAACAGTTAGTCTGAATAGAAATCCCCACCTGTATCTGATATGGGCAGATTGTAGGATTGATGTTACTTCCTTCATCTTGAGCCTTCTTTCAAGGGTGGCCTGTGAGATGTCAGGGTATATTTGAATCCTTGTTCCCTCAAACCCCAAGTTGTGCGAGTGATAAAGTCCTTCATACAAAGGATAATGTCACAAGGTGGCTTGTCTACAGGAGGTTTTGTTCGCAGAGCCCTGTGAATTCTATCACATGTGAAGGATTGTGATGGGATGTCAGGAAGGAGCAACTGGAATAGCTTTGAGATTGCAGGCACTAAATCTGTCACAGACTCTGGGACTCCACAAATTCTTAAATCGTTCCTACGATTTCTGTTGTCGAAATCTTCCACTTGTGTTTGGAGATAGTTTTCAGCTAGTAGCTCAAAATCTTTTCTTAGATCATTGTGGGCTAATGACAACTCATCATGCTTTGTCTTTAACAAGTCTGTGCGCCCTCCCAGGGATGCTATTTCCTGCTGTAGTGTGCTAGTGGATGCCTTAAGTTCTGAATGGAATTTGTTTGCTAGCCTGTCATACATGATAGAGAGACTGGAATCTAGATCAGCTTTAGTGAGCTGTGAAGGGAACTCGCTTGTTTGGATGAGGCTGTTCCCTGAGAGGCATGTGAAGTTGCTGGAGAGGCCCGTGGAGAAGGAAAAGGTTATTTTTCTCAATGATTTTCATCCATATTGCCGGGACCAGACATTACAATAAAGCAGTTGGAGCCTAGGTTCACACTGCTGCGAATTCAAAATCGCGGTAAAATGCGCGATTTTACCGCGATTTCGCGGCCGCGATTTTGCCACGATTTCGGCCGCAATTTAATGTAAATCGCGGCCCGAAATCGCAAAAAGTAGTACAGGAACTACTTTTTGAAATCGCAGATGCAGCGTCGCACTGATTAGGACAGTGCCATTGCCGACAATTGCCACCGATTTGAGATGCAATTTGACATGTCAAATCGCATCTCAAATCGTTCCAAATCGTACCCAGTGTGAACCAGGGCTTAAATGACTTTTTTTCCTACATTATTATTATTTAGGTACTTACTTATATAGCACAGTCAATTTACACAGCGCTTTACAAATACATTGTACATTCACATTGGTTCCTACCCTCAAGGAGCTTACAATCTAAGGCCCCTAACTCACATTCATATACTAGGGCCTATTTTAGACAGAAGCCAATTAACCTATCGGCATGTCTTTGGAGTCTGGAAGGAAACCGGAGTACCCGGAGGAAACCCACGTAGGCACAGGGAAAACATGCAAACTCCAGGTAGGTAGTGTCGTGGTTGGGATTTGAACCAGTGACCCTTTTTACTGCTAAGCGAGAGTGCTACTCACTACACCACTGTGCCGCCCAAATGTAATTTTGTGCAGAGACAGTTCTAAACACGGGAAACACATGCCACTTCACAGGCATACTATAGACACCCAGCAGGTACGATATTTAAAGGAATATTTCACCTTTTTCACTTTAAGCATCATTAAAATCACTGCTCCCAAAAAACTGCATTGATACATGTTCCCTGGGGCAGGACCCTGGTCCCCAGAACCTTGTTAGGACAATAACTTGCATATTAGCCTTTAAAATTAGCACTTTTGATTTCGAACGTTTGAGTCCCATAGACTTTAATGGGGTTCTAAAGTTTGCGCAAACTTTCGCTCCATTCGCAGGTTCTGGTGCGAACCGGGGGGGGGGGGGGGTAGTGTTCGGTTCATCCCTATGTAGGGCTGGAATTTTGAGTACAGCAATGAGGATTACTGGCGAGGCAACCTTTCTGAGTGAGTTCTTTGCAATGAACAATGATGGTGATAAAATTGACATACTCATTTTTTGTGGTGCCTTTAGTTAAATCCTGAACATTTAAAAGAAATATGTAGGAGTTTTATTTTTTTTAAAAGGTTTATGTTAATATGCATAACATTTCAATAAAACAGTATCTGAGCAATAAGAAGTTGGTAATGTTTTAAAGTCACGACGACTCACCATGGATAAATTCAGTTTCCGTCAATCTGCAAATGTTGTTTAAGGAATGCTATACAAGTAATGCACTGCATGCAAACTCCTATACAGCACTAGAGAGAGAGAGAGAGAGAGAGAGAGAGAGAAAGTTAAAACATATTTTAACAAGTTTTATTGCTGTGTGCATGCATAGTTACTGTTGACTTCACTGATCCCCCCTCTCCTTTTTTTTTCAGGTTTTGATTTTTCCAGAAGGTACCTGTACAAATCGCTCCTGTTTAATATCATTTAAACCAGGTAAGTTTTGGAAATAAAGTGACTGTTTATTGAATAACTTTTCACTGTGTGATTCTCTTTATTTTAATTCTGTGTTCTAGATTTTCTAAAAACGTTGGTGTTCAAAAGAGTGCTTTCTTATATGTAGTGCCACCCTGGATCTACTGGTATCAGGGAGGTACCTCCAGAGATAAGGGGCAAGCTTACATTCACCCCAGGGCTGAGTTAATGGCTATAATGTGAAGTTAGAACAGAATTTGGACACCAGTCACTTTATATATTTGCAATGCTTTAATAAGGAACTTGAAATAAGTAGTAGGAGAGAGGGTACGGGACCACCACAGGATTAGTAGGCCCCAGAAAGGCTTCTGAGCCTACTTGCAGAACTTGCAGCAACACATCCTCGGGCCAGGAGGGCCTTGAGGTAAGAGCACATGGCTCTGCCCCAAAAAAATACCCCCTTCCCAGAATGCATAGCGGCCAGGAACCTCCTACTGGGCTGTTATGGAAAAAGAATATTCATTACATAGGTCAACCTAGTTATAATTCTCATACTGGCATGTGGTACCAGTGACACATACTGGCAATAGTGAGAAATGCACAACTCAGTTAAAGGTGAAGTCCAGATGAGCTTTTTAGGCTGGGCTTCTCCTTTTTGCACTCATGTGACCCACTTTCGGCGGAGAACGGTCTGAAGTTCGCTCTCCCCTGACGTCACTGCTTTCAGTCAGGGCAGCACGTCATCCCGACTTCCAAGTCGGGATCAACCAGCTACCCTGATTGATTGACTCTACTGCTCGGCGCGCCTATGAGCGTGGAAAAGCAGAGGGGAAAGACGCTGACTAACAGTCAGCGGCTTTTCTCTCTGGGATCTGTGAGAACCGAGCTATCAGCGATGTTCAGTGGCTCGGTTCTCAGTGCAGGGACGGCGGGGGACAAATGGAAAATCGGCTGATGCTCCGTGTCATGGATATGCAATAAAGTCTGGCAGATTACCTGTCTCATGTGTTCATTAGAGGCCTGACCCTCTTTCTGGCTGTCTTTTATCACCTTCCTTCCGGTATGGCTCCACCCCAGGCCATCCCAGGAAGCCTATATTAACCACTGCACTGCTAGTCTGCTTTGCTGTTCAACCTTTGTTTGTAGCTTGTTCCTGTCTGCAGTGTGTTACGTTTACCTTCCTGTGTACCGACCTTGGCTCGTCTCTGACTTCTCCTGTTTGCCTGTTTCCCTAACCCTTGGCTTGTTCCTTGTTTACCCTTGTCTGCCAGTTGCCCCAACCTCGGCTTACCCATCATTATCGCTTGTCCTGGTTGCTGCTTCCTCTCTCTCCCTGCGGAGCGTGACCTTGGGGACCCCAGGGGTCGCGACCTGGATCCAGCTGCGGCGATGGCCATCCTCACCACCAGAGGCTCTGGTGAAAACAAAGCTGGGTCTTAGGCCTTGTACACACGGTCGGACCAAACCGATGAGACTGGCCCGTCGGACCGTTTTCCTCGGTTCACTTCTGAAGTGGCCTGACGGCCTGATATGCGTACACACTGTCAGAACAAAATCCAATCGGGTCAGCCGCGGACACGTGACCCACGTACAACGTCACTATAAAGGGGTAGGCCAAAGCCTTTGTTACCGCCCTTGAGTCCGCTTTTGCTAATTCCATGTAACCGCGTGTTAGTGAAAGGTGGGTGAGAGCCGATTCGCGCTTTTCAGTCTCCGTGCTTTTTCAGATCGTATTCTCGGCTTCAGTGTGTGCTTGTGGGATCGTATATGTCATTCAGTGCAGGCTTTCGGGTCATTTCTGCTTTGCAGTGCCGTCTCGTCCGCTCGTATCTGGGTGCAGTGCGATCTTTACAGTTATTGCTGGATTTGGGGGTGCTATCTGTGTGAAGTGCGTTCTGACTAGCCGGCCGGTTTTAAGCCATGATGGAGCAGCGTGGTTTTGCAAAAATTTGTGCTGCCTATGGGCTGGCTTTTGCAGTTCATAG
The DNA here is from genome assembly GCF_905171775.1 of Rana temporaria. Taxonomy (NCBI): domain Eukaryota; kingdom Metazoa; phylum Chordata; class Amphibia; order Anura; family Ranidae; genus Rana; species Rana temporaria. Next base: position 84,669,120 of record NC_053499.1, on the reverse strand, counting down.
TTACTCAAGGTCTTTGGCCAGGACCAGAGGGAGGAGGAGTTCCTGGGGAAAGAATTGGTTGCGCCAGCGTGACCAATTTTCTCACATGCCTCTGCTTAGGGAAATCCAGGAGAATAATCCTGATGACTTCAGGAACTTTCTCCGTATGACGGACCCCGTTTTCCACCGTCTATTGGATCTTCTGTCCCCCTATATCACGAGGCAGGACACTGTGATGTGCCTTGCCATCACGGCCGAGCAGAGGCCTATTGCCACGTTGCGGTACCTGGCAACTGGGAGGAGCCTGCAGGGCCTCAAGTTCTCGACAGGCATCTCTCCCCAGGCGCTTGGGATCATAATACCGGAGACATGTTCTGCTATCATTCAAGTCATGCAGGAGGAGTATATTAAGGTAAGCTTCCTCCTTTAAGCTTCACAGTAGTGTTTTTTTCCATGTATGCTAATTTTTTGTCTTTTTTGCAGATTTACCTACTTCCCATGATTGTATTATGCTGTGAATATTCCCCTTTGTCCCAATGCCTGTTTGAAGCTTTACAAGCTTTTTTATTGTCCTACATGCATCTTTCCCTTCACTAAACCTGTCCAGCAAGCTATCATAGGGCCAAACACACCTAGCCTAGTCTTTTTTCTACCTTATTTTTTTCTGCTCCATTGTAGTTTTGCCCCCCTACCCCCCCCCCATTATATTTTGTTTTGTGTTTTTGTGATTTAGTAACTATTTTTAGGCATAGTGCTAACTGTTTTAGATTTTTAGGGCCTACACTCAGCTAGCACCCCCCCTAAACTTGTTTAATGCCCCATCAGAGGGGTGAGGAGTCTGAAGTGGGCCTATATTTTTGGCCATGTAATACTCACTCCAATGCTACTAATACATGTTCTAATAATGATGTGGCACAAGGATGTTTTAGGAATTGTGTTTGCAATGTTTTTTTATTAAATTTCTAATTGTAATTTTTTGTTTGTCCCCACAGTTGCCGTCCACGCCACAGGAATGGCAGACTGTGGCTTCCCAATTTGCCCAGCGGTGTGATTTTCAGAACTACGGAGGGGCAATCGATGGGAAACACGTCCGCATAGTGCCGCCACCCCATTCGGGGTCGTTCTATTTTAACTACAAAGGTTTTCATAGTATCGTGTTGATGGCAGTGGTGTCGGCACATTACGAGTTTCTGTATGTGGACATGGGGAAGAACGGCCGGCTGTCAGATGGGGGAGTGTTCGCGCAGACGGAGTTTGCCAAGCATCTACAAACTGGTGGTCTGGAACTGCCACAGGATGAAGACAATTTGGAGGGACTTCCGTTTGTTTTTCTCGCGGATGAAGCTTTCGGGCTTGGACCTCACCTCATGCGGCCTTTTCCCCAGAGGACCCTCACCCCGGAGAGGAGGGTTTTCAATTTTTGGCTGGCCAGAGCTCAGGAGGGTAGTCGAAAAATGCCTTTGGGATACTCGCCAGCCGGTTCCGCCTGTTCCTGACAGCGCTACACCTGGCGGAATATAAATTGAACACCGTTGTTTATGCCTGTTGCATTTTGCACAATTTTTTACGCAGGCACTCCCAGTTGTACCTACCCAACATTGGTGCTGAGGCAGGACTACCCTCAGATACCTTTCCTGGCATGGACACTGGTTGCGCTGGCTTGGCCCCCCAATCTGCTCATGAGGCACGCGACAAATATGTTGAGTACTTCATGGGTCGGGGGGGGCCATTGCTATGCCTGAAAATATTTCTTTCTAATTCGGCCCCCAAAAGAAAGAAATATTAATTACCTAATAAATAATTTGACCATTGGAATTTATACAGTTGTTTGTCATTCTTGCTTTGGTTTCATTTCTCTGTCTCCCTGGTTGTCCTTCTAGTGCACTTCTAGTGCCAAATGTAGTTCTCAGTTATCTTAAATTAACACAATTGCACAGTAGTCACACATGTACATACTGGTATAGAGCATAGAAAGAAGAAGCCGCTCCATTTTTATCTTTATCGGGGGTTTTTATTCTTTGTTCAACCTCCCTAATTTGTTCAACTTCTGGTAACAAAATAGACAAGTCTTTGTTTCTGCCCAGTTTATTTATTTTTTTTACTTTATTTTTTAAGTGTTCCATTTTTTTTTCTTGGTAAAATATATGTTTACATGTTGTACAAAACCCATGCGTTTTTAGAATAAAACAAGATCTACAAACAATGGAACTTACAAAGTTCAACCTTATTCCAAACACATGTGATGGGATGATGTCACCCCAGAACAAGCCAACATTTTTAGATGCACACATTTTGTCTGGCCAAATGGGGAATTCTCTCCTGATACCATGCCATCTGTCAACATGTGCTATCTGCCATCATGGGTGATCAATGGATTTGTTTTGGGGGGCAAACCCTTCCTCTCACCTACTTGAGTAGCGAGGAAGGGCTTGATCCCCCAAAGCAAAGCCAATCGATATCCTGTGATGGCAGATAGCACATGTTGACACACTGGGCCAGATTCATCAATAGATACGCCGGCGGATCTCCTGATCCACCGTCGTATCTGTGAGACCCGACGGTCGGATCTGTGAGATCCCACGGTCGGAGCTATGCGACTGATTCATAAGAATCAGTTCCGCATAGATCTCCCTTAGATCCGACTGGTGTAAGTGACTTACACCAGTCGAATCTTAGGCTGTAATCTCCCGCCGGCCGCTAGGTGTCGTCGCTTTGTTTTCCACGTCGCATATGCAAATGAGGAAAACAGCCGATTCACGTCCGTACGCCCGCCCGTCGCTCTTTTTCGTTTCAATAGTTTTTATTAGTTTTAACAGTTTTAAACACATATTACATGCACAAAGATACACAGAGATCATATCGGTGGTTTGGATCACAAGGTGAGGAGGCATCTTATCCATACAGTACTAATAAGGTGTACATAACAGATGAGATTAGTTGGATTCCCGTGACCCATCATGCCAGATGGGCTAGTTGTCATGTAAACCCGAGGTACTGGTTCAGCACCAAACTCAACATGACTAAAATGGGTTAGTGCAATTGAGATAACAAAAAAAATAAGAAGAAACAAGAAAAACAAAACAAAAAAAAAACAAACAAACAGAGTAGCAGTCTAAAACTAGAGCATTGTAAACAGTATTGGGCGGTGTACCTGCCTTGTGTCAGGCAAGGGCTATCTTACTGCAGGCCAGGTCTAGGTTGAACCCTATACCAGTCGTTCCAGGGTTCCCATATCTTATTAATCTCTGCATAGGTACCTACTCCGGAGGCAAATAGTTGTTCATATGAGCCGTGGGTATTGATTATCTGAATAACTTCCGACAGAGGAGGTCTAGCAGTGGTCCTCCAATGCCTGACCAAAGCTAGCCTAGCAGCTAGAAGGATGTGGGATAAAAGCATCCTCGAATGGTATGGGATCTGATCTATACCCAAGGAAAGTAGCGCCAGCCCCGGGGACAGGGTCACATTAAGTTTAAGGACTTGCGCTACCAGGTGTTGGATTAGCTGCCAGTATTGTATTGTCACGGGGCAGGACCATAGAATATGGAACAGCGTCCCCGTTCCCCCACATTCCCTCCAGCACCCGGGGGATATACCATTGCCGATCTTAGACAGCCTGAAAGGGGTGAGATACCATCTCAACAAGATTTTTTGGAATAGTTCCCACAGATTAACACATTTGGTGGATGAGTATGTTACCCTTAGGGCCGTCTGCCATTGGTCAACTGAGTATACTGTATCGAATTCTCTCTCCCAGGCTTGCATATCAGAGGACTTGATGGGTGCTAGCTTATCCTGTAGGTAAGAGTAGAACACTGATATGCCCTTGACTTTCGTACTCTTCGCTGTATAATATAAAGCTATATGCCATGGGAGGAGGGTGAGGAGGTCAGTCTGTCGTTTCAGAAGGTGTGAAATTTGCACATACCGAAAGTATTCAGTCGTGGGTATAGAGTACTCCAGTTGGAGAGCTCTAAATGTTTTGATTGCAGGTCCCACAAACAAGTCATTTATATCTAGTACCCCCCCGGAACTCCAGCCCTCTACAGAGATATCGGGGATAAGATAGGTTAGGGCAGTCAGTGGAAATTTCATTGGGATGAGTTTATACTGTGGGGAAACTTGCGAAGTCAGTATTCGCCATGCATCAATAGATGCTCTTATAGTCGGTCCAATGTCCGGGGATCGGCCTGGGCGGAGGTTACTAGTGATGAGGTAGTCATAGAGATTGTGGCCCGGGATCTGCTGTTGCTCTAGAGCAACCCATAGGGACGGAGCGGAGCAAGGAAACCAGCTCCTCAGCTGGGCTAAGATCGAGGCTGTATAATAATCCTTGATGTGGGTGTGGCCTATGCCTCCCGCCCTCCTATGTTTGATAATTTTGTGGAATGCACACCGCGCCTGCTTGCCCCCCCAAAGAAACTTATTAAGAGTAGATTGTGCTGAGAGGAAGAAGGAGGATGGTACCGGGATGGGCAGGGTTCTAAAGACATATAGTAGTTGTGGGAGGACCTGCATCTTGAAGGCGGCCAGACGTCCCGACCAGGATAGTTCAAATTTTGCTAGAGCCTCTAATTTAGTATGTAACCGTTGCAGAAATGGTGTATAGTTTTCTCTTACTAATTCAGAGGGTGAAGACGTAAGAGTTATACCCAGGTATGATATACCTTTCTCCTTCCATGGAAAGGGAAACCTTGTGCTAAGGGCGTGCCTAGTTCGGGCAGGAATGCCTACCCCTAAAATATGCGACTTGGTTTCATTAACCTTATAGTATGACACTGTCGTGAACAATTGCAATACCTGGTGAGCCGAAGCCAGAGAGGTCTCAACATTGGTGAGCATCAAAATTATGTCATCCGCAAAGAGGCTTATGGTATGTTGTACGCCTCCAACCATAAAACCACTTATTTGGGGGTGAGAGCGAATATAAGTCGCCAGAGGTTCCATAAGGAGATTAAATATAAGAGGGGACAGTGGGCACCCCTGGCGGGTTCCATTAGAAATATTGAATGCCTTGGAGAGCATCCCCGATATATACACTTGGGCCGATGGAGTCGTGTATAGTGCCATAATAGCTGAATGTATTCTGCCCTCAAACCCAAATTTGGAAAGCACTTTGGCTAAATAATCCCAGTGGACTCTGTCAAACGCCTTCTCTGCATCCAAAGCGAGGAGCAGAGAAGGCGTTTCTGTTCGATTGGCCAGATGCACTATATTAATTAAGCGCCTAGTCCGTCGCTCTTTTTCAACGTCGTTTGCGTTCGGCTTTTTCCGGCGGAGAGCTACTCCTGCTATATGAGGGGTAGCTAATGTTAAGTATGGCCGCCGTTCCCGCGCCGAGATTCCAAATTTTTACGTCGTTTGCGTAAGTCGATCGGGAATCCCGATGGCCGCAATTGACGTACCCGCTGCTAACAATGACGTCCTAGCGACGTCATTTGGAGCATGCGCACTGGGCTTTTTCGCCGGCGGCGCATGCGCAGTTAAATCGGCGCGGGAACGCGCCTGATTTAAATTGTACACTCCCCTAGCCGCGGAATTTGCTTTCCGCCGGGGGGAGTTACGATCCAACGGTGCAATTTGCGAGGTAAGTGCTTTATGAATCATGCACTAGCCTCGCTAAATTGCACCGGCGGATCGTAAACCAGGTAGATCTAGCGGATCTAAAGATCCGCTGAGCTACATGAATCCGGCCCACTGTGTGCATCTAAAAATTTTGGTGTGTGGAATCTTCAAAAAAAATTTTTGTGCAAAACATCACATTTAACCCGTTTTTTTTGGGGGGGGGGGGGTAATCTTGGATACGGCCCATCATGTCGATTATGTTTTTGAAGTTTTGCTCCATCACAATCATTCTATTTCTCATAATGTTCATTTCCGTACTGCATTCCATAATCTGTTGTATTACAATTTGGGCACTAGCCCTGGAAAAAGTTGAAGTACCACTTGCAGGGATACCACCATCTTCATCCCCTACCTACATCACTTTTTCCCTTGAAGGCTGGGGGGATACTGATCTGTTGTGCTGATAATCTCCACCTCTCCATCTTCAACAACTCCTTCTTCCACCACTCCTTCCTCCTCGATTACATCCAGCACTCCTTCTTCCACCTCTACATCTACCATCACTCCTTATTCCACCACTCCTTTTTCCATCACTCCTTCTTCCTCCACTCCTTCTTCCTCCACTCCTTCTTCAACATCCATTGGTGGGGTTTATTGGGTTTGGCCCTCCTTGCCTCCTGCGAAGCCTGTCCTCTTCTTTCCCCTAATAACAATAAAAAAGGTCGACTCAGCACACCGAGATTTGAGGGCAGAAAGAGCAAACATTGTTTAGCAGTGAGCTCTAATCTCGTGTTTCGGAGCATTCCTACAAACATAAACTTTGTTTGTCTGACTTATCCCAAGCTGGGATCCTGCCCCTTTTTGGCAAAGTGACACACCAATATAATATTTGTGGGTGACACTATTAAAAAAGTTAGTTAGGGGGGGACACACAGGTGCTCTTGAGTACAGATATGAAAACAGCTGTTTAGTATCACTGTATGAATGAAAGGTTCACGTTTGCCCTTCACATTCTAGCAAAGTTGAACAAACACATCATCTTGTCAACATTGTTTATAAACAATGTTTTTAGCAAAAAAATCATGTCCACAGGTGTGCTTTTCCTGGAATAACGGAAAAGATCGGATTTGTGAAGAACGATGTGGAGGAACGATGTTTACTACGAAGGGTCAAATACTACACTTCGCAAAAACAACCCAAAAAATTAGCCACGTTCAAAAGTAATACCAGGCCAAAGAAGCACATGGAGCAAAACATGTTCACAAATTATAAAGTCAATAGCCAAATAAACATTGAAATTACCTACTTTTATCTATAATCCGCTTGATCCTCCTAAACTGCTCTGGCTCACGCAGTTTCAAGTCGGACCATCTCTTTCTCAGCTGCTCCTTGGACCTTGTGTAATTTTAGCCTTCCTACGATTAGGGGTGTTGTACGGGCCATAATCCCCATCATAGTCCTTCCTCAGCAGAACCTCCACCATCTCCACCATTTCGTCTCGTGACATGTTTGTCGCTTTGTATCGCCTGGGCCGGGATCGGGATGGTCCCGCCTCCTGTCTTTCCTCATCAGCAAAGGGTAACCCACGCTCCTGTGACCCCGCCATATTTTTGTTTTTTTATGATTAAAAGGGCGTGGAAAAGAGGGAAGGGTCCGTCATGGGCGGGCGAAGAGGGCGGCGCTTCACGCAGGCGCAGGTATATAACAAGAACGACGTGATTACGTGAGGTAACGCGGAGTCTGCTCGAGCGGAAGTTTGTGACGGGAGAAACAAAGGTAATTTTGAAACTAGAACCAGCAGAGGCCTAGAGAATTGAGTATAATGGGATGTGGGGTTTATATGTTGATTGCACCCTTGCACAATTATGTAGCTTGGGGCTCACCATGCTTTTTTGCCCTCCTTTTGCTTGGAGACTGCTTCAAATATAGATGTGAGATTTAAAAACATCATACTTTTAGTGTGTATCACATCAGGCAACGTTTGTGACAGTGGACAGAGGTAATTAGCCACTGTATCATCTCATCAATGCTGAGAGGGGCATGATATCTACACTGAATAGTGCTTTGATGAATACTATCATTACTTTGTAATGTGATTATGGCACTTATTTAGTGAAATTTAAACACAGGGATTGCAGGTAAAGTCAGCATTTACACCAACAATGGGGCAGAGCTGGGCATCATTTTTGCAGCAGGAGACAGTGTGTTTGAGGCTCAAAAGATTGGGCGCAGAATCTGAAAATGTCAAAGCTCAGCCAAGTGGTTCTAATTTTTTGTTTTTGGTAATCTAATTTCAGATGGACCTCCTAAATCTGAAAGAAAATATGGAAAGGATGATACTGAACTCCCATGCCTATTGGATGCGAGGCTCCCATCCTCCCATCGAAGCGATCTGAGAACAGAAGCACTCAACCAAATTGCAACTTACATGTAGACATGGATACCGGAGTGCATAGGCATCATGATCAGGGACAAAATAAAGAACATCAGGGGCACATACAGAAAGGCCTATCGGAAAAAACACATACCACAGAGGTCAGAAGCAGCAGCACGTGCTGCAAAGGAACCCAAGCTGTGGTACTACACAGAGCTCAGTTTTTTGGAGGATCAAATGGAGGGCTGGCCTTCACTTTCAAGTCTTGCTTTCACCCTTCCTTCCAGGCGGCCTTCCACCAGAACTTCCACGGTTCCCCCCACCCCTGCAGAGTGTGATCAGGAGCTGGCTTACATGGAGGATGCAGATCTGCCGGGCTTCAGTGAGGTATAGTAGTTTACAACATATTTCTTGGATGCAAAATCTTGTGGGTTTATTGAGATGAATTTGTTAGCAACAAGGAAAGCTTGTAAACACAACCAAAAGTTGGGGGCACAAACAATTGTGTCAGGGATGCCAAATGCAGGGTTCCAGAATGAGAGTCTGTTCAATTTCTATCCGTACAAATAAAAATGTCAAGAGCATGAAAATGTGTGTGATTGATTGTGCAAAATATTAAAACATGTCCCTTTTTACTACACAGGAGGAGACCAGCCAGGAGGCGGCAGATAGCCAAAATGTCAGCCAGGCGGAAGTGGTGAGTGGCAGCCAGGAGGAGGCCGGGCCCAGTGGATGTCAGCCAGTCCCCAGGCTCAGCACCATCTCCCAAGTGCCTCCCCTCCAGATGCGCCCACCAGGCCAAAGGAGGCGCTTGAGGCAGATGGAGGAGGAGAGCATGCAGGTCATGCGGGAGGCAGCAGAATTAATGAGGGCCCCCCTGAACCCCGCGGAGAGCTTCAGCGCTTCCCTGGCTCATGACCTGCAGGAATTGGGAGAGGTGCAACGTGGCCTGGCGAAGGACATGATGAACCAGGTCATGTGGTGGGCCAGAAGGGACTGGCTGACCAGGGACACTGAACTGAGTGACCCAGCCCGGCCTGCTAGTCATCTTGTGACTCCTGCTGCCCCACCTTCACCACCTGCAAGGGGCCGTGGAAGTTCTGCTGCAAGGCAGCCTGGAGGGAAGGCTGGAAAGAAGACCAGAAAGTGAATCCCTGCCTTCCTGATGATTTTCCAAAAAACTGAGCTTTGTGTAGTACCACAGCTTGGGGTCTGTTATGGCATTTGCTGCTGCTTTTGATTTCTGTGGTTTGTGTTGCACATTGTGACCCCCTGATGTTGTTTATTTTGTCCATGATCATGGTGGACTGTGCCTTTGGTATCCATAAAGTCTGCATGTATGTTGTAAATTGGTTGAGTGTTTCCATTATTTTTATTATTTCCTTTTTCCAGAATAAATGGAAATTTATTTTATGTTACAACCTTGTCTATTGTGTTTTTCTGGTGAATAGCCATCAAACATTTCAAAAATACAATGTGTAATTAACAAAGGACACAAACTCCTTGAAGGGGGGGGGGGGCATTGGTGTGATAACTTGGCATCAAAAACCAAAAAACAGGCTAAACTCAAAAAAATATATATATATAAAGTATATAAAACATTGGTGTGATAACTTGGCACAAAACAGCAAACAAATATTGTGTAGTACAAATAAATATTTTTGAGATCTGGCTAGGGAAAAATTATTCCAAAAAAGGAGATCAGAAGCAAAAAAAGAAAACAATTCTGTATGGGAGAACGGTGGCTAAATAGCATCAGCTAAACAACGTGTTTATTCTAGCAATAGAGCGAAGAAACAAATGCTCAGCAAGAAACGAAACACTACTTTGAAAAATTTAGAATGTGCCATCTCAAAAACGAATGCGAGGTTTACAAGAACGAGCGCTCCCGTCCCCTCATTTAGTCTGAGCATGCGCGGGTTTTGAACCGACGCGTCGGCTTTTGAACCGATGCTTTTCTGTACTAACCATCGGTTTGGTCCGATCGGGCAGCGGTCCAGCGGTTCGGTTTTGAAGCATGTTTAGAAATTTTGGACCGAAGGAAACCAGACTGATAGCCTATACACACGGTCGGTTTGGTCCGATGAAAATGAACTTCGGTTCATTCTCAGCGGACCAAACCGACCGTGTGTACAGGGCCTTAGACTCCGTGTCCTGAGGAATCTTGGGCTCACGCTTCCTCTCTGATCACAGCAGTCGGCCATAGGGTTCACTACCCTGTGGTGCATCTCTGACCCCAACGGGGTGCACTTGCCACCTGGCCACAGGTGACCTGACACTCCGTCTACCGAGGTAAGTATGAATCTAAAAAGATTTTTTAACCCATACTTCTCTTTTAAGTTTAGAGTAGAACCAAATAAACTAAGCAATCAAATCTGAGTTGTTTACAGCTCAGCCAAAAACAAAATTTACACTATAGCCCCAATTTTAGGAACAGGGGGCTACACATACAGTGGCTTACATTTATCTTTATCCTACTAATTGGAATAGTGGTACACAATATATCTGCTGTAGCTCACAAAAAACCCTAATGACATTAGAAATGATTTCACTGAGATACTTAATTTAGATGCACTCTTTCGCAGGATCAGAAGCCTTGCAGCTGATTATTGGAGAAGTATAGCCAAAGCTTTGTTGTCTGTACTTCGCCTATGGATCATAGGAGTGCAATTCATTCTGTACTCCTGTTACACCTTTCCAGCTGACAGCGGGCTGAAGACAGGATCCACCTGGATGCCGGGACCAACCTTGACGTTGAGAGACTAAGCCAGCCTCTCCCACCCTCTGCACAGGCCAGCACACACTGATAGTCATCAGCTCTCTTCAGCCTGAAAACCGAGAGCTGAGCAATCAGTGATGTTTGATTGCTCAGTTTTCAGTCTGGATGGAGCCAGCAGGGGGCAGATGTTTACAAAACACAGGCACAGGAAAGGATGAGCTCTTCTCTGGTGGAGCACTTTTCAATTCCACAGAGAGAAGACGACCACTACTGTTAGTACAAGCAATACACTGACACCAGATCACATAGTTTAGGCACATTTAACCCACTGACCGTCCCTCCCCCCCAACAGGTGTAGTAGCACTAGCAGGTACATTTTTTGTAGCGGTTCAAACAGTCCCTGACACAGATTTTTTTTTACCTGTGAGTTGCACTAGGTACCTATATATTTAGTGGCCAAAATATCCAACGAAAAGTACAGAGGCCTACAGGATTCTGAGCATGACAGATGAGTGATGAGGAGTCCTCACTGTCAGAATCAGGCTTAAATTATGAACCTGTAGATAGCAGTGGCACCCTGACAGATAGCTCAGACATTGGAGTAGTGGTCCCTGTTAAGGTCAGGCATACCCGACCCCATGCCCAGGTTGCTGAGGTGGTACAATCACATGATTCCTGTATGCAACAGAGTGCTAGTACTAGTGAACTGGTGGGTACCAGTGGCCTAGTACATCCTGCTCTTAGATACACCAACACTGCAGTAACACTTGATCATGTGGTGAGTCCCATAAGTGCAGTTCAAGCTGGTGCGATGGCTAGCACAAGTAGTGTCCCGCAGCCACCAATAATTCAAACATAGGCCCGTAGAGCCCATAGTGTTCTTCCTTCTGCGTTTGCAAATCTGGGGTGGGAGCCCACAGGTTCTGCAGCGCCCATACTCCCCCCCCCCCCCAATTCACTGGCCAAACCAGAATTCAGGAAAACAGCAAATTTAACGCCCATTTATTTTTTTTGCTATTTTTCATGGAAGATCTGTACGGATCGATTGTGGACCAAAGCCATTTTTATGCAAACCTTGCCAGACAATTTGAATGGAAAAGAATCTCGGTTTCCGAATTTAAGACATTTTTGAGCCTAACCCTCAACATGGGCATTACTAAATGTTGCGGTCATATTGGTCCACAGACCTTGTCACGTACCTGGTCGGTGAGCCTGGAGTGTAGAGGAGGGCTTCTCGTACAGCTCCGGCTCAGGGGCCACTGATAGTAAGACAGCAGCTTGGTGATGTAGGAGTGTAGGAGTAGGAGTGCCTTTTATCAGTCCAGTATTCCATGTGGCAGCAAGCAGGCTGGTAGAAGAGCTGGCACGGAACTTGGCAGACTGTAGTAGGCAGCTGGAAGCAGAAACCAGATGAGGACTTGCTGGACTAAGAGTTGTAGCAGGCTAGATGAGCAACATGCAGGGTCAGACAAGCCAGGTTGGTAATGGTTGGGCAGATGAGACATAGATGGCAGACAGCCAGGGCCGGATTAACAATGGGGCTGATGGAGCTGCAGCTCCAGGCCCCTTTCTCAAGATAGGCCCATTTGCCCAAAAAAAAAAAAAAAATTTTTTTTTTTTTTTTAAGAATTTTTTTTTTTTAAGATCTAATTTGGGGGGTTGTAGCTCGATGACCAGAGGTCACAGAAACCCCACATTTGGGGGTAGGCATGGGAAGAGCTACCCCACAACTAGTTAAAATATGGGACGGCTATCATTTATGGTTCCGGAGATACGGGCCTGCTTGCACAGTCTGTCAGAAGCTACATTCAGAGCGGCCAATATAAATACAAGCTGACACACTACAGCAGACTGATAGGATCACAGTGCTTATAATAATTATTTGTATATTACTCATGGTAATTAACCCCTTGCCACCCAGGCCAATTCTGACACTTCTCTACTACATGTAAAAATCATCATTTGTTTTTTGCTAGAAAATTACTCTATGGTGGTCTTTGCACTTTTTATGTTGCAGGGTACAGAGGCTGCACGATTCTGGCTAAAATGAGAATTGCAATTTTTTTGCTTAGAAGATAGATCACGATTCTCTCACGATTGTTGCGGCGTAACATCATCTTTCACAAAAAAAAATGGGCTAACTTCACTGTTTTGTTTTTATGGTTTTTATTATTCATTGAAGTGGGAAAATGCAGTGTGACATAAAATATTGCAGCAATAGCCATTGTATTCCCTAGAGTCTCTGCTAAAATATATATAATGTTTGGCAGTTCCAAGTAATTTTCTAGCAAATAATATTGCTTTCTAACTTAAGAAACAAGTGTTGGACTTTAAGTGGTTAAATTTAGTTACAATGTTAGTTAGTTACAATGTTTCATTTTGTTTACAAACTTCGCAGACTGCCCAGATTTGTTCTATACACACAGAAGTTTATCCCTTTGATCTAAGAAGGAAGTGTCAGTTACAATGTTTCCTGTTAAAAACTTGGCAGACTGCCCAGATATTTTCTTTTGACAGCTGAAAGTCTCTCCACTTGTTATATGAAAGAATCGGCAAACTCTGCATTGAAGATCGTCAGGGGGGTTGAATCGAAATCACGATTTTTTTAACGATTAATTGTGCAGCTCTAGCACGGTATTTGCGCAGCAATTTTTCAAACATGTTTTTTTGGAAAATAATGTTTCATTCATTAAAAAAACAGTTAGTTGGTTAAGTTAGCACAATTTTTTTTGGTATCCTAAGCGATGCTTTACATTTTTTTAGGTTACATGTTTAGAGTTACAGAGGAGGTCTAGTACTAGAATTATTGTTCTCGCTCTAACGATCGTGGCGTATGTAACCTGTGTGTATCTGGCTCTGATACTACCAGTGCCTACCCAGCCACTGACTAGTATCTCTCCCCAGCTTGTCCCCACACACCCTCTCACCTGCTGACCTGTGGATGGGGGAATCACTCCTGCATTGTTATTGTGTTCTGCCAGTGCGTACAATGATCAGTGTTGCTAACTTTAGCTGGCAGCACTGATTGTTTTAAGAAAAAAAAACAGGCTGGTTGTACTCAAGTTGATTAATAGATTGACTTGTGTAAAACCAGCTAGCCCATACATAGATTGACTATGGCTGGTCTCTGCATAATTGGCGTAATTTCAATCCATGTATGACCCGCTTAACCACTACTCAGTCCTTAAATATCCTTCCACTCCTGTACATAGTGCTCACTGTCATACTCTCCACACTCCTCTCCTGTACATAGTGCCCACTGTCATACTCTCCACACTTCTCTCCTATACATAGTACCCACTGTCATACCCTACACACTCCTCTCCTGTACATAGTGCCCACTGTCATACCCTCCACACTCCTCTCCTATACATAGCGCCCACTGTCATACCCTTCACACTCCTCTCCTGTACATGGTGCCTGCTGTCATACACTTCTCTCCTGTACTTAGTGCCCACTGTCGCACCCTCCACACTCCTCTCCTGTACATACTGCTCACTGTCATACCCTCCACACTCCTCTCCTATACATAGTGCCCACTGTCATACCCTCCACACTCCTCTCCTATACATAGAGCCCACTATCATACCATCTACATTCCTCTCCTGTACATACTGCCCACTGTCATACCCTCCACACTCCTCTCCTGTACATACTGCCCCATCATACCCTCCACACTTCTCTCTGGTACGTACTACCCTCTGTCATACCCCCTCACTCTTCCTGTACATACTGCCCATTGTCATACCCTTCACACTCCTCTCCTGTACATAGTGCCTGCTGTCATACACTTCTCTCCTGTACTTAGTGCCCACTGTCGCACCCTCCACACTCCTCTCCTATACATAGTGCCCACTGTCATACCCTCCACACTCCTCTCCTATACATAGTGTTCACTGTCATACCCTCCACACTCCTCTCCTATACATAGAGCCCACTATCATACCATCTACATTCCTCTCCTGTACATACTGCCCACTGTCATACCCTCCACACTCCTCTCCTGTACATACTGCCCCATCATACCCTCCACACTTCTCTCTGGTACGTACTACCCTCTGTCATACCCCCTCACTCTTCCTGTACATACTGCCCATTGTCATACCCTTCACACTCCTCTCCTGTACATAGTGCTTTTTTCCGTACCCTTTGTACTCCTCTCCTGTACATAGTGCCCACTGTTAGACCCTCCACATTCCTCTCCCTCACCTGCACATACTTTCCACTTATATACCGTCCATACTCCTCCCCTACGTCGCTTACCCACAAAAACAGTTCTTTAAAATTATACTGAATATCCTCAATGTTACCAGCTCTAGAATGGACACACTTTTTTTAGTTCAACTAAAGGAAATCTCAGTTCTCATATTTGTTCTGCCCCATTATTAGTACTCATTTAATTTTGTGATTACTACTATAATGTACAGAGGAACATCGGGGATCTCAGCTACTCTAAATATAGCACTTATATAAAAAAGTGGCCCTGAAAATATTTTTTAAATGTTGGCAACTGTGCACTTAGGCCCTGCCCAAGGGCCACCGTCCACCGGGTCAGTAGGGGGCCCCATGAGAGGCTCCTGGGATCCTGTGATAATAAAGCGGTAGTAAACTTTCCTGACATTACTACTTTTTAGAGGCCCTGGGGTAGGTTATGCCACAACGTACAAGTATGCACAGCATATTAGCACATTAGTGTACACTTCAATTTTCAGACTGAGCCCTCCAGTGCTGCGATGAATCAGGCGGGGCCTGGACACTTCCATCTTCACCCGGTCTTCCTTCTGGGTTCTGTGCCTTTGGTCACTTGCCTTGGCTGGGCTGCGTTCATGTCATTCCCACGCATTTATTTATTATTTATTACACCCCATTCACACCTCCGCGACAAAACGCCCGACGCCGGCCGCTCGTGCCGCTGGAGGGGAGAATTCCCATTGCTGTATATGAGATGGTTCACATCTCATAGACGCCGTACACCTGCGGCATGAAAAAAAGTCCTGGACCCTTTTTTTCAGGCGGCATTGGCGTTCGGCCATACAAAGCAATAGGAAGGATTTGTAAAAAAAAAGTTACACTATTCGCGGCAAAATACGCCGTGTATGCGGCGTTACTTGTCGCGGAGGTGTGAATGCAGCCTAAAAGGCCCCACCAAAATCCTCAGCACCAGGCCCATGATGTTCTTAATCTGGCCCTGCAGACAGCAGCATAGTAGGGTCACAACCGAGTCGGTACCAGCAGATCAATCAAGCAGAATCGGGAGGCAGAAGCAGAATCCAAAGGCAAGCAGCGGTCAGGGTACGTAGAAGACAATCGCAGGTTAGAGGTAAGCCGGATCACGATCGGAAGTCACACGGAATCAGGAACAATACACAGAAGCTGCAGACCAAACAGCAATGAGTCCATATGGCAGCAAGTTGGCACCAGCACTTGTGAAAGGTGTGCGCCGATGCACAAGTGCTCATGCACCCTTGCATGTTCCTGGTCCACAACTATGCACATCTGTCTGAACAGTTACTGGTCTGCGCATGCACATATACAGTATCTCCCAAAAGTGAATACAATATGTATATGACGCTGACCACATGCACTCATCATCTTTGGTCGACCATGGCAAGGCCTGTTCTGAGTGGAACCTGTCCTGTTAAATCGCTGTATGGTCTTGGCCACCATGCTGTAGCTCAGTTTCAGGGTCTTACCAATCTTCTTATAGCATAGACCATCTTTATGTAGAGCAACAATTATTTTTTTCAGATCCTCAGTTTTTTGCCATGAGAGACCAGTATGAGTGAGAGCAATAACACCAAATGTAACACACCTGCTCCCCATTCACACCTGACACTAAGGCCTCGTACACACGACCAGATCTATCCGCTGGGCCTAGCGGATATTTATCCGCGGAGATTCGTCCGGCCGATCGATTTCAAGCGGATAGAAATTTCTTAGCATGCTAAGAAATCTATCCGCTTGAATCATGTCCAGCGGATTGATCCGGTCGTCTGTACAGACTCACCGGATCAATCCGTCCGCTCCCCTCCCTCGCATGTGTCGTAATGATTCGACGCATGCGTGGAAGTACTTACCTTCCAGTGTCGACACGTCACCGCGGATGTATTCCGCGCGGATTTTGATCCGATGGTGTGTACAAGCCATCGGATCAAAATCCGGAGGAGGAATCTCCGCTGGAAACGGTCCGGCGGACCGTTTCCAGTGGAGATCCCCTCGTCTGTACGAGGCCTAAGGAGTACGATGACACCAGGGAGGGAAAATGGCTAATTGGGGCCAATTTGGAAATTTTCACTTAGGGGTGTACTCACTTTTGTTGCCAGCGCTTTAGATATTAATGGCTGTGTTTTTAGTTATTTTGAGGGGACAGCAAATTTACAAGGTTATACAAGCTGTACACTCACTACCTTACATTGTAGCAAACACTTCTCCCAACTTTGGTAGGTTACAGTGTCGTGGAAAAGTAGTTTTGAGGCTTCTGTTGGTCAAGAGAGGAGCGGTGGAGAAGGCGGCTGCCTAAGTGATGCATTTCTTAATTTTTTTTTGTCCTCACCACCCAGGGCTGTGAGCTTTCACGTCCCATCGACAGCATCTGCATCACATGGTAGATGATTATGTAGAGGCGAAAATAGAGATGGAGTTTTCCAGTCGACGATCCATTGACTTACTGGGTCATGAGAATAGATCACTGGCCAGAACTTGCCCAGTATGCTATTAAGCTGCCCGGCATCCAATATGCTTTCCGAACGGGCATTCAGTGCTGCTGGAGGTTTTGTTACTGATCATACAACGTGTCTGTCCACAGACTCCGTGGACTGGCTGACTTCTCAAAATGAATCAGTCCTGGATTACCAGCAGCTATGAAGCCCCTGATGCTGATGTCACCGATTTTAAGTGTTTTTGGAGTTCTAGTCTAATGTTGTGGGTGTTGATTTCAGCTGGAAGAATATTTTTGGCGTAGCCCTATTTTTCCACACATGTTTGACAAGAGCATATCATTGCAATTTTTGACAGCAATGCCAATTCTTGCTTTCATCAAGAGTACCTCTATAGGGTTAGGGTGTGAAGGTGCCACCAATGCCCAAAGACCAATTTTTTCGTAACTGTTATTTCTATCCAAAGTCTGTGGTAGAGATAATATAATTTTGTTCCCAGGATGGCTTCACCAGTTCACTTGGAAGGGGATCCACAAAATATGAAACTAAATTTGCCCCCTATTGAATGAAAGATAATTAAAAAATTCTTTATAGGCACTGGGGTTGCTAAAACGTTGTTTTTGCACGCTGTTTTAACTAAACACATATCACTATCACAGTCAAAGTTCTAGGACTGGTTTTAGTTTCGATTTTCATGTCACTTGGTTTAGTCTTTTTTTTTTTTTTTTATTATTCTAATATTTATTTTTTCCACCGCTCCCCATAAGCTGGGAGTAACAAAATGTCATGGGTATTTAGGGTGCTTTGACCTCTCCCAAAGTAGGCGCAAACCCCCAGGGTACTCCATCCATGTCTCTATACCATCCTATATGGCCACTTTTCTCTTGCTAGCTTATGGGTTGTCACATTTTGGTGTAACAACTTTGTCTATGATATCTGTTTATTGATCATGTCCTCAGTAAAGCCTCACTCTCTTATTATGGTTCTGTGACCCTACTTTTGTGCTTTTTAAACTTTTTGGTTTTGTATCTTAGAAAAACTCAACAAAATGTACTTAAACCAAAAAGTTTCTCTTGTTTTGCCTAGTTTATAGTGGCAAACATGTACATTGTTTGTATCACTAAATTTATTTATTTTTAAAAAAAATTCTCGATCTCGCCACTTTCTGTTTTAGCATGGCAATGTACGTTCTGTTCTAGGATTACAATTTTCTCTCGTCGTACTGTAAATATGGAGGAGCATTATTGTCAACCTAGGGTGCTCACTTTTGATTTAGACTAAAGATTACCTGCCTTTGCTCATCTCTATAACATGTGGGGAGTCGCTCTGCTGTTTATAGGTGTCATGGTATTTTTTGCATATTTAAAAGCTTGAGCCAATCCAGCATGGTGCTGACCATGGTTTGCCTACATTTGCTCACCCCTAACCTGAGCAGAGCTAATAAGACTCCTTGGGATTTCAGTGCAGCAGAGGAACTGTTTTCAACTAATTTCCAAGAAGTTACAAGGTTTCTGGCAGGGTCAGCAGGTATTTTGCACTTTTTGAACAGATATAACAAAATGCTTTTGAATGTAACAGGCCAAAAGGGAACCACTATCTATAGTAATGGTGAATATTATTCTGGTATAGTCCAATTCTTAATTTCCCGTGTTCAGATTTGTTAAATAATTTATTAAAGTTTTGTTACATTTTCCTATGAATTGGTGAATGAAAGAGCCAATCAGATTGCAGAAGCCTACCAGAATTATTTTTACATCCTGCAGGTGGAAATAGACCAAAGGCTATAGAGACTTGTGTTTCCTCAACTCTCATGGCATGGCTCATAACAACAAAAAGTAAACTTTAATGCATTTATTAAAAAAAAAAATATTTAGGTGTTTTAAAACTGGTGAGTGAAGAGTCCAAATTATTCTTAGGCCCCATACACACGATAGAATCCATCCGCTGAAAAATCCCAGCGAATGGGTTTCAGCGGATAGATCCTATGGTGTGTACACTCCAGCGGATCTATTTCCGCTGATATTTATCCCCTGGGATGGATTTCCAGCAGATAAATATTTGATGACATGCTATCAAATCTATCCGCTGGAATCCATCCCAACGGATGGATCCGCTGGTCTGTATAGACTCACCGGATCCATCCGTCCGAAGGGATCCCCCGCATGCGTCGTAATGATTCGACGCATGCGTGGAATTCCTTACATGACAGCGTCGCGCACGTCGCCGTGTCATAATCGCGGTGACGGCGCGACACGTCATCGCCAGAGGATTTCGGCGCGGATTTCAATGCGATGGTGAGTACACTCCATCGCATGGAAATCCGCACAAATCCTCGAGAGGATTTATCCGCGGAAACGGTCCGCTGGACCGTATTCGCGGATAAATCCTCTCGTGTGTATGGGGCCTTAGACTTATTCACAGGAACATTTGTTATATGTTAATCAATTCTACTTTATTTAATTTTTAATGTTCACTCTTATTGCCTAGGTGCTTTTTATCCTGCTGTCCCTGTTCAACCCATTATCCTTCGATACCCAAACATTCTGGTATGTATTTTAATAGAATTTCAAAAACACAACTATTAATAGCTCTCACAGTGATCTCTATTGCTATGCCAATTGGTTTTATTATCAATTAAAATCTATACACATAAGCTAATTAGAAAAAAGTTATTTGTCGTTATGATAACCATTCTCTAACCAACTATCTGAAATTGTGATACTGAAAACCTAACTGCAGCATTTTATAAAAAGCATGTGGAATTTCTTATGCATCAGTCTTTCTTCACTATGTCAGCCAGTGAAAACAATGAACCTGTGTAGTGAAAGCCTGGTCAGAAGTCATAAGTTCCAGCCATTTCATCAACAATGATGAGTATGGCAAAATAATGACAGTTTAAGAAAACACATTTTTTATTGGTAGAATGTTTTAATACATTTTCCAGTGAAAGGTACATTTGTACCAGAATAGAGTTGGGCAAAGGGTTCGGCCCGAGTATCAGTTTGGGCTAAACATTGGTGCCCCCCCCCCCCCCCCCAGTCCATACCAGACCCCAGACACCACAGACTCCATACTATACCCTTATCTGGGCATGCAGCCTGGCAGGTCAAGAAAAGGTGGGGCGAGCAAGTGCCCCCCCCCCCTTCCCTGAACCACACCAGACCACCAGACCAAAAATTAAAAGCCAGCAGCTACAAATACAGCAGCTGCTGACTTTTAATAAATGAACACTTACCTGTCCAGGGTGCCCGCAATGTCAGCAGCCGAAGCCGAGCAATCGCTCAGCTCTTGGCTGCCCCCACTGCCATCCTCGGTGAGGGAATCAGGAAATTAAGCATTGTGGCTTCACTTCCTGGTTCCCTACTGTGCATGTGCGAGCCCTGCTGTGTTCTGGGAGCTGTGTGTCTCCCTGAGGACCGAGGGGTTGGGAAGGTGGGGGCGGTGTAGGCGCTGGAAGTGGCGTAGATCACTGAGGTGATCTATGCCAGGAAGTGGGAGCAAATACCTGTATTAGACAGGTATCTGCATCCCCTCCCCCCTGAAAGGTGCCAAATGTGACACCGGAGGGGGAAGTTCCATTTTTGGGAATTTGATGGTAACAACTAGACTGTTGCAAAACTGATTTGACTTGAACTAAAATTCTAATGTATACACAGAAATGTGTAAGCAAAAAAAAATATATATATATTGATAATGTTTTAATATATAAAATCATAACAAGTGCAGTTTTGTAACAATATACAGTATATACAGCAGATAGAATACAATATAGTTAAAAAAATGGGGTAGTTGGTGGGGGGTATATATAGGGCACATCCCTTGACAGTCCCTAGATAAAAAAAATAGGGTGGTTGGGGAGTGTGTGTATGTGTGTGTGCGTGTATGTATATGTCAGAAGGCTGGCTGTAGGAGGAGTCGGCGGGCTATTTATCCCTCCTCCCCTCTCATTTCTGGTGTCGGTGGGGTTTCTGGGTATCGCATGTCACTTCCGGTTTTTCGTACAGAGCGTGGCGGCAGCAGCTGCTGCAGGTGCCTCGTGGCGCTTCTGATCCAGCTGCCGTAGCGATGGCTGCCATAGAGGTGCCATAGAGGTGGTATCATAGCGTTCCTGCCCCAGGGTTTGCTGTCATAGCGTTCCTGCCCCAGGGTTTGCTGTCATAGCGTTCCTGCCCCAGGGTTTGCTGTCGTAGCATTCCTGCCCCAGGGTTTGCTGTCATAGCTTTTCTGCCCCAGGCTTTTCTGCCCCAGGCTTGTTTCTGTCATAGCGGTTCTGTCAGCAGTGTGTTCTGTCATAGCGGTTCTGTCAGCAGTATGTTTTCTGTCATAGCGGTTCTGTCAGCAGTATGTTTTCTGTCATGGCGGTTCTGTCAGCAATGTGTTCTGTCATAGCGGTTCTGTCAGCAGTATGTTTTCTATCAAAGCGGTTCTGTCATCAGTATGTTTTCTGTCATAGCGGTTCTGTCAGCAGTGTGTTCTGTCATAGTGGTTCTGTCAGCAGTATGTTTTCTGTCATAGCGGTTCTGTCAGCAGTGTGTTCTGTCATAGCGGTTCTGTCGGCAGTATGTTTTCTGTCATAGCGGTTCTGTCGGCAGTATGTTTTCTGTCATAGTGGTTCTGTCAGCAGTGTGTTCTGTCATAGCGGTTCTGTCAGCAGTATGTTTTCTGTCATAGCAGTTCTGTCAGCAGTGTGTTCTGTCATAGCGGTTCTGTCGGCAGTATGTTTTCTGTCATAGCGGTTCTGTCAGCAGTGTGTTCTGTCATAGCGGTTCTGTCAGCAGTATGTTTTTTTTGTCATAGCAGTTCTGTCAGCAGTATGTTTTCTGTCATAGCGGTTCTGTCAGCAGTATGTTTTCTGTCATAGCGGTTCTGTCAGCAGTATGTTTTCTGTCATAGCGGTTCTGTCAGCAGTGTTTTCTGTCATAGCGGTTCTGTCAGCAGTATGTCTTTTGTCATAGCGGTTCTGTCAGCAGTATGTCTTCTGTCATAGCGGTTCTGTCAGCAGTATGTTTTCTGTCATAGCGGTTCTGTCAGCAGTATGTTCTATCACAGCGGTCCTGTCAGCAGTATGTTTCTGTCATAGCGGTTTTGTCAGCGTCATGTTCGGTCAGTGTCTGTGCGCGTTTCTGTCATGGCGCGTTTCTGTCATGGCGCGTTTCTGTCATGGCGCGTTTCTGTCAGTACATCGGTGTCATGCAGGTTCAGCTCATACCGGTAGCTGGTTCTTCTTCATCCATTTCCATGTCTCGTCATATTTCATAGGTTTTGCTCCTGGTCCAGTGGGCTAGGGCTCGCATCTCGGGATCTGTCACGTCTACAGATCCTTTCGTGCTGAGGTTATCATTTTCCAGATGATTGTTGACCTCAATCTTCTCGCCTGTCACGTCACGTCTTACCATGCATTACGTTTCATTTCACCTGCAGGACTACCCACCACGGTCTGTGGGTACACGGGTCCTCAGTGTTCGGTTGCGCAGCAGGTCACTTGCGCTCGCTAGTTATTCACCGGGGGGTCGTCAGGTTCATTCACATGCTGGGGTCCCTCCAGGCAACTGCATGTCTTCATGCTTGGGTAGGCATAGAGGGGGTTGTGTTTTCTGTCATAGTATGTTCTACTCCAGCATGGTTCGGTCATGGCTGTTGGTGCTATGCAGTCACGGCGCACATGTTTAGCCTTGTAGCTTCTTTTGTTCGTATGTCTCATCATACCTTTCCTTCAGGTTCTTGCATTCTGGGTATAGTCAGCCAGGGTGCGCATCTCAGGATCTGTCACGTCTACAGATCCATACGGGCTGAGGTTTTCGTTTTTTAATGATTGTTGACCACAATCTTCTCACCTGTATACCATACGTCATACATGCACATACTTTCTTACGCCTACATCTACCCACCACGGTCTGTGGGTACATTGGCCCTGAGTGTTTCATTTTTAATTACCTGTCTCTGCGCGGCAGGTTACTCGGGCTCACTTACTGCTTACACTTATCACATACACTTGGGTGGGATCTGTCGTCAGGTTCATTCACGCGCAGGTATGGTCATTTCTGCTCACGTCTTTGGCCCAGGCAGGTACAGAAGGGGGGGGGTGTCTCATGTTTTGTTGTCTGTTGTCTTTTCTTCCTGTTTTCCTAGGGTTGGGCGTGCCGCACGTTTCTGGGGCGACACATTCTGGTACATCCTGGCTGCTCCACGTGGGGGTTCAGAGCAGGTAGTACTCCGTCACTCAGGGGTTGGTCCGTACTTGACTCAGCAGAGCGGTAAGTCATCAAGGGGTTTCCTTTTCCGGCCACAGCAGGGTAGGCGGTACGTTTCAGTTTGTGTCCAATTCCATCCCAGCTACTTCACATACCAGCATGGAGCGTGTTCTGGCCTTTCCTGCAAGGATAATTTTATCAGGGTTCTCGTTCACGGAGTCGTCGCTTCTTCTCTGCTCATGGTAGGGGTCTGGGCCGTTATCTTTGGGGCTGTTCTCTTGTTCATAGGTTGCCGGATTGTCGGGGCAGGTCTGTCAGTCCAGGCTTCTTTGTCCAATTCCCAGCCTGTTCCTAGGGGGGGGGGGGGGGGTCACAGTCACTCGGGTAGGTTGTGTCATGCCATGTCTGGTTCTGTCTGTGTATCATTGCATATCGCTACTGCGTGTTGGCCTTATCCGTTAACATCAGCAACTCCTCTTTCGGGTAGCCGGCTCTCATACCCCTTCCCTCCTATCAGTTTGTCCATTTTTGGCATCTCTCCCTCTCACGTCCCCTTACCAGGTATGGATAGTTAGGCCAGGGGTTGTGGGTGTTTGACAGGGCTACTGGTCTTGTGTCCTATTGGATGGTGTTTGCATTTCACACAGCTCCTCAGGTCGGCCCTTGTTCCATTACCCCACATATCCTCTCACCATCAGCATTTGTTCCCGTGTCTGTGCTTTCGGGAGGGAGGCTTAGTCTATCAGTCACAGGACAGTCGTTTGGTTTTCTGGGCAGTTGTGTAAGTGCCAACGGATGGGTGTTCCTTCTAATCATCGGTTCTTAGGACGCTGGTTTCTGCTGTAGTAACGGATGCTTATCGGAGTCGTTCTTTGAGACTGTCCGGGCATGCTTTCTCCACCAGACAGATGGTTCATGCCCTTCCCCTTTTTATCACACCTACTTCTGGGTCTTTTTGTCCACTTATAGGCGTACTGTCCAGCGAGGCCAATGGCACACCTCAGGCCTGGGTAGTTAGGGTGTCGTATTTCTCGGTGAAGACTCTAAATACAAGTGAGAAGGCTGGCCGCAGGCCAGCCTGAGTTTGTAGGAGGAGTCGGAGGGCTATTTATCCCTCCTCCCCTCTTATCTCCGGCGTCGGTGGGGTTTCTGGGTACCCACCCACCCGTTTCCACTTTTTTCATGTTATCATTTTCTTCATTCATTTCTTCACAATCACTTTAGTGTATGCCCACTTATAGGCGTACTGTCCAGCGAGGCCAATGGCACACCTCAGGCCTGGGTAGTTAGGGTGTCGTATTCCTCGGTGAAGACTCAGACTATAAAAAAAAATGGGGTGGTTGGGGAGTGTATGTGTGTATGTGTGAGTGTATGTGTATGTGTATATGTGTGTATGTGTATATATATATATATATATATATATATATATATATATATATATATATATATATATATATATATATATATATATATATATATATATATATATATATAGTATATGGTGCGTCCATTGACAATCCCTAGATTTATTTGAGATGTGGAGTTAGGTCTTTCATAAAGTGTCTGCTCTCCACCTTAACCAATATGGCCTGAATCCCTAAAAAAGCTGCCCCAGTAACAAAAACATAAAAAATTATGACCTAGATAAATTCCAGATAGATTCCAAGCATAAAGGCAGCAGTACCAAAATTGCCAGGTCCCTACCGAATCCAGCATACAGGCAGTATAGCTGTAGACAATGACAGCACTAAAAGGATAGCCATTCTCTTACTGAAAGAAAAAAAATCTCTATCTTGTTCCCCAGGAAACAAGGATTACTAGCAGATCTTGTTGTTTTAACATTAGTTGGTTTGTTCTGTATATGGTCAAATTAATTTTCTGTTTCTGTTCTTTTTATATTATTTATTGGACTGCCTTAGGACACAGTCACATGGACTTGGCAAGGATATACAGTGTAAGCATCAAATCTAGAAATAAATGATTATTAAATTCACCTTGTAATATGTAAGAAGGGAGTTATTTATTTTAGTAGTAGAATTTTAGTAGTAATATTAGTATTGAGTGTGCTGCTTCTATTATCTTTGATGGGCGTTTATTAGCTTCACACAAGTCTTGTATTTTTTAGTCTATAGGCCAAAAGTCTATTGAGATTCAAAATCAGCTTGAAGCAGTCCAAATGGATGGTCTACTGCATGTAATATTCACCTGTCAATGAATAGTGATTTTTTTCATAAGCATCTCAACCCAATGTTCAACTAAAGCCATCAACACAAGCCCAAAGTATATTTGTTGTACATCATTTAATTTAAATTCACAATAATTAGCAAAGTGACAGAAGTCAGCGTTCAGGTCCAAGTCAGGGTCAAAGACCAGTGTCATGGTCAAAGGTAAGGGTCAGCTTCAATGTATTTTAGGTAGTATTAAAGAAGTGTTTTATATATTGTCAGTGCCAGTTGATGTTAGTGTGTTTAAAGTAGGACAAAAGGAATACAATACAAACAAAAATATTATACACATGTGTAATATAGTTGCAATTGTCAGCATAAGTTTTGGTGGTTGTTCTTTGGTGGTGGGTTATTGTAATGGCAAAAAATAAACGTGCAACGTTTTGGAAATATTTGCTGTACATGCAGCCAGTAACATCACTGGTGCATGCACTCTGAAGGAACGGCCAGCCGTACCATTCCTTTAGAGCCCTGCGCCGCGAACGGTGGCACCTGCGTGCATGAAAGCGATCTCCTGCAATGACATTGCATCGTTGCAATGCTTAATTTTCAGGAAAGTTTCACATAATGTGCTATTATGAGATGCATACTAGCACATTATGACACATTATGGCTTTACAACCACTTTAATAATAAAATCATTGTAGATATATTCAAATATATTTAAAACAAAATCACATTATTAAAACAATAAATCACAACAACTATTCCAAATAACCGCTGCATTTTTGCAACTTACACCTAAGTCATTGAATTGTCTTTAAATAAATGGCATCAGCACCAGCTTGCACACAGAATGACAGCACTTCTACATGACCCAACTTGTACTTGTTTGATTATGAATAGGGTTAAATGAAATTGGCTGATTTCACTACACTGCAGTTTCAAACAAGATAATCAGATTTCCAGTAAATTTTCCAAATTTTTTGTTTGGAGATACCTCGTCTGTCCAACTTTCCTTTCCATGCAGTCTAAGATGAGGTATGCTAGACCTCGGCATTTACCCAAGTAAACTCAAGTTGCTGTTCTAGATTTTTTCTACAGTTCTGTAAGTTTGTTGTGCCACCTGTTTTCTTTATAGTGCATTATTTGTTGTCTTCCAAATTGTTGGTTGTTCCCTGATTGCCTCAGTGATTAATAAACCCTGAAGCGATAAGCATGTATTCTGTTCTTTAATGATAGTTGTGATTCCTCAGCTATTGTGGGGGGAAGAAGTGACATTGGGGTTCTTCTTCACAGAATGAGCTGTGAAAATGTGGAATAGATTCCCTCAAGAGCTGGTTCTGGCTAGCTTGACCTTGTTTCTGATTGGGAAAATATACATTAGCTACAATAAAAATACAAATTAGGTTGTGTTTTAGGCACACCCTGTAGGATCTATGGGATAAGCCAAAACCTCTGGATTAAATGATCTGCGGAAAGAAATGGAGACAATTGTGGATTATGTATGGGGGTTAGCCTAAGTGGGGTTCCAAGAAAAGTCACATGGTACCGCCCCTGTCCAGAATATGTAATACCGAGATAAGATGGGATTCTTGGAGAACAGATATAACAGACTAAATGTGAATATGTTAGGTTGTCCGGTGCATTACAAAGCAAACAGGACCAAAATGGGAAGGGAGAGAAAAGGAAATGGGTAGATGCATTAAGGTATTGGGAGAAGGGATAAAAGAAAAGAAAGAAGGGGGGGCGGTTAGAGAAAAGGGGCAGTGCACCATCATGTGACAATTCAAAAAAACTTAAATATCAACATGTTTGTCCTTCAAGAGTGAGGAAATATGGAGCAGCAATGGAGTGAAAAAGGATACCAAATTCTTCAATCCAAGCAGCTAAGTGGCTTAAACCACAAAACACAGCAAATCGGTCATCTCTCGTGCTCTTTGAGATAGGGAGTAGGATCTCTTATTCTTCTTTTACTGGCATTGCCATCGTAGCACAACTGGGAGACCGGGAGTTGGAGCTGAAAGAGCCAGTACAGCAGACAGATTTGGGGTAGCTCAAAGGTGCCTATAAAACAGGGGAAAGTTTTCAGTGTCTGAAATATAGCGTTTTTCCCTTCATGGTGGGGTCGAACGTGGAAAGGAAACCCCCATTTATATTTGAAAGGTTTAGCTTGAAGAGATGTAAGGGGTTTAAGAGCCCACCTCATGGACAGAGTTTCATGAGATAGATTTGGGAGAAGCCTTAAAATTGTTTAACTACTTGACCACTGGGCACTTAAACCCCCTTCCTAACCAGACCAATTTTCAGCTTTCGGTGCTCTCACAATTTAAATGACAATAACTCAGTCATACAACACTGTGCCCATCTGAAATTTTTGTCCTTTTTTTCCCACAAATAGAGCTTTCTTTTGGTGGTATTTGATCACCTCTGGGTTTTTATTTTTTGCGATATAAAAGAAAAAATTCTGTAAAAATAAAAAAAAATCTTGTTTCTGTCATATTAGCAGGTATTGCGGAGTATTGGGGGTATTGCAGAGTATTTGGGGTATTTCAGAGTATGGGGGGTATTGCAGAGTATGGGGGGTATTGCAGAGTATTGGTGGTATTGCAGAGTATGGAGGGTATTGCAGAGTATGGGGGGTATTGCAGAGTATGGGGGGTATTGCAGAGTATGGGGGGTATTGCAGAGTATTGGTGTTATTGCAGAGTATTGGTGTTATTGCAGAGTATTGCGCAGGGAGGGATGGCTGGATCTGTGACTGCATTTGTCACAGATCCAGCCCACAGCAGCTGCTGCTGCTTCCGCTCTCCCCCCTCTCCTCTCACACTGTACCGATCGGTACAGAGAGGAGAGGGAGGAACCGGCGTTATGACATGACGCCGGTTTGTTTACAAGTGATCGCTCCGTCATTTGACGGAGCGATCACGTGGTAAACGACCGCTATCAGCGGCAATTTACCTAGACCCGGCGCTCACAGATGATTCCGGGAGCGCGCCCCAGGGGGCGCACGAGTGAAGGATTCTGGGAGGACGTCCCAGGGACGTCCTCCCAGAATAACTCCACCGCACTGTAGACGTCTTTTGTCTATGGCGCGGTGGGGAAGTGGTTAATTGAACAAAATGACATCCTGTGTGATGGCCGATTTCATAATTTCCTATTTTAACTTTGCACAAATTAATTCTGCTAATAGTATCACTGACAAAGATAGGATCGGGATTCCTGTGATTAAGAGCCTTATGCTGCGTACACACGATCGGATTTTCCGTTGGAAAAATATCGGATGTTTTTTCCGATGGAAATCCGCTCAAGCTTGTCTTGCGTACACACGGTCACACCAAATTCTGACCGTCAAGAACGCTGTGACGTACAACACATACGACGGCACTATAAAATGGAAAGTCCATTCCAACGGCGCCACCCTTTGGGCTGTTTTTGCTAATCTCTTGTTCGTAAAAGTTTGGTGAGAGATAATTTGCGCTTTTCAGTCTTCGTGCTTTTCAGATCATTTTCTGCTGTTCAGTTGGTGCTTGTGAGTTCGTATCTGTCTTTCAGTGCGTGTTCTTGTCCGCTTGTTTCTGATTTTCAGGTCGTTCTTCATAAGCCTTGCTGTTCTTCAGTGCGTTCTGTTAGTTCGTTCTGACCAGCCAACCGTTTTCTAGCCATGTTGTGGGTACGTACTCGTCGTAGAGTTTGTGCTGTGCGGGGGCTTCTTGCTGTGACCCAAACTCAGTCCATGAACAGGGTGAGGATGAGTTCATGGACAAAGAAATAGTTGCTCCAGCGGAACCAATTCTGTCACATGCCCCTGTTGCGGGAGATCCAGGAGAATAATCCTGATGACTTCAGGAATTATCTCTGGATGACGGACCCTGTTTTTTACCGTCTGTTGGCTTTGCTGTCCCCTTATATTACGAGGCAGGACACCTGCATGCGGCAAGCCAACACTGCTGAGCAAAGGCTAGTCGGAATTTTTTTTACTCTGTGCACATTCACATGTGCGTTATAAAATGTTTGAGTAAATTAAAACATATATTTTACAATTTAACCCCTTCCCGACCGCCGCATGTACATATACGTCGGCAGAATGGCACGTACAGGCACATTGGCGTACCTGTACGTCCCTGCCTAGACGTGGGTCGGGGGTCCGATCGGGACTTGCGGCGGTCGGGTCCCCTCGGGGAGCGATCCGGGACGACGGCGCGGCTATTTGTTTATAGCCGCTCCGTCGCGATCGCTCCCCGGAGCTGAAGAACGGGGAGAGCCGTGTGTAAACACGGCTTCCCCGTGCTTCACTATGGCGCTGCATAGATCGAGTGATCCCTTATATAGGGAGACTCAATCGATGACGTCATTCCTACAGCCACACCCCCCTACAGTTGTAAACACACACACAGTGTACACCAAATCCTACAGCGCCACCTGTGGTTAACTCCCAAACTGCAACTGTCATTTTCACAATAAAGAATGCAATTTAAATGCATTTTTTGCTGTGAAAATGACAAAAATCCCAAAAATGTGTCAAAATTGTCCAAAGTGTCCGCCATAATGTCGCAGTCACGAAAAAAATCGCTGATCGCCGCCATCAGTAGTAAAAAAAAAAAAATTAATAAAAATGCAATAAAACTATCCCCTATTTTGTAAACGCTATAAATTTTGCGCAAACCAATCGATAAACGCTTATTGCGATTTTTTTTACCAAAAATAGGTACAAGAATACGTATCACCCTAAACTGAGGAAAAAAAAATGTTATATATGTTTTTGGGGGATATTTATTATAGCAAAAAGTAAAAAATATTGCATTTTTTTCAAAATTGTCGCTAGAAATTTATTGAGTATGAAATATCATAAAATCAAACAGACGTAAAATCAAATTTAGGTCAGTGACTAATACTACAAGGGTAGTGACAACAATATACAATCTTATTATATACAAGCTTTATCTGACAAGCACAGTTACAAGTATAATGTTGAGTTGTATATCCCGTGTGGTATTTCCGGAGGTTTAATGGAGGCCTTGCTCTACATGTTATGCGCGTTAGCGCTTCCTCAGGAGCATAAGATATTGCATAAAATAAGTCGCATTGGGGGTAGACAAGCGACAGTGGTGTCCTAACCCCACAGTGGCTGAGTGGACAAAGTCTGTCAATCCAGCCTAACGTGGGGATAATATCAAAAAACACATAAAGAATTGTAAGAAAGGGTGATCAGACAGTCAGGTGCTGGTAAGCACTTAAATTCGGATCCGGGGGTCTACACGTGCGGTAATTCAGTGGTCAATGTGCTAGGCTAGATAGGGTAGATGAAAACATCTAATAAGGCAGTCTTTGGATCTTAGGTATAAGTGCCAGAGGATATTGTATGATGCTGCCAGACCAGAATCCTGTAGCCTAATCCGCACCTAAATCCGCGCGTGTCCCCAGTGAAGCGATGATGCCGATGTGTTTTTTGATATTATCCCCACGTTAGGCTGGATTGACAGACTTTGTCCACTCAGCCACTGTGGGGTTAGGACACCACTGTCGCTTGTCTACCCCCAATGCGACTTATTTTATGCAATATCTTATGCTCCTGAGGAAGCGCTAACGCGCGTAACATGTAGAGCAAGGCCTCCATTAAACCTCCGGAAATACCACACGGGATATACAACTCAACATTATACTTGTAACTGTGCTTGTCAGATAAAGCTTGTATATAATAAGATTGTATATTGTTGTCACTACCCTTGTAGTATTAGTCACTGACCTAAATTTGATTTTACGTCTGTTTGATTTTATGATATTTCATACTCAATAAATTTCTAGTTTTCTATACCAAATTGTACTGTGTGCCCTCAAAGCCCAATCAATAGCTCTTCATCCAAATTCTCGATATATCGGGGCGTTGGCACATTCTATACAGGTGCATTCGCGGTATCACCACGCGACATATGCACATTAAAATAGGCTTTTCCTTTTTGCAAAAAAAACACCGAAAGAAAGCTCTATTTGTGGGGAAAAAAGGACGCCAATTTTGTTTGGGAGCCACGTCGCACGACCGCGCAATTGTCTGTTAAAGCGACGCAGTCCCAAACTGTAAAAACACCTTGGGGCTGATTTACCAAGCCTTTACTCCATGACTCATGGAGTAAAAGCAGGAGTAGCAGCCGTTTGGTCATTTACTAAAGAAATACGCTGCTAGTGCAGTGTATTTCAGTAGTTACTAATGTGCTCCGTGCGCCCAGGAGAGGGTGCATTGTGCACCAGTACAGACCTGGCGCACGGCACATTGAAATGTAAATTGCGGGGGTTTGGGCGGGAGTTTATTAGGGGGGAGGTGGGGGATGCAGGGGAAGTGAAGTGACATGTGTTTGAAAGTGTTTGGCGGGCCAAATTGAAAGGGAAAGTGTTTTTTGAAAACAGATCCCCGTACGCTTGCACAGTGCGCCTGAACCTCGGGAGGTTCATTTGCATACTGGGCATGCGCAGAGAGAAATTTTGGCGCTTCCCGTGCGCCTTGTCAGTACGCCGTGAAAATCTTGGTACCAATACCAAGCGGCGTACCCGTGAATGCGCTGCGTGACGCGGGGCACGGGAATCTCTGAGCTGTTTTCAGCCATGAAGGGGAACTCCACGCCAAATTTCAAACTTGAAATTGGCGCGGGTCCCCCTTCAGGGCTACATTAGGCTCTTAGGCTTGGTCCGGAACGTGAGGGGTTAAACCCGCACCGATTCGGCGCGGGGGTCCCCCCCCAGATCCAAACCAAGCCCTCATCCCAAGCACGCAGTCTGGCCCGGACAGGAATGGGGACGAGCGAGCGCCCCCCCCCTCCTGAGCCGTACCAGACCGCATGCCCTCAACATGGGGGAGTGTGTGCTGTGGGGGAGGGGGGCACTGCCCCCCCACCCCACAGCACTCTTGCCCCCATGTCGATAGGGACAAGAGCCTCTTCCCGACAACCCTTGCCATTGATTGTCGGGGTATGCGGGCGGGGCTAATCGGAATCTGCGAGCTCCCTTTAATAAGGGGGCCCCCAGATGCCGGCCCCCCCACCCTATGTGAATGAGTATGGGGTACATCGTACCTCTGCCCATTCACATGGGGGAAAGTGTAAAGTAAATTAAAACACCACACAATAAAATATTTTATTAATCTGCTCCGGAGCCCCCCCTTTCTTCTTTAGCTCTCTTACAAGGGGGGGTTTCTTCTCTCCCGATCTTCCGCCGGGACCCTGAGCTTCGGTGATTTCTGCCGGGGGAGGGCGCCATCCCTCGGTCCTCTCCGGAGCCTTCCACCGGATGCCCCCACCCCATTTAAGCTCTTTTACATTGGGGGGGGCATCCGGACTTCGGGGTCTTCTGCCGGGGGATGGCGCCTATCCCCCGGTCTTTCCGGTGCCTTCCGCCAGGGTTCCGGTCTTCCTGGTCTTCTGCCGGGGGTGCGCCAACTCCCAGGTCTTTTCTCTTCTGTCTTCTCTGCTCCCTCTTCTGCCTGGCTCCCCCGCGGAGCCAGGGCTTTCTTCCCTCTTCTTTCTTCTCTCTTCCTTCTTCTGCCTGTCTCCTCCGGGAGCACAGGGCTTGTCTGCGCTGTCCTCTTCCTTCTCTTCCATAGGATGTTGACACGACGAGGTTCCGCGCTGACATGCCGTGACAGCGGCGGGCATGGACTTATATAGGGTAATGCCACCATGTGACCTCAACCCATGTGACATCACATTCCCTGGGCATGATGGGAATGTGATGTCACATGGGTTGAGGTCACATGGTGGCATTGCCCTATATAAGTCCATGCCCGCTGCTCAGAAGGCATCGCAGAAGCCCGCGGGTGTCGCCCCCCCGGCAGAAAACACCGTAGAAGCCCAGTGAATTACGGCGCTGAAGACGGGGGTGGGGTGCAAGTGCACCCCCCCCCCACAGAAACCGTCGAAGCCCGGAACCCTCCCCCAAAGGCAGGAGCCTCACTGGTGAAGGGGGTCCCGGTGAATTACGGCGCTGAAGATGGGGGTGGGGTGCCAGTGCACCCCCCCCGCAGAAACCGTCGTAGAAGCCCGGGACCCTCCCCCAAAGGCAGGAGCCTCACTGGTGAAGGGGGTCCCGGTGAATTACGGCGCTGAAGACGGGGGTGGGGTGCCAGTGCACCCCCCCCCGTAGAAGCCCGGGACCCTCCCCCAAAGGCAGGAGCCTCACTGGTGAAGGGGGTTCCGGCAGAAGATGGCGAAGCCCGGGGCCTAATGGGGTGGTGGTGGGGGGCCCCGGCAGAAGACCCCGGCTGACTAATAAATACATTTTTAAATGTGTGTGGTGTATTATTTTTTTCCATTTTTTTCCCCCAGGTGAATGGGTAGGGGTATAATGTACCCCATACTCATTCACATAGGGTGGGGGGCCGGAATCTGGGGGCCCCTTTATTAAAGGGGCCTCTCAGATTCCGATTAGCCCCGCCCGCATACCCCGACAATCAATGGCAAGGGTTGTCGGGAAGATGCTCTTGTCCCTATCGACATGGGGGCAAGAGTGCTGTGGGGTGGGGGGGGCAGTGCCCCCCTCCCCCACAGCACACACTACCCCATGTTGAGGGCATGTGGTCTGGTACGGCTCAGGAGGGGGTGGGGGGTGCCC
Source organism: Rana temporaria (assembly GCF_905171775.1). Lineage (NCBI taxonomy): Eukaryota > Metazoa > Chordata > Amphibia > Anura > Ranidae > Rana > Rana temporaria. The sequence goes on along the minus strand of NC_053499.1, from coordinate 84,634,873 downwards.
ACATATATAAACATCGTTCAAACCACACATGTGAGGTATTGACGCGTGCATTAGAGCGAGAGCAATACTTTTACCACTAGACCTTCTTTGTAACTATAAACTGGTAACCTGGAAAAAAAAGAAAAAGGTCGCCTATGGGGATATTCACGGAATTAATTTTGGCCCCATTGCAGGAGTGTTTCCAATAGTAAAGCGTAACATGTAAGGTATCTATTTACTCGGTGTAACATCATCTTTCACATTATCCCCAAAAATTGGGCTAACTTTTGTGTTTTGTTAATTTTTAACCACTTGAGCCCTGGACCATATTGCTGGTCAATGACCGGGCCAGGCTGGAAAGCATGAGATCAGGAAAAAAAAAAAAAACTCTCATGCCATTGCAGCTTGGTTCCTACATGTGTGATGAACTGAGTCTGCTATCCACCAAGGATAAAGCTCCAGACCACTCACATGAAAGTAAATGTAAACTCCATAGTGTAATAGGTTCAACACAGTTTTAATAGTGGTTAAAACAAAGTATTACACTCACATTTACCAGGAAGTAAAATCAGCATGCAGCGAGTGTTTGTATGTAAAGAAGTAGATCTCCGCTCTCGGCCGCGAGCGGAGATGACGTCACCGCCGGCACTTTCCTTCACCTGACGCGTTGCGTAGCAGATCAACGCTACTTAGTCATAGGAGTGTAATACTTTGTTTTAACCACTATTAAAACTGTGTTGAACCTATTACACTATGGAGTTTACATTTACTTTCATGTGAGTGGTCTGGAGCTTTATCCTTGGTGGACGTTTTGGAGTGACCCATAGAGTTTACATTGCTGGAATCCTTCAATACATCTAACAGGCTGGTTTAACCTGTTTTGAGGTGAGAGGCTGGAATTATCTTCACGAGTCTGCACAAACTACACTGGAATTTCGTGCGGTGGATGGCAGCACTTATTTAATTACTATTTACACTTTTTTTGGAAGAGTTTGGACTGGCACCTTACTATAATTTTTTTCTTGCACCTTTCTTTTGGAACTTTCCACTACTAGTAGAGGTTGACTTGAAACACTTTAATTAACTTGAAATTATTTATCACATTTTTTCACCAACCTTTTTTATTCAACATTTTTTGCTTATATCATATTATAATTTTTATATATATAATATTTTTATTCTGAAGATTATTTATTCACAAACATTGATGTTTATTTTTTAACATTATTTATCACTCAGATTTTACACTGTGTGTTTTTTTGGTCCTACGGATTTATCACTTAAGTTATCACTGTTTTATGACACCATTGGATTGATATTAATGTGTTGACTATTAATTATTATTTTTAGTCTATTTTTTGGATTATTAATTTTCACTATCTCCACCTCATTCATCTCAATTTAGATGCTTTGAAGGTATTGGAAAAAAGGAGTGAAACATATATTTGGATTTAATCATTACTATCCATACGTTGCTGTGCGATATTTGGCATTTTAGTTATTTTAGTTTGTTTGTTTTTTTGCTTTCCTTGTTTTGTTGACCAATAAAAATTACTTTAAAATTTTGAAGTTTGTTTTTTGTTACTTTTTCATGCAACATATTTTGACAGCTGCAGCTGAAATAGGTTTGGGCCTAACAAATTAGGTGTGATTTTTGTCTAAGCTTCTTTCCTGGTGTGTTATCATGAAATGTTTGCCATGTTTATTCCCCATGACTTTAAAGACAAACTGGTAAGTATTTTCTTTTAACTGTAGTGGTCCTCAGCCCTCAAGTACCCCCGACAGGACATGTTTTGTGGATTTCTCTTATCAAGAATTGCTGTCCAGACTGTCTTTTAAAGCACATGTGCAAGATGAAGGAAAACCTGCAAACATGGCCTGTGGGGGGGGGGGGGGGGCTATTGGTGGAGAGGCTTGAAGTGCTGATTTACAGCACTGTGCTTAAATCTAGGGCAAGGCAATCCTATTCTAATTGTGGGTGTTTGAGGGAAGCCAAGTGAGTGTAAGAACCCCTGCTTGTGTTTTTTTTTTTTGGGTTGAGCTTTGTGTCCCTTTTCTTAAAATTGGCTTCACTTCCTGTCACACAGATGAACAGGAAGTGAGGTTAAAACCCTACCAGTGTCTTTTCTTGGGGACACAGGTCAATCTAACTAGTGTCCCCATTAAGCAAATTGCACTCCAGCACTGCTGTGTACACCCCAAATCATGGGTCTTCAAACTACGGCCCTCCAGTTGTTCAGGAACTACAATTCTCATCATGCCTAGTCATGTCTGTGAATGTCAGTGCATTACAAGGCATCATGGGATGTGTAGTTCTACAACAGCTGGAGGGCCGTAGTTTGAGGATCCCTGCCCCAAATGATTATTTAGTTTGGGGTTTAGTAAAGGCAAAGCCACTCTGCAGTACAAGCATAGTTGCTGAAAATCAGAGAGGAAGCACTGATGGTTTTAACATCCAATGCTATAGAAGCAAAGTTGTTTTGTTTTCTTCCTTGCTTTGCACTTGTAGGAGTGGATTTGCCTTTAGTAAATGGACCCCAAAGTCCAAAATCCCTAATAATTTGGGGTGTACACAGCAAAATGCTAGAGTGCAATTTACATAATGGGAAAATATTTAGATCTCTGTGTCCCCAAGAAAAGATATTAGTAAGGTTTTACCCTCACTTTCTGTTTGGCTATGTGACAGGAAGTGAATGAATTTGAATTAGAAAGGGTGAAGACACCTCACAAATGTTCTCACTATCAGGGGTGCAGACATCCCCAAAAAATGAGCAGATAATACTTATTTGCAAATTAATAATTTTTTAGTTAACATTGGGTGGGGTGCTCTAACACACACATTCCTACATATTAGCAACGCTGTATCCTGGCCTATTGGCATGGTTATATTTTCTTAGGCCTCTAAATAAAACTCTATGAAATTTGTGCTTAAACTAGAACTATAATCAACACTTTTTATTTTCTTTAATTTTGGATAGAGTGAGGGAGGGTTATAGGCCCTGTCAGTTTATTTTGTATTATCTGTGTCCAATTGGGGAGATTTGCCTTCACTTCCTGCCCCATAGCCAAACAGGAAGTGAGAGAAAAACTATGCAAATTAACCACTTCCCGCCCAGCCTATGGCCGATTTACGTCCGGGAAGTGGTTACACAATCCTGACAGGACGTCCTGCAGGATTTCATGCCGCGCGCGCCTGTGGCACCCTGCATCTCCGATCTCGGTAAAGAGTCTCTCACGGAGACGGAGACTCTTTACCACGTGATCAGCCGTGTCCAATCACGGCTGATCACGATGTAAACAGGAAGAGCCATCGATGGCTCTTCCTCACTCGCGTCTGACAGACGCGAGTATAGGAGAGCCAATCGGCGGCTCTACTGACAGGGGGCATTCGCGCTGATTGTTTATCAGCGCAGCCCCCCCTCGGATGACCACACTGGACCACCAGGGATGCCCACCCTGGACCACCAGGGTGGGCAAAAAAAAAAAAGAATATGGAAAAAAAAAGCATTAAAAAAAGATGCCAATCAGTGCCCACAAATGGGCACTGACTGGCAACCTGGGAAAATCAGTGCCACCCCACAGTGTCCATCAGTGCCACCCCACAGTGTCCATCAGTGCCACCCCACAGTGCCCATCCATGCACAGTGCCCACCTATCAGTGCCCACCTGTGCCACCCATAAGTATCCATCAGTGCCACCCATAAGTGCCGCCCATGAGTGCCCATCTGTGCCGCCCATGAGTGCCCATCAGTGCCGCCTATGAGTGCCCATCAGTGCCGCATACCAGCGCCGCCAATCAATGCCACCTCATCTGTGCCCGTCAGTACTACCTCATCGATGTCCATCAGTGCCATCTCATCGGTGCCCATCAGTGCCGCCATATCAGTGCCCGTAATTGAAAGTGAAAAACTTATTTACAAAAAAATTAACATAAAAAACGTTTTTTTTTTCAAAATTTGCAGTCTTTTTTTAGTTGTTGCGCAAAAAAAAAACCGCAGAGGTGATCAAATACCAACAAAAGAAAGCTCTATTTGTGGGGGGAAAAGGACGCCAATTTTGTTTGGGTGTTGTATGACCGCGCAATTGCCATTCAAAGTGCGACAGTGCTGAAAGCTGAAAATTGGCATGGGCGGGAAGGAGCGTAAGTGCCTGGTATGGAAGTGGTTAAGGGAATCCAGTGCCCCCCCTCCCCCCCAGAACTAGTGTGTGGGTCCCCTGAAAATTCCTGGGCGGGTCATACAAAAACAGGGTGTGACCTTGACAGGAAGGGGTGGGTCATTTTTCTATTAGGAGGTGCAGATATGTAGTCAGGCCTAGGGCAGAACAAAACCTAAATATACTACTGCATATTAGGGCTTATTTAGACCGGATCCGATTTACAGCGTGTTTTTATATTGTGGGAGGAAACCCACGCAGGCACAGGGAGAACATGCAAACTCCATGCAGATGGTGTCACGGGCTGGATTCGAACCAGCGACCCTTTTGCTGCTAGGTCAAAGTGCTATACACTACACCACTGTGCTGAACGAACATGATTGCAGCTGAAAGCATGAGATCTTTTTTTTTTTTTTTCAATACCATTTATTCCAGCCTTATTGACCCCGCCTCTCTCCATAAAGAGGACCTGTCACACACTAGTCCTATTACAAGGGATGTTTACATTCCTTGTAATAGGAAGAAAAGTGATCCAAAATCAAAAAAAGTGACAAAAAAGTGCAAGAAGAAAAATATGAGGTAAAAAAAACAAACAAAAAAATAAAATAACGCCCCTGTCCCTAGAAGCTCGCACTCAGAAGCGAATATGCATGTAAGTCCCGCCCACATATGTAAACACCATTCAAACCACACATGTGAGGTATTGACGCGTGCGTTAGAGCGAGAGCAATAATTCTAGCCCTAGACCTCCTCTGTAACTCTGAACTGGTCACCTGTAAAAAAAAAACAAGCATCGCCTATGGATATTTTTATGTCCCGAAGTTTGGCGCTATTCCATGAGTGTGTGCAATATTAAAGCGTGACAAGTTAGGTATCTATTTACTCGGTGTAACATCATCTTTAACATTATCCATAAAAATTGGGCTAACTTTACTGTTTTTTTTTTTTTAATTCATGAACCGTGTTTTTTTTTTGGGCCAAAAAAAAAAGGCGTTAGAAAAATTATTGCGCAAATACCGTTGGAAATCAAATAAAAAATGACCGCCACTTTATTCCCTAGGGTGTCTGCTAAAAAATTATATATAATGTTTGGGGGTCCTGAGTAATTTCCCAGGAACAAAATATAATTTTTACATGAAGGAGAGAAGTGCCAGAATAGGCGCGGTATGGAAGTGGTTAAAGTGAAATAATAAAAGTGAAATATTCCTTTTTAATTTCATACAGGGGGGAGGGGGGGTACACGCATGTTTCCCGTGCTTAGAACTGTCCCTGTACAAGATGTCATTTCTGAAGTGAAACAAAAAAAAGGAAGTTTAAAGTACTCATGGCTATAAAGAATACAGTCATTGCTCATTAAAAATAATAAAAAAAAAAAAAAAATGGGGGTCCCTCCAAATTAAATTACCAGGCCCTTCAGGTCTGGAATGGATATTAAGGGGAACCCCGCCGTAAAACCCCCCCCAAAAAAATGGCGTGGGGTCCCCCCAAATATCCATACCAGACCCTTCAGGTCTGGTGTGGATTTTAAGGGGAACTTCACCCCAAATTGAAAAAAAATGGCGTGGAGTCCCCCTAAAAATCCACACCAGACCCTTATCCGAGCACGTTGACCTGGCCGGCCGCAGAAAAGAGGGGGGGACAGAGTGCGCCCCCCCCTCTCCTGAACCGCACCAGGCCACATGCCCTCAACATGGGGAGGATGTCCCCATGTTGATGGGGACAAGGGCCTCATCCCCACAACCCTTGCCCGGTGGTTGTGGGGGTCTGCGGGCGGGGGGCTTATCAGAATCTGGAAGACCCCTTTAACAAAGGGGACCCCCAGATCCTGCCCCCCCTATGTGAAATGCTAATGGGGTACATTGTACCTCTACCATTTCACCCCAAAAAAAATGTCAAAAGTGTTAAAAATGACAGTAGCCGGTTTTTGACAAATCTTTTAATAAAATCTTCTTTTCTTCTTTCCTTCGGGTTTCTTCCGCTGCTTCTTTCTTGGGTCTTCTCTTCCACATCTTGCCCGACGTGTTCTTCTATCTTCTCCGTCCGTCCTTCAGCCTTCTCGTCCCGCATCTTGCCCGTTGTCTTCTCCTGTCTTCTTCTCCGTCCGTCCGCCAGCCTTCTGGTCCCGCATCTTGCCCGTTGTCTTCTCCTGTCTTCTTCTCCGTCCGTCCGCCAGCCTTCTCGTCCACATCTTTTTCTTCCCCGGACCCAGCGTTTGAATTTGATTTGGCCGCCGTGTTCCCGCTCCTGGGACCCGCCCCCCTCTGACGCCACAGGTAAACTCATATGAAAGTCCGCGTGTGGCATATGTGCGTCAGAGGGGGGCGGGGTCACATGAGTGTGACACGGCGGGAACTTCAATTGGAAGCGGCGGCATCTTGTTCTCCGGGCGGCGCGCTTGAAATTGAATTCCCCCGCCGTGTGACGCTCTGTGACCCCGACCCCCTCTGACGCACATGACCTTCTAAGGAGTTTACTTGTGGCGTCAGAGGGGGGCGGGTCCCAGGAGCGCAACACGGTGGCCAAATCAAATTCAAACGCTGGGTCCGGGGAAGAAAAAGATGTGGACGAGAAGGCTGGCGGACGGACGGAGAAGAAGACAGGAGAAGACAACGGGCAAGATGCGGGACCAGAAGGCTGAAGGACGGACGGAGAAGATAGAAGAACACGTCGGGCAAGATGTGGACGAGAAGACCCAAGAAAGAAGCAGCGGAAGAAACCCGAAGGAAAGAAGAAAAGAAGATTTTATTAAAAGATTTGTCAAAAACCGGCTACTGTCATTTTTAACACTTTTGACATTTTTTTGGGGGTGAAATGGTAGAGGTACAATGTACCCCATTACCATTTCACATGGGGGGGGCAGGATCTGGGGGTCCCCTTTGTTAAAGGGGTCTTCCAGATTCTGATAAGCCCCCCGCCCGCAGACCCCCACAACCACCGGGCAAGGGTTGTGGGGATGAGGCCCTTGTCCCCATCAACATGGGGACATCCTCCCCATGTTGAGGGCATGTGGCTGGTGCGGTTCAGGAGAGGGGGGGGGCGCACTCTGTCCCCCCCTCTTTTCTGCGGCCGGCCAGGTCAACGTGCTCTGATAAGGGTCTGGTGTGGATTTTTAGGGGGACTCCACGCCATTTTTTTTTTTGGGGTGGAGTTCCCCTTAAAATCCACACCAGACCTGAAGGGCCTGGAATGGATATTTGCCGGGAACCGCACGTCTTTTTTTTTTTTGTTTTTTACGGCGGGGTTCCCCTTAAAGGGGTGTTCCACCCACAATTTCACTTTTTAAATATAAATACCCCTGTAATACACAAGCTTAATGTAGTCTAGTAAAGCTAGTCTGTAAACTAAGGTCCGTTTTGTTAGGTTGTTAGAGTATTTAGTTAGTTTATAATCTAGAAATAGGCCGTGGCCATCTTAAGTGTGGGCATCATGAAGCCAGACTGTATGACTTCCTGGATTTCTGTCTTGCAATGTAATAGTTTCAGGTCAGGTTTCCATAGCAACGGGAGTGTCAGAGGAAGTTGCCACCCCTTCTCTATGCAAACCTCTCCTCCCCTCCTCCTTCCAGGAACCAGTATCTATCTATCTATCTATCTATCTATCTATCTATCTATCTATCTATCTATCTATCTATCGTGGTGTGTACATACTAAACGTGCGCCGTCAATAAATTAATTTTGTTTAGTTTCGCATTGGCCATTATTTCGTATTTCGTGCCCGAAACTCAATTTTCGTTAGATTCGTTCACTTTTCATAAAAAAATACCAACATTTGTTATGATGAATTTAAAAAGCTGGATGCTCAAAAAGGACTAATAGTATCTGCTGTGATCATTATGAGGGGTTCCCACCATCACTGTGCTGTACGGATGCAATGCGCAATGTTATGGTGGCAATGTGCTGTGCTGGGGAAAGGAGGAAGCAGGAGGAACTCAGCACAGCACAGGGATGGTGGGAACCCCTCATAATGGGCACAGCGGGTGTACAGACCCAGGAACTCAGCACAGGGATGGTGGGAACCCCTCATAATGGGGCACAGCGGGTGTACAGACCCGGGAACTCAGCACAGGGATGGAGGGAACCCCTCATAATGAGCACAGCGGGTGTACAGACCCGGGAACTCAGCACAGGGATGGAGGGAACCCCTCATAATGGGCACAGCGGGTGTACAGACCCAGGAACTCAGCACAGGGATGGTGGGAACCCCTCATAATGGGCACAGCGGGTGTACAGACCCGGGAACTCAGCACAGGGATGGTGGGAACCCCTCATAATGGGGCACAGCGGGGGGTATAGACCCGGGAACTCAGCACAGGGGTGGTGGGAACCCCTCATAATGGGCACAGCGGGTGTACAGACCCAGGAACTCAGCACAGGGATGGTGGGAACCCCTCATAATGGGCACAGCAGGGTGTACAGACCCGGGAACTCAGCACAGGGATGGTGGGAACCCCTCATAATGGGGCACAGCGGGTGTACAGACCCGGGAACTCAGCACAGGGATGGAGGGAACCCCTCATAATGAGCACAGCGGGTGTACAGACCCGGGAACTCAGCACAGGGATGGTGGGAACCCCTCATAATGGGCATTGCAGGTGTACAGACCCGGGAACTCAGCACAGGGATGGAGGGAACCCCTCATAATGGGCACAGTGGGTGTACAGACCCGGGAACTCAGCACAGGGATGGTGGGAACCCCTCATAATGAGCACAGCGGGTGTACAGACCCAGGAACTCAGCACAGGGATGGTGGGAACCCCTCATAATGAGCACAGCGGGTGTACAGACCCAGGAACTCAGCACAGGGATGGTGGGAAACTGCCATTCCACTCCTTGTCAGTGAAGGGTGTGGTTGCTAATTCCTTTGCTCCTGTGCTCCAGAGACCAGGGGCTAGAGTGGCTTCTCTGCCCCAGGAGGGATGCTGGATCCTGGGGAAGAGCCGGGCGGGGCCCCCCTGGATAGGCCTGTGGAAGATTCTGGGCCTACCCAAAGGGTACCCTGTCAGCCTTCAGACAGAGGACTGTCAGTAAGTTGAAGCAGATTGAGAAGGAGGAGGAGAAATTGATGGTTTTGATGGCCGAGTTCAGAAAGAAAAAACAGATCTGTGCTAAAGTATACAGTAAGAAAAGACCAGCTCTGAGGCCTGAGCTGAAGGACCTGGAACAAGCTGTGAGGAAACAGAAGGATTTGCTGTATTCTCTGAAGGAGAAGAGCGGAATATTTAAAAAAATATATAAGAATGAGGAGCGATTTAATCGCATGAGAAGAGGAGCCGCTTCATGCATGGAGGATGGGGAAGCCAGCGAGGAGATGCAGGTACCTCTGACATCCGCTGAGCCCTCTGCCCCCTTCACACCCCAGCAATGTGGCACATCTCAGGAGGGTGAAGGTCCTGCCATGCTGGATTTCATAACCAAGTTGGAATCCCCTCCAGGTGCGGCTTCCCCGGATGGTGATGTCAAGATGGACGCCGTTTCCAATCCTGTGGAGAGAGCAAGATCCACCATGGAGTCTGCAGCAGCTGAGGGAAGCTCTGATCCCAGCCATAAAATCGCACAGGTGACAACCCAGCAAGCAGGTACAGTGTGTGTGCAGGATGGTGGTGGGAACTTTATTAATGACAATAAGCTTGCTGAGGGTTGTAGTGCTGCAGGCAGTCAGCCCATGGACAATGTACAGCCTACACCTGATAAAAACTGCCAGTCTGCAGAAAGGTCCATGGACAATACAGTGACTTTGCCTGGACCAGGCACAGCGGCTGTACCTGCGAATGATGGAGGAGATGCTGGGTGCAGTAGTGCCACAACTCCCCAGAAGTCTGCATGGGACGGGACTGGAGCTGTGTGTACAGAGCGGGGGGAGGGGGTGGGTCCTGCCTCTGCTAATACAATCCCAGCTAAATCAGACGCTTTGCCGGCAGGTGTGACTGTGTCTAAGGACAGGACTGCAAGTACTGGGGGTGGAAGGAAATCCTATGCTGGTGTTGCTGCTGCAGGATCTGGGAAGGGGGAACAAGCAGGGAAGGAGCATGGGAATGGTTTGTCTCCCTCCATGTTTAAAAGGAGGAATGTTGTGCAGCTGAGGTGGGAAGGCGGTGGAATCCCCCCACACAGGAGGGCGGTGGTGGATAAGATTCTACAGATGGGGTTCACGCCCGCAGATATCTTCGCCCTGATCAGTCCGGCAGGTTCCTATGAGTATGATTTGTCCTTTCTCCGCCCGGAGTCTTTGGACATTTTTTGGGAGAAATATGAACACGTGTGTAGGGGCCTGCCGGACTGGAAGGGGCTCATGCCCAAACTTGTCTCCCGCCAGCCACTCATTAAAGTGGTCACGATTCTGGTCCGCAATGAGTCTATACCACCGGGGGATCTATGTATATGGCTGAGGAGGTATGGAGACGTCCTGGGCCCCCTAAAGAAGATTCTGGATGACCGGGGAATATGGACGGGGGGATGGTCTGCTCAGTTAAAACTAAAGATCGTTGATAATGTCGTCCAACATCTGCCATCCTCAGCTTTCCTGGGGAGGGACAGGCTGACCATCTTCTATCCAGGCCAACCAAAGCTCTGCAATAAATGTGGAGACAAAAGTCACCTTGCATCCTCCTGTCCAGTGATGAAGTGCTCTCTGTGCCAGGGTATAGGACATCTGGCTAAGGATTGTAACCTCATAAGGTGCAATCTGTGCAATGCGGTGGGGCATCCTTATAGCCAGTGTCCTGAGGCAATGCACAATAGGCCTGAGCTCATGAGGGAGTTCTTCCGCCTGGACATGGAGGATGCTCGGAGCTCAACAGCTGGAGGGCCTGTGAGTCCATCTGAGTCTGTGCCAATTCCCAATGTGTCCGTGGTGCCCCAGACTGTGCCAATTCCCAATGTGTCCGTGGTGCCCCAGACTGTGCCAATTCCCAATGTGTCAGTGTCTTCCCAGTCTGTAAGTAAGGTGTCAGTTGCAGAGAATGTGTCCAATCCTTCTGTGTCTTCTAAAATTGCAGAGGCAGCAAGAGGTGCTGGTGCATCAGGTGCGGTGCCAGTCCCCCTCCCTCGATGCTGCAGGGTTCCTGTTAAGGATCGTGGGGTGCAGAAGAGTGGGGAGGATGGTGAAGAGGCTGGCCTGGTGGTAGATAAGGGAAGGGAGAGTGGAGGGGAGGATAGGTGTGGGGAGGCTGCTGACTCCGGGTTGTCCAAGGGTGATATGGAGTGGTTGGAGGATAAAAGGAGGAGAGGCAAAAAGAAGGGGAAAAAAGGAGGTACAGTTACCTTAAGTCCTGAGGTTTTGCCTTTGGCGAATAAATTTACGGTACTGTCTGAGGATGACTATGAATGGGACTCGTTCAGTTCTGCATCCTCTATGGATGAAGAGTGCCAGGGTGCAACGAAGCACGCTGGTTCTCCAGGGAGAGGGAGTAGCCAGGCTGAGAAACGGCCTCAGCCACCTTAATGGCAGTTCCCACTCACTTTATATAAAAGGTGACATGCATGGTGATGCTCTTTAGTCTTGCTCTCCCGTAGGGATTATGTTGTGCGCAATTTGGTTTGCACCGTTTATTATGTTCTTGTGTTTGTTTCTGTTTTGTATAGTCATATTCAATTGTTTTGTAAATATGTTTTATTTATTATGGTTTTATTGGATATAAGTTGTTGTTTGTAAGATTTTTTCAATAAACAAAATTAACCCCTCATAATGGGCACAGCGGGTGTACAGACCCAGGAACTCAGCACAGGGATGGTGGGAAACTGCCATTCCACTCCTTGTCAGTGAAGGGTGTGGTTGCTAATTCCTTTGCTCCTGTGCTCCAGAGACCAGGGGCTAGAGTGGCTTCTCTGCCCCAGGAGGGATGCTGGATCCTGGGGAAGAGCCGGGCGGGGCCCCCCTGGATAGGCCTGTGGAAGATTCTGGGCCTACCCAAAGGAAAGATGAGTCCCTGTCAGCCTTCAGACAGAGGACTGTCAGTAAGTTGAAGCGGATTGAGAAGGAGGAGGAGAAATTGATGGTTTTGATGGCCGAGTTCAGAAAGAAAAAACAGATCTGTGCTAAAGTATACAGTAAGAAAAGACCGGCTCTAAGGCCTGAGCTGAAGGACCTGGAACAAGCTGTGAGGAAACAGAAGGATTTGCTGTATTCTCTGAAGGAGAAGAGCGGAATATTTAAAAAAATATATAAGAATGAGGAGCGATTTAATCGCATGAGAACAGGAGCCGCTTCATGCATGGAGGATGGGGAAGCCAGCGAGGAGATGCAGGTGCAGGCACCTCAGACATCCGCTGAGCCCTCTGCCCCCTTCACACCCCAGCAATGTGGAATGTCTCAGGAGGGTGAAGGTCCTGCCATGCTGGATTTCATAACCAAGTTGGAATCCCCTCCAGATGCGGCTTCCCCGGATGGTGATGTCAAGATGGACGCCGTTTCCAATCCTGTGGAGAGAGCAAGATCCACCATGGAGTCTGCAGCAGCTGAGGGAAGCTCTGATCCCAGCCATAAAATCGCACAGGTGACAACCCAGCAAGCAGGTACAGTGTGTGTGCAGGATGGTGGTGGGAACTTTATTAATGACAATAAGCTTGCTGAGGGTTGTAGTGCTGCAGGCAGTCAGCCCATGGACAATGTACAGCATACACCTGATAACTGCCAGTCTGCAGAGAGGTCCATGGACAATACAGTGACTTTGCCTGGACCAGGCACAGCGGCTGTACCTGCGAATGATGGAGGAGATGCTGGGTGCAGTAGTGCCACAACTCAGCAGAAGTCTGCATGGGACGGGACTGGAGCTGTGTGTACAGAGCGGGGGGAGGGGGTGGGTCCTGCCTCTGCTAATACAATCCCAGCTGAATCAGACGCTTTGCCGGCAGGTGTGACTGTGTCTAAGGACAGGACTGCAAGTACTGGGGGTGGAAGGAAATCCTATGCTGGTGTTGCTGCTGCAGGATCTGGGAAGGGGGAACAAGCAGGGAAGGAGCATGGGAATGGGTTGTCTTCCTCCCTGTTTAAAAGGAGGAATGTTGTGCAGCTGAGGTGGGAAGGCGGTGGAATCCCCCCACACAGGAGGGCGGTGGTGGATAGGATTCTACAGATGGGGTTCACGCCCGCAGATATCTTCGCCCTGATCAGTCCGGCAGGTTCCTATGAGTATGATTTGTCCTTTCTCCGCCCGGAGTCTTTGGACATTTTTTGGGAGAAATATGAACACGTGTGTAGGGGCCTGCCGGACTGGAAGGGGCTCATGCCCAAGCTTGTCTCCCGCCAGCCACTCATTAAAGTGGTCACGATTCTGGTCCGCAATGAGTCCATACCACCGGGGGATCTATGTATATGGCTGAGGAGGTATGGAGACGTCCTGGGCCCCCTAAAGAAGATTCTGGATGATCTGGGAATATGGACGGGGGGATGGTCTGCTCAGTTGAAACTAAAAGTCATTGACCATGTCGTCCAGCATCTGCCGTCCTCAGCTTTCCTGGGGAGGGACAGGCTGACCATCTTCTATCCGGGCCAACCAAAGCTCTGCAATAAATGTGGAGACAAGAGTCACCTTGCATCCTCCTGTCCAGTGATGAAGTGCTCTCTGTGCCAGGGTATAGGACATCTGGCTAAGGATTGTAACCTCATAAGGTGCAATCTGTGCAATGCAGTGGGACATCCTTATAGCCAGTGTCCTGAGGCAATGCACAATAAGCCTGAGCTCATGAGGGAGTTCTTCCGCCTGGACATGGAGGATGCTCGGAGCTCAACAGCTGGAGGGCCTGTGAGTCCATCTGAGTCTGTGCCAATTCCCAATGTGTCCGTGGTGCCCCAGACTGTGCCAATTCCTAATGTGTCCATGGTGCCCCAGACTGTGCCAATACCCAATGTGTCAGTGTCTTCCCAGTCTGTAAGTAAGGTGTCAGTTGCAGAGAATGTGTCCAATCCTTCTGTGTCTTCTAAAATTGCAGAGGCAGCAAGAGGTGCTGGTGCATCAGGTGCGGTGCCAGTCCCCCTCCCTCGATGCTGCAGGGTTCCTGTTAAGGATCGTGGGGTGCAGAGGAGTGGGGAGGATGGTGAAGAGGCTGGCCTGGGGGTAGATAAGGGAAGGGAGTATGGGGGGGAGGGGGGTGAAGGGTGTGGGGAGGCTGGTGACTCCGGGTTGTCCAAGGATGATATGGAGTGGTTGGAGGATAAAAGGAGGAGAGGCAAAAAGAAGGGGAAAAAAGGAGGTACAGTTACCTTAAGTCCTGAGGTTTTGCCTTTGGCGAATAAATTTACGGTACTGTCTGAGGATGACTATGAATGGGACTCGTTCAGTTCTGCATCCTCTATGGATGAAGAGTGCCAGGGTGCAACGAAGCGCGCTGGTTCTCCAGGGAGAGGGAGTAGCCAGGCTGAGAAACGGCCTCAGCCACCTTAATGGCAGTTCCCACTCACTTTATATAAAAGGTGACATGCATGGTGATGCTCTTTAGTCTGGCTCTCCCGTAGGGATTATGTTGTGCGCAATTTGGTTTGCACCGTTTATTATGTTCTTGTGTTTGTTTCTGTTTTGTATAGTCATATTCAATTGTTTTGTAAATATGTTTTATTTATTATGGTTTTATTGGATATAAGTTGTTGTTTGTAAGATTTTTTCAATAAACAAAATTAACCCCTCACAATGGGCACAGCGGGTGAACAGACCCGGGAACTCAGCACAGGGATGGTGGGAACTCCTCATAATGGGCACAGCAGGTGTACAGACCCGGGAACTCAGCACAGGGGTGGTGGGAACCTCTCATAATGGGCACAGCAGGTGTACAGACCCCAGAACTCAGCACAGGGATGGTGGTAACCTCTCATAATGGGCACAGCAGGTGTACAGACCGGGAACTCAGCACAGGGATGGTGGGAACCCCTCATAATGGGCACAGCGGGTGTACAGACCCAGGAACTCAGCACAGGGATGGTGGGAACCTCTCATAATGGGCACAGCAGGTGTACAGACACCAGAACTCAGCACAGGGATGGTGGGAACCTCTCATAATGGGCACAGCGGGTGTACAGACCCCAGAACTCAGCACAGGGATGGTGGGAACCTCTCATAATGGGCACAGCGGGTGTACAGACACCAGAACTCAGCACAGGGATGGTGGGAACCCCTCATAATGGGGCACAGCGGGTGTACAGACCCGGGAACTCAGCACAGGGATGGTGGGAACCCCTCATAATGAGCACAGCGGGTGTACAGACCCGGGAACTCAGCACAGGGATGGACGGACCCCCTTCATAATGGGCACAGCGGGTGTACAGACCCAGGAACTCAGCACAGGGATGGTGGGAACCCCTCATAATGGGCACAGCGGGTGTACAGACCCGGGAACTCAGCACAGGGATGGAGGGAACCCCTCATAATGGGTACAGCGGGTGTACAGACCCGGGAACTCAGCACAGGGATGGTGGGAACCCCTCATAATGAGCACAGCGGGTGTACAGTAGAGGTCGACCGATATGGGTTTTTCTCTGGCCGATACCGATGCCGATATTTAGAATTTGGGGCGGCCGATGGCCGATATATGATGCCGATTTTTGCGGCCGATATTTTAGGCCGATTTTTTTTTTTTTTGGCAGGTGGCACTAATTGGCAGGTGCCACTGGATGGCCTTCGCAGGTGGCACTAGTTGGCACGCTAATTGGCACTGGCAGATTGCACTGGATGGACCCAATTGGCAAAAGCAGATGGCACCGATTGGCAGGTGGCACTGAATGGCACTGGCAGGTGGCACTGGTTGGCACGTGGCACTAATTGGCACTGGCAGGTGGCACTAATTGGCATGTGGCACTGGATGCTACTGGCAGGTGGCACTAATTGGCAATAGTTAGCACTGGCAGATGGCACTGGTTGGCACTGGCAGGTGGCACTAATTGGCAGGTGGCACTGGGTGGCCTTGGCAGGTGGCACTGGGTGGCATTGGCAGGTGGCACTGGATGGCATTGGCAGGTGGCACTGGATGGCACTAGATGGCATTAGCAGGTGGCACTGGATGGCGTTGCCACTGGCAGGTGGCACTGGATGGCGTTGCCACTGGCAGGTGGCACTGGATGGCATTGACAGGTGGCACTGGATGGCATTGACAGGTGGCACTGGATGGCATTGGCAGGTGGCACTAGTTGGCATGGCATTGGCAGGTGGCACTGGATGGCATTGGCAGGTGGCACTAATTGGCAGGTGGCACTGGATGGCCTTGGCAGGTGGCACTAGTTGGCACTAGCAGATGGCACTGGGTGGCATTGGCAGGTGGCACTGGATGGCATTGGCAGGTGGCACTGGGTGGCACTAGATGGCATTAGCAGGTGGCACTGGATGGTGTTGCCACTGGCAGGTGGCACTGGATGGCGTTGCCACTGGCAGGTGGCACTGGATGGCATTGACAGATGGCACTGGATGGCATTAACAGATGGCACTAGTTGGCATGGCATTGGCAGGTGGCACTGGATGGCATTGGCAGGTGGCACTGGCTGGTTGGCATTAGCAGATGGCACTGGCAGGTTTCACAGCACATAATGTAGCGGATAATGTGTGAAACTCTCTATACAGTTTCACATGGTGCTGCAGAGAGCAGAAAGAGGAGCTCAGATTCATTGCGATGTTGAAGGTGGGCGGGACCCGGGTTGGGTGGGGCTCAGCTGTCCACCAGCCAATGGGATGAGATCATTGGCTGGATAGCTGCTGAGTCCCGCCCACCTTCAACATCGCAACGAATCTGAGCTCCTCTTTCTCTCTGCAGCAGTTGTGAAACTGTATGAAGAGAGAGTTTCACACATTCAGCTACATTATGTGCTGTGAAACTGTGAGAGCAGAGAGAGAGAGAGGAGCTCAGATTCATCGTGATGTTGGAGGTGGGCGGGACCCGGGGTGGGCGGGACCCAGCAGCTATCCAGCCAATGATCTCATCCCATTGGCTGGTGTTGGACAGCTGAGTCCCGCCCACCCCGGGTCCCGCCCACCCCGACATCAGTCCGACAGCTCCATTCTCCTTCACACACGGCACTGCTCTGCAGACAGTGTGGAGAAGGGAGGGGGAACCCCATGTTCCTCCTTCCTTCTCCACACTCTGCTGATGCAGATCTGCTAAATATCGGCCACATTTGGATAATAATCGGCCGATGCCGATTTCTCCAAAATGACTGAATATCGGCCCGATATATCGGCCGGCCGATATATCGGTCGACCTCTAGTGTACAGACCCAGGAACTCAGCACAGGGATGGTGGGAACCCCTCATAATGGGCACAGCGGGTGTACAGACCCAGGAACTCAGCACAGGGATGGTGGGAACCCCTCATAATGGGCACAGCGGGTGTACAGACCCGGGAACTCAGCACAGGGGTGGTGGGAACCCCTCACAATGGGCACAGCGGGTGTACAGACCGGGAACTCAGCACAGGGATGGTGGGAACCCCTAATAGGCACAGCGGGTGTAAAAATACAGCCCAGTTCTTGTAAATGCTGCACCCCCAGGCAGTATCAACAGTAACCAGGGCAGAAGCCTGATCTGTAGGCAATGTCTTGCATGGGGGGTCACCAGCAGAAGAAAGAAACAGAGACACAACACACTGACCACCCTGCACAGCACTGATCTCAGTAATAACATGTGTGGCTGGACACTGATCACTCACACACATCCTGTGCTTCCAAAACCTGCCATGATGTGACCTGTGCAATGTGACCAGGGGAGGGGGTGGAACATTCCAAGGAGCTGGGGGGTTATCAGGAGGAAGAGCTGAACTGAAGGCTGGTATGAAATCATCCTGTCCTGAAAGTTTCAGATAGACGAAGAAACTGTTTACTATGCAGGGGCGGACTGACCATTGGGACTCTCGGGCACTGCCCGAGGGCCCCATGCCACTAGGGGGCCCCATCAGGGTTGCCAGGCTCAATAAAACCAGGGACAGTATGTAAAATCTGTGTTTTTTTTACATCTGTCTCTGATATGTCCAAAACCGACATGCTTTTGATGTGAAAATCCCGAGATTTTAGCTGCCCTGCCTATGCAATGCAATGCCTCCTGGTGTGGTGGCCATCTGTAAGCCTGGGGGCCCCATAATCTTCTATTGCCCGGGGGCCCCATGAGTTGTCAGTCCACCCCTGTTACTATGCCATGGGGGGAGGGGGGCTGAGTGTGTGCAGAGCCCCAGAAGACCGGGTATTCACTCCATTGTTGCTGGCTGCAGTTATGAACATAGAACGTCTACTCTCTGTCACACTGCCCAGACCCCGCACTGACAGCCCACCCCCCTCCTCCTCCAGAGTCCGGACACTCAGACAGGAGAGGAGATAGAGAGAGCAGGATCTCCTCCTCCTGTGTGTAAGCAGCCCCGCCCACATCCAATCCCTGGCAGCTCCGTGCCTTGCAAAGGGAAAGCCTGCAGCTAGAATTAGAAAAAACGCGAGATTTCGGTAGGAGGCAATACATGACGCTGATATCCCAGGAACCCTTGCAAATCGCCTTATGCCTTAATTGGCTAGGCGATTAAGCCAGGGAGCTGAGGATTAAAACGGAAAAAAGTATTTACTATGCAAAAAAAGAAAACAGATTGTCCATTATGAAAACTAGGCACTAAGGGCATGCAGCACAGCCAAACATGAAAAAATGGGTGGAACTCCTCTTTAATATCCATTCCAGACCTGAAGGGCCTGGTAATTTAATTTGGGGGAACCCCTACACATTTTTTGTTTTTGTTTTATGAATGAGTCCCTTTAGAATTGTCAGAGCCGACAATTCATTATAGCCGTGTGTGAATTTTTAAATGACTTTTTTCCTTCTGAATGTCATTTTGTGCAGGGGCAGTTCTAAGTGCGGGAAAAATGCGCTATTTCACATGCTGACATTACACCCCCCCTAGGTACGAAATTTAAAGGAATATTTCACTTTTATTGTTTCACTTTAAGAATTATTAATTTCACTGCTCCCGAAAAAACGGCTGTTTTAAAAAATAAAAAAAGCATTGATACATGTTCCCTGGGGCAGGACTGAGGTCCCCAAACACTTTTTAGGACAAAACTTGCAGATTAGCCTTTAAAATGAACACTTTTGATTTCTCCCATAGACTTCTATAGGGAGTTTGGCGCGGCTTTACATATTACTTTCAATGCGCCGGCTGCTACGCTGGTTCATGCGCCCAATTAAGGCTTCACCCGGCGCACTAATTAAGGCATGAACCAGCGCAGCGCACAGAGCATAGTAAATCAGCCCCCTTGGGTCTTTAGGCAGCAATATGGTCCGGGGCTTAAGTGGTTAAATATATATATTTTTTTGGTATAAACAGGCATGTTTCAAAATATAACATACACAACTCTGGAAGTTACAAAGTTCAACCTTGAAAAACTAAAGGCAATATCAGACATTATAGTATGTCAAAAATGTGTTGATCTTGCCTTCATCAGATGGGGTGATGTCCCTGTCAAAGCCAAATTTTGAAGATGCACTAAAATTGGGATTAAAAATGGGGAATTCCTTCCTGATACCATGCCCAATGTCAACATGTGCTAGCTCCCATCATGGATTAATGGACATGTTTTGGGGGTGCAACCTCTTCCTCTCACCTACTTGAGTTGCGAGGAAGGGGTTGCACCCACAAAACGCGTACATTGATATCCCTTGATAGCACATGTTGCACATGTTGACACACTGGGGCTAAGTTACTAATGTCAATGCGCTGCGCCGGTTCATGGCTTAATTAGTACTTTGGATGAATCCTTAATTAGGCGCATGAACCAGCGTAGCAGCCGGCGCAATGCAATTGATATGTAAAGCCGCCGCCAAACTCCCTATAGAAGTCTATGGGAGAAATCAAAAGTGTTAATTTTAAAGGCTAATATGCAAGCTTTGTTCTAAAAAGTGTTTGGGGACCTTAGTCCTGTCCCAGGAGACATGGTATCAATGCTTTTTTTACTTTTTAAACTGCCGTTTTTTTGGGAACAGTGAATTTAATAATGCTTAAAGTGAAACAATAAAAGTGAAATATTCCTTTAAATTTCGTACCTAGGGGGGTGTAAAGTCAGCATGGGAAATAGCGCATGTTTCCCGCACAAAATGACATTCTGAAGGAAAAAAATACATTTAAAATTCACTCGCGGCTATAATGAATTGTCGGCTCCAGGCAATTCTGAGAGGATTCATTCATAAAAAAAAAAAATGCGTGGGGGTCCCCCCAAATTCAATTACCAGGCCCTTCAGGTCTGGTATGGATATTAAGGGGAACCCCGCCGTAAAAAAATAAATGACGTGGGGGTTCCCCCCAAATATCCATACCAATCCCTTCAGGTCTGGTGTGGATTTTAAGGAGAACTACACCCCAAATTGAAAAAAAATGGCGTGGAGTTCCCCCAAAAATCCACACCAGACCCTTATCCGAGCACGTTAACCTGGTCGGCCGCAGAAAAGAGGGGGGACAGAGTGCAGCCCCCCCTCTCCTGAACCGTACCAGGCCACATGCCCTCAACATGGGGAGGATGTCCTCATGTTAATGGGGACAAGGGCCTCATCCCCACAACCCTTGCCTGGTCGTTGTGGGGGTCTGCGGGCAGGGGGCTTATCGAAATCTGGAAGAACCCTTTAACAAAGGGGACCCCCAGATCCTGCCCCCCCTGTGTGAAATGGTAATGGGGTACATTGTACCTCTACCATTTCACCCAAAAAAAAGTGTCAAAAATTTTAAAAATGACAGTAGCCGGTTTTTGACAATTCCTTTATTATAATGACCGCCACTTTATTCCCTAGGGTGTCTGCTATAAATATATATATAATGTTTGGGGGTCCTGAGTAATTTCCCAGGAACTAAATATAATTTTTACATGAAGGAGAGAAGTGCCAGAATAGGCGCGGTATGGAAGTGGTTAAAGTGAAACAATAAAAGTGAAATATTCCTTTAAATTTCATACAGGGGGGGTATAACATGCCTGTGAAGTAGTGCATGTTTCCCGTGCTTAGAACTGTCCCCGTACAAGATGTCATTTCTGAAGTGAAAAAAAGTAATTTAAAAGTAGTCATGGCTATAAAGAATACAGTCCTTGCTCATTAAAAAAAAAAAAAAAAAATGCGTGGGGGTCCCCCCAAATTCAATTACCAGGCCCTTCAGGTCTGGTATGGATATTAAGGGGAACTCCACCCCAAATTTTAAAAAAATGTTGTGGAGTTCCCCCAAAAATCCACACCAGACCCTTATCCGAGCACGTTAACCTGGCCGGCCACAGAAAAGAGGGGGGGACAGAGTGTGCCCCCCCTCTCCTAAACCGTACCAGGCCACATGCCCTCAACATAGGGAGGATATCCCCATATTGATGGGGACAAGGACCTCATCCCCACAACCCTGGCCGGTATTTGTGGGGGTCTACGGGCGGGAGGCTTATCAGAATCTGGAAGACCCCTTAAACAAAGGGGACCCCCAGATCCCGCCCCCCTCCCCTGTGTGAAATGGTAATGGGGTACATTGTACCTCGATTTGCGCAATAATTTTACAAACGCCTTTTTTTTTGGCCACAAAAAAAACGGTTTTATGAATTAAAAAATAACAAAGCAGTAAAGTTAGCCCCATTTTTAGGGATAATGTGAAAGATGATGTTACACCGAGTAAATAGATACCTAACTTGTCAACGCTTTAATATTGCGCACACTCATGGAATGGCGCCAAACTTCGGGACTTAACAATCTCCATCGGCGACGCTTGATTTGTTTACAGGTTACCAGTTTAGAGTTACAGAGGAGGTCTAGTGCTAAAATGATTTCTCTCGCTCTAACGCACGCGTCAATACCTCACATGTGTGGTTTGAACAGTGTTTACATATGTGGGCGGGACTTACATGTGTGTTCGCTTCTGAGTGCGAGCTACTAGGGACAGGGGCATTTTAATTTTTTGGGGTTCGTAATTTTTTTTTTTTTTACGTAATATTTTTCTTTTTTTGTCCCATTTTTTTTGGATCACTTTTATTCCTATTACAAGGAATGTAAACATCCCTTGTAATAGGACTAGTGTGTGACAGGTCCTCTTTATGGAGAGAGGCGGGGTCAATAAGACAATACATCTGTCCTCCAGGCTGTAAAGCATGAGATGGGAAAAAAAACACTGATCTCATCCTTTCAGCCGCGATCATGTTCGTTCAGCACAGTGGTGTAGTGGATAGTACCTAGCAGCAAAAAGGGTCGCTGGTTCAAATCCCGCCCATGACACCATCTGCCTGGAGTTTGCATGTTCTCCCTGTGCCTGCGTGGGTTTCCTCCCACAATCTAAAAACATGCTGTAAATCGGATCCTGTCTAATTAGGTTTTGTGCTGCCCTAGGCCTGACTAAACTTCTGCACCTCCTAATAGAAAAATAACCCACACTTCCTCTCAAGGCCACACCCTGTTTTTTTAGGACACACCCAGACAATTTCAGGGGGGACACACACTAGTTCTGGGGGGGGCACTGGATTCCCTTAATTTGCATAGTTTTTCTCTCACTTCCTGTTTGGCTATGGGGCAGGAAGTGAAGGCAAATCTCCCCAATTGGACAGGGATGGTACAAAATAAACTGACAAGGGCTATAACCCTCCCTCCCTCACTCTATCCAAAATGGAAGAAAAAAAGTGTTGATTATAGTTCTACTTTAAGCACACATTTCTGATAATTTTATTGAGAGGAAAATATAACAATGCCAATTGGCCAGGATACAGCGTTGCTAATATGTATGAATGCGTGTTAGGGACCCCCACAAACACCACCCACTGTTAAATAAATAATTTTCTAAATTTGCAAATAAGTATCATCTGCTCATTATTTGGGAATGTCTGCACCCCTGATAGGGTGAAGTCACCTCCCAAATGTCACTTTCTACTTCAAATTCATTCACTTCCTGTCACATAGCCAAACAGTAAGTGAGGGTAAAACCTTACTAATATCTTTTCTTGGGGACACAGAGATCAATCTAAATAGTTTCCCATTATGTAAATTGCACTCTAGCATTTTGCTGTGTACACTAAGGATGAGCCGAACACCCCCATCAGAACTTGCGAACACACCAAATGTTCGTGTGAACTTTAGAACCCCGTTAATGTCTATGGGACTCGAACATTTGAAATCTAAAGTGTTCATTTTAAAGGATAATATGCAAGTTATTGTCCTAAAAAGTGTTTGGGGACCTGGGTCCTGTCCCAGGAAACATGTATCAATGCAAAAAAAGTTTTAAAAACTGCAGTTTTTTCAGGAGCAGTGAATTTAATAATACTAAAAGTGAAACAATAAAAGTGTAATATTACTTTAAATTTCTTACCTAGGGGGGGTGTAAAGTCAGCATGTGAAAAAGCGCATGTTTCCCGTACATAGAACTGTCCCTGCACAAAGTGTCAATTCTGAAAGAAAAAAAGGCATTTAAAACCGGCTTTGCGGCTCTAAAGAATTGTCGGCTCTGGCAATTACAGAGATGATTCATTCATAAAAAATTAAAATAAAAAAGCTGGGGGTCCCCCCAAATTCCATTAACAGGCCCTTCAGGTCTGATATGGATATTAAGGGGAACCCCGCCGTCAATTAAAAAAAAAAATGGCGTGGGGTTCCCCCCAAATACCCATACCAGACCCTTCAGGTCTGGTGTGGATTTTAAGGGAAACTCCACCCCAAATTTAAAAGAAAAATGGCGTGGAGTTCCCCCAAAAATTCACACCAGACCCTTATCCGAGCACGTTAACCTGGCCGGCCGCAGAAAAAAGGTGGGGACAGAGTGCGCCCCCCTCTCCTGAACCGCACCAGGCCACGTGCCCTCAACATGGGGAGGATGTCACCATGTTGATGGGGACAAGGGCCTCATCCCCACAACCCTTGCCCGGTGGTTGTGGGGGTCTGCGGGCGGGGGGCTTATCAGAATCTGGAAGACCCCTTTATCAAAGGGGACCCCCAGATCCTGCCCCCCCTTATGTGAATTGGTAATGGGGTACACTGTACCTCTACCATTTCACGAAGGAAGTGTAAATAGTTAAAAAAAAAACACACAGACACCGTAGAAAAAAATCCTTTATTAATAATAAAAAAAATCCAGCGGTGTGAATCCACTCTCGGCCCAGCCCCCTGCTCCAGCGTGGTCTTCTATCCAGTGACGGATGATCTCTCCAGCGACGGGTGATCAGCGGTCCGGTCCAGCGATGAGAAGATCCATCCGTCCAGAGCACAGCAGGCGAGCTCCTCTCTCCGCTGGACACAGCCCAGCGGAATGACGTGCTGGAGCTGTGACATTTCTTATATAGGGGAAGCGGCCACCCGTCACGTGACCCCGCCCCCTCTGACGCACCCTCGTACGTCACTGGGAAAGACCCGGAAAGACCGGGCTTTCCCAGTGACGTATGAGGGTGCGTCAGAGGGGGCGGGGTCACGTGACGGGTGGCCGCTTCCCCTATATAAGAAATGTCACAGCTCCAGTGCGTCATTCCGCTGGGCTGTGTCCAGCGGAGAGAGGAGCTCGCCTGCTGCGCTCTGGACGGTTAACGTGCTCGGAAAAGGGTCTGGTGTGGATTTTTGGGGGAACTCCATGCCATTTTTTTTTTAAATTTGGGGTGGAGTTCCCCTTAAAATCCACACCAGACCTGAAGGGTCTGGTATGTATATTTGGGGGGAACCCCACGTTTTTTTTTTTTTAATTGATGGCAGGGTTCCCCTTAATATCCATATCAGACCTGAAGGGCCTGTTAGTGGAATTTGAGGGGAACCCCCAGCTTTTTTATTTTTTAATTTTATGAATGAATCATCTCTGAATTGCCAGAGCCGACAATTCATTAGAGCCGCAAAGCCGGTTTTAAATGCCTTTTTTCCTTTCAGAAATGACACATGCTGACTTTATACACCCCCCCCCCCCCAGGTACGAAATTTAAAGTAATATTACACTTTTATTGTTTCACTTTTAGCATTATTAAATTCACTGCTCCTGAAAAAACGGACGTTTTTAAAACTTTTTTTTGCATTGATACATGTTTCCTGGGACAGGACCCAGGTCCCCAAACACTTTTTAGGACAATATATTGCATATTAGCCTTTAAAATGAACACTTTAGATTTCTCCCATAGACTTTAACAGGGAGTTCCGCGGCTTTTCGAATTTGCCGCGAACACCCCTAATTGTTCGTTGTTCGCCGAACAGGCAATGTTCGAGTCGAACATGAGTTCGACTCGAACTGGAAGCTCATCCCTAGTGTACACCCCAAATTATTAGGGATCTTGGACTTTGGGGTCCATTTACTAAAGGCAAATCCACTTTGCACTACAAGTGGACAAGCAAGGAAGGAAAAAAAAAAAAAAAAAAAACGTTGCTTCTACAGGATTGGATGTTAAAACCATCAGTGCTTCCCCTCTGATTTTCAGCGACTACGCTTGTACTGCAGAGTGGCTTTGCCTTTATTAAACCCCAAACTAACTAATCTTTTGGGGTGTACACAGTAGAGCAATTTGCTTAATGGGGACACTAGTTAGATTGACCTGTGTCCCCAAGAAAAGACATTGGTAGGGTTTTAACCTCACTTCCTGTTCAGCTTTGTGACAGGAAGTGAAGCCAATTTTAAGAAAAGGGACACAAAGCCCAACCCAAAAAACACAAGCAGGGGTTCTAACACTCACTTGGCTTCCCTCAAACACCCACAATTAGAATAGGATTGCCTAGATTTAAGCACAGTGCTGTAAATCAGCACTTCAAGCCTGTCCGCCAAAACACACCCCCCCGCCCCCGCAACAGGCCATGTTTGCAGGTTTTCCTTCATCTTGCACATGTGCTTTAAAAGACAGTCTGGACAGCAATTCTTGATGAGATAAATCCACAAAACATGTCCTGTCGGGGGTACTTGACTGAGGCTGAGAATCACTGCAGTAAAAGGAAACAATACTTACCGCGCTGTATTTTTCCTTTCCTGGTGAATAAACATGGCAGCAAACATTTCATGCATACACACCAAGAAAAGTGCTTCCAGACAAAAATCACAACTGATTGTTGTAACCAATCAGCCCTAATTCAGCTGCAGCTGTCAAAAACTGTAGCATGAAAAAGTAACAAAAAACAAACTTCAAAATTTTAAAGTAATTGTATTGGTCAAGAAAATAAGGAAAGCAAACAAAATAAAAACAAAAATAAATAAATATAAAAAAATTAAATAAACAGGTTAATTTGAGACAGTAAACAGCATATGGTTTATGCTTTGGAAATAACACAATAGAGCCACAGACACAGGTTTGAAATATTAGTCACAACATCTTGAGAAATATTTTGCAAAATAATGCAGTACAAATATATCAAAGTGAGTGAACAGCGTAAAAAAAAAAAACATACATTGACAAAAATAAAACCTTGATCAAAAACATATCTTTTTGCAAAGACATTCTTGCCAGCCCCCACACACACACAACCTGCCCTCTTTCAGGGCAGCTGACAAATGCTCTACATGCTTTATGTTAATGATGCAATTGAAAACACATGGACAAAGTTCAGTCTCTACATTGGGTTCGCTTGTAAGTGGGTACACCTGTTAACTATCTCCTTAAATTACTAACCCAAAAAACACGCTCTATGAGACACAAAAAGCAACATCAAAAATTTGAAATCCCTGGGCATGCTCAGTTCACCAGAAATGCAGAGGCAGAAGCATGAACAAAGCTGCAATCGCGGCTGAAAGCATGAGATCTGTGTTTATTTTTCTCCCGATCGCATGCTTTCCAGCCTGAAGGACAAGATGTAAAGGTCTTATTGAATTATTACGTAAAAAAAAAAAAAAAAAAAATTAAAATGCCCCTGTCCCTAGTAACTCGCACTCAGAAGCGAATCCTTCAACTTTAAAATAGGAAGGTCAGTATATGAATTTTTAAATAAAAAATGTAGCACATATGGGAGTCTTTTTTTTCTTTTTTTTCTTTTTTTTTTCCTTCCCTCTCTTACCTTCCCTCCATCTTTTCATTTCTATCAATCCCTGTACCCGGAGCCTATAGGTACTCATTCCAGAGAGGCATTAAAGTGAATAAGGGGGAATGTTCCAAAGAAGGGCAGAAGAGGATAGGATGAAGCACCTTGCACTTTTGAATAAGAGCCACCATAGATTAGCGTATATAAAGGATTATAAGGAGACCATGTGTATGTTGTTGTATGAGGGTGAATATATAAATGTAAGAATGTTTTTTTTTGTCATATATGTAGTGAAGTCTTTGTCTTTGTTTAAAAAAATGATCAATAAAAATTTTATAAAAAAAAAAGAAGCAAACACGCATGTAAGTCCCGCCCACATATGTAAACGCCGTTCAAACCACACATGTGTCGTTTTAACTGACGATTGCGCGGTCGTGCGACGTGGCTCCCAAACAAAATTGGCGTCTTTTTTTTTACCACAAATAGAGCTTTCTTTTGGTGGTATTTGATCACCTTTTTATTTTTTGCGCTATAAACAAAAATAGAGCAACAATTTAAACAAAAAAAATATTTTTTACTTTTTGCTATAATAAATATCCCCAAAAATCAATAAAAAATAATTTTGCCTCAGTTTAGATACGTATTCTTTTACATATTTTGGGTTAAAAAAATCGCAAAATGCGCAAAAGTTATAGCGTCTACAAAATAGGGGTTAGTTTTATGGCATTTTTCTTAAATGTTTTTTTTTTTACTAGTAATGGCGGTGATCAGCGATTTTTATCGGTACTGTGACATTATGGCGGACACATCGGCGGTGATCAGCGATTTTTATCGGTACTGCGACATTATGGCGGACACATCGGACACATTTTTGGGACCATTGGCATTTTTATAGCGAGGAGTGCTCCTAAAAATGCATTGATTACTATAAAAATGCCACTGGCAGGGAATGGGTTAACACTAGGGGCGAGGAAGGGGTTAATTATGTTCCCTGTGTGTGTTCTAACTGAAGGGGGGGTGGGACTGACTAGGGGAAATGACAGATCGCTATGATGATCAGGCATTTGTCCCCCTGACAGGACCAGGAGCTGTGTGTTTACACACACAACTCACGGTTCTCGCTCTGGGACCAGGGGCGAGCGGGGACGCTGAAGAAGGGGAACTCCACACCAAATTATTATTATTTTTTTTTAAAGGGCGTCCGTTACCATGCAGTGGCACATCAGGCCCTTCAGCTTGGTCTGGATCATAAGGGGTTAACCTACGCTGAAAATAACAGCGTGGGGTTCCCCCAAAATCCAGACCAAACCCTTATCCAAGCACGCAGCCTGGCTGGACAGGAATAGGGGTGGGGACGAGCGAGCACCCCCCCTCCTGAGCCATACCAGACCGCATGCCCTCAACATGGGGGAGTGTGTGCTTTGGGGCAGGGGGGCACTCTTGTCCCCATGTCGATAGGGACAAGGGCCTCTTCCCGACAACCCTTGCCGTTGGTTGTCGGGGTATGCGGGCGGGGGCTTATCGGAATCTGGAAGCCCCCTTCAATAAGGAGGCCCCCAGACGCCGGCCCCCCACCCTATGTGAATGAGACAACAGAGAAGAAAGCGGAAAGAAGCCCTGGGCTAAGCGGAGGAGCCAGGCAGAAGAGGCAACAGAGAAGAAAGCGGAAAGAAGCCCTGGCCCCCGGCAGAAAACGGCGAAGCCCGGATGCCCCCCCCAAATCAAAAAGAGCTTAAAGGGGTGGGGGGCCCTGGTGGAAGGCAGCGGAGAAGCCCGGATGAGTGGCACCCCCCCGGCAGAAAACTACGAAGCCCGGGGCCCCGGCAGAAGAGAGAAGACCGGGCCTACACCCCCCCTTGTAAAAGAGCTTAAAGAAGAAAGGGGGTGCCCCGGCAGAAGACCCCCCAGCTGACTAATAAGTTATTTTAAAAATCTGTGTGGTGTTTTTTTTAACTTTACATTTTCCTCCCAGGTGAATGGTTAGGGGTACGATGTACCCAATACTCATTCACATAGGGTGGGGGGCCTAATTATTGAAGGGGGCTCCCAGATTCCGATAACCAACGGCAAGGGTTGTCGGGAAGAGGCCCTTGTCCCTATCGACATGGGGACAAAAGTGCTTTGGGGTGGGGGGCAGTGACCCCCTGCCCCAAAGCACACACTCCCCCATGTTGAGGGCATGCAGTCTGGTACGGCTCAGGAGGGGTGGGCGCTCGCTCGTCCCCACCCCCATTCCTGTCCGGCCAGGCGGCATGCTTGGATAAGGGTTTGGTCTGGATCTTGGGGGAACCCCACGCTGTTTTTTTCAGCATAGGTTATTCCCTTATGATCCAGACCAAGCCGAAGGGCCTGATGTGCCACTGCAGGGGAACCCACGCTGTTTTTTTGTTTGAAAGTTCCCCTTCATGGTCAGCGTGAGCTGAAAACAGTTCGGCCTTTCATGTGCGCCATCTCAACCCGTGCAAATACAGCTACGCTGCTTGGTATTTACCAAGATTTTCCTGGCGTAGTGAGACGACGTACGTGGAAGGACGTAATTGCCGCGAACGCATGCGCAGTATGCAAATAAACCTCCCCGAGTGTTTAGGCGTACTTGCCGATTGTTGCGATGTTTTCACAAAAATCAATTTCGGCCCGGGAAACTTAAACAAACACATGTCACTACACTTCCCCACTTCACCTCACACCCCTCCCCTAATAAACTCCCACCCAAACCCCTTCTATTTACATTTCTAAATGCCGTACGCCAGCTCTATAGAGGCGCACCATGCTGGGAGCACTAGGCATTATAGTAAAAAAGAAATACACTGCTCTGTTGGCGTATTTCTTTAGTAAATGTCAAAATGGCTGTTACTCCTGCCTTTGCTCCATGATTCACGGCACACAGGCTTGATAAATCAGCCCCACTGTGTGCATCTTCAAAATGTGGCTTTTCAGATGTCCTATAAATGTGGACATTTTGTCCATTACAATGCAAAATGGTGGCATTTTGCTGATATTTAGATTCTCCCCAACACATCAATCATGTTCTTCAATTTTTGTTCAAGAACATTGAGATTATTCCTCATGATGTCTATTTTCCGACTACACACCATGATGTCCTGGATTAGGATTTGTGCACTCGCACTTGTGAAATGAGGAGATTGTTCTTCTACAACCAGCACATCACCTAAAAAATATTAAAAAACATGTATTATAAATATGCAGGCCTATGTATATTATCTGAAGCTGTGGTGACAGACACTGACCTGTTGTGGTGACAATTTCAACCACTTCCTCCACCTCTCCTTCCTCCACATCCTCAGGTCAGGGTGTCCTCTGTTTCCTTTCTTCATGAGGTGTGGGGTTCCTGGTGTCCTCAGATGTCCCAAGCCGTTTCTCCCCTATGAGAAGGAAACAAAAGGTATACTTAGCACACAGATATTTGAGGCCAGAAATAGGAATATGAAACATTACTTGGAAGTGTGGTACAATTGTCTGTTTTGGCAGAGTTCCAAGTTGAAGAGGTGTTTTTTCTCCCTTACCAAAGCTGGAATACTTACCTTTTTGGCCAAGTTTCACACATGGAGACACCCCAAGTATCCACTGGAGCACCTGTGTGGGACATCCTAAAAAGGTTGTTCTGGTGTCCCACACTAAAGCTCCTGAGTCCAGATGTGTCCCCTCCTTACACTGAATCAAGCTTGCATTTCATTTAGTTCCAAACACATCTAGACAACAAGGTACTAAACTTATTTTTATATAAATATGCATGACCAAATGTAGTTAACCTGTATCTGTCCAAAACATTGTATTTAGTGGACGAACAATGTTTACTACGGTCGATTACTGTGCCCACTAACCTGTAAGTTGCTATTTTAAACTGTCCAATAGTAAAGAAAAGCACATGGAGTAACATTCAAGTAATAATAGGAACACAGGACAAATACTTACTTTTTTTAAGTATTTTCTTGATCCTTCTGTACAGATCGTGCTCCTTCAATTTCTGACCAGCATTTCCTCAATTGCTCCTTGAATCGCCGTACCCCAAAATTCCTGTGCAGACTTCTCACAACTTTAATCAGGATCTTGGCCTTTCTCACATTAGGGTTGGTGTGTGGTTCACGCTTCCCATCATAGTCGGTCCTCCTCAAGATGTCCACCATCTCCGCCATCTCTACAAAGGACATATTTGAGGCCTTATATCTCCTCCTGGAAATGGACGTTTCTAGCTCCGGGTAAGAGAAGAGGTGGGGAATATACTAGAAATAACCTCAGGGGCAGGTGACACAGGCAGAGTTTCATGCATGTGCAGTGTATATAAAGCTTACACGCATGTGTCGTAACCTATGTTCTGTGTGCAGAGGAAGGAGGACCGGAAGCGCCAATCTGCCAATCGTCCTAACAAAGGTAATATTTAAACTTGGGGCATCAGTGGCCTATACTGCTTCAAGATTGAGGCCTATATTGGGATAAGATTATGTGAGTTTAGGCTGACATTTGTGTTTTTGTCTTGTTTTGTCTTGCAGCAAATATGAATCCCTTTTAAGGAGCCAGAATTCATGGCCAGGTTCATAGACTGGTACAGGGAGCTGAACAATTTGTGGGAGCTAAAAAAATACTTATATTACAATAGACCAGCAAGGAAGACAACGCTGGAGAAACTGCTGGTATTAGTGAAAATTCAGCTCCCCGAGGCACACATCACTTTTCTGGAAAAGAAAATTGATACCTTGAGGAGCATGTATAAGAAGGAGCATAATAAGATACAGAATTCCCTCAGATCAGGAGCAGCAGCAGCAGATGTGTATGTACCCAGACTGTGGTACTTCAACAGACTGCGGTTTCTGGATGACCAGCTGGAAGCCAGGGAATCACTTTCTACACTTCCTTGCAGCCTTCCCTCCACCCTTCCCTCCACCCCAGCTGAGGCTTCCGAGGACCAACCTGGGCCTTCTATCCTGGAAGAAGTGGATGATCTCAGCTGTAGCCAGGTATAGTATTTTTTAACATATTTATTATCCTAAAATGATTGTTGTTAACTAGATGTTATTATTGAGAAAAATGTATGATTTAAGAAAAAGTGTCTGACATATCAATAGACAGTAGTGGCCAAAAATGATTGGGACAAGACTGAAAAATGCTGGGGTCAGAATGATAGTCTTTTCTATTTATTAAAATTCAATTTGCAACAGTCATAAGCTGAAAATTGTGTGTGATTGATGAACCAAAATCTAAAACTATGTCCCTTTTTTATACACAGGAAGACCTCTGCCAGGACGAGGGTCTGGAAAGTGTCAGCCAGGAGGTGGCCGGGCCCAGTGTCAGCCAGGAGTTGGCCGGGCCCAGTGGTATCACCCAATCCCAGGTGCCTCCCCTCCACCTTACAACAAAAAGGCCTAAGAGGCGGAGGAACATGGATGAGGCAACACTGGGCCTCCATAGGGAGGCTAGTAAGGCCCTAAGAACCCCCTTTGACGCTATCTAGCTACTAGATTTCAGAAATTGGAGGAGGGTCAACGCCTCATCTGTGAGGGAATTTTTGCTCAGGTCCTTCAGAAGGGGTTGAGGGGCCAGCTGACTGAAAACAGCCACGTATGTGAGCACGACCATCCTCCTCCTCCTCCTGCCACAAGTCCACCTCCAGAGCAACAGCCTCCAAGGAAGCATGCAGTGAAGGCTGCAGGGAACCATGGAGGGAATGCTGTAGGGAAGGCTGCAAGGAAGACAAGAAAATTATGACCTCACTTCAGTTTGGTTTGACAGAAGAAGTAGGCTGTTTTAGTATCACAGACTGGGAACATATATGTCATCTGCTTCTGTTCCTGATCTCTGGGAGTCCTGGGCCAAATTGTGCTCCCTATTATATGGACTTCTCGAACTACCAATTTTCTTTTTCACAGCCCTGGGGTCCAAAGGCTTAGAAAATTACATCAGTTTCTCCAGCATTGCCTTCCTCTTTTTCTTTTGTTATGAGCCAGAATAAATGGATTTTTTTTTTGTAATGAAAATACTTGCCTATGTGGTTTTCTTAAAAAGGACAGTTTGTTTGGGAGTAGGCAGGTACATTTAAAAAATACAATGTCAAATTAACACGGGACACCTACCAACCTCTCTGAGGTTAAAAAATACAAGATAATAATGTTGTTGTGGTAACTTGACACAAAGAATAAAAATATGGAGATCACTACAAAATATTTTCTAAATGATTAAAAAATATGACTATAAAAAATAATACAAAACATTAGCAAGGGGGTAGAAAAGAACAGTAGAGGGAATGGGATGTTGACGGTGCTGGACAATAAACAATGTAAAGAAATTAAATTTTATAACAATTTATTTAAAACCTCAAAAATCGGTTTTTGTACACTACATAATACATCATTTAAAAACAATTTGTCAGAGTGTCTGATTTGGGTTGCTGGAATTCCCCAATAATGAGCTACTGGTCGATTTAAGGATGTTGTTGGACCCAATATATTTCGCCGTAACCGGCTTCCTCAGGGGTTCCACACGCGACCAGAGTTTATAAAGCCAGCTCTGAACAGAAAAATAGAAAACAACATATAAGAAGTTCATACATTATAATTTCCATTAAATATATTTACATTACAAATATTATATTTCCTTGAGGGGGATGTATTCTGACCTGACAGCCTGGAAGAAAGTGAAAACTGACACCAAATCTGCATGATGACCTGGACCCCAGGAACAGATCAGCCCCCGAAGGGGAAAAGAAAACGCCTTAACCCGATGTGTCCGTACTGCGTAGGGGCATAGGCTGGACCATAGGGGAGGAAAAGGGACCAAACTGTAGGGAACACAATGCACCTAATGAGTATAATGTTCCAATCAAGTAAGACAGAAAAATACTCAAAGAAGAAAAAACAAAAAACAAATTACACTTACTGGCAGAAAGCAAGACCTTAAGGCACAAAGGACTGTCAGATAACCTCAACGTGTGCAATACAAGAAAAGAGGAGATGTATCCAATCCCAACGTCTTAAGAAAAGACACAAAAAACAATTAGTTATTGTGTCAAGGATGTAAAAGAGAAGAAGGAAAGGAAAGAGAAATGTATTTTTATTTAAAAAGTCATATATATGTAAGGTATGAGAATCTGTCACACCAATACCACTGAGGGTTGCTGGTTAACCAGGCACAAGAAAGCAAAGCAGAAATATACACAGAGAGTACTTAGAGTAGCCAATAGATTGCTGGCCAGTAACAGGAGCAAAGTAAGAAATAGTAGGGACAGCAGGCATATTAGACAAGCTATCTAAGGACAAGGGATCATCACCTGTATGTGGTCACAAATCATCAGGAGCGCAGTTGGAAGCAGCAGACTGGTGGAATATGCTGGCTCCTTATATCCCCCCCCGCAAGCCGGAGCGTCTGACGTCATCGGGCGTGCGCGGACAACTACAGCAAACGGCGCATGCGCCGGGTGGCCGAGATCTCCGCACAGCCTACAATTCCCATGATCCCACGCGTCATCAACCCTGACGCAGATAGGTGGGCGGGGATCTAACATGCGTGGTGATGTTACCCAGGAGTGTGTGCAACGCACAGGGGGAGGGCAGGAGGAGGAGGCTCGGCAGATGACACACAGCAACAACGTCGCTGCAAACAATGGGCATTCAAATGTGAATCCCTTGTGTGTCCATACGGCCAAGCCAGGAACGCCTCAAAGAGGCAGCAAAAGACATCATAGGGGTGCATTTTGACTGAGGTGTCCAGGACCCAAGGATCATGGAGACACACAGCCAAGGTGGGGAGAAAAGGGAGAAAAAACCCCAAAAACGGCCGGGTGTCATAAGGTGTCAACCACTAGTTGGCCACAAGACGGCAGGACAGAGAAAAAACATCCCCTATCAAGGAAAGACAATAAAAGTATCCAAAGTAACATTTTATATCAACAATGGTGTATACAAGTTTGCACAACATATATGTAATCAACAGTAGTAATTATTTATACATCTACATTTTTAAATGTCTCATAGAATTAATATATTCTAACAAAGAAGACTAATCTACCCCTAAAAAAGAAATAGCTGGAAAGCAGATATAGAATAAAAGAACAGAAGGGAAAAAAATTAAATAAAAAGGGGGGGATATAAGAATAAACAGGAGAGGAATGGGAATATTTATAGGCAAGCAGGGCAAACAGATGATGCATACATGGTCAGTTTCAAAATCTACCCCTACCGGAGCACCGGTTGTACATCAGCAACAGTTTCCAGTTGGTATATAGGGAATACAGAACAAAAGGAAAAGGGAAAACAAGGGAAAAAGAAGATATAAAGTCGGCTAACATATATCAAAAAATGGATCACAGAAATGATTTGAAACTTATATACTCATTGAGTCCAGGATACCGGGTGGCATTCAAAGATTGGATCCACTTAGTTTCTAATTGTAGAAGTGTACGGTCAATGCCACCGCCTCTTGCATGTTCAGGGACATGCTCAAGTGCAGTGAACTTGATCATTTCGAGCGCAAAATTGTGCTCTTTGCCCACGTGTCGAACTATGGTCGTGGTCATAAGTCGCCTACGTAGGGGGTCAACATGGTTCTTAATGCGTATGTAGAAAGGTCTTTTTGTTTTTCCGACATAAAAACAACCGTTTTTTTCTTGCATGAGTGGATTTGAAGGGGAGAATTGTTAATTAATTTTTCCCCCTTAAGAGGAAGGGAAAGGAAGAGAAAATGAAAACAAATGGATTTAGTCACTGGGAATAAATATAAAGTTAAACACATAAAGATATTTTGATGGGTATCACGAAAGGGAGTAGAGGATAAAAATACACGTAGTATTTAATCCCCCCCCCTTTTTTTTTT
The DNA here is from genome assembly GCF_905171775.1 of Rana temporaria. Lineage (NCBI taxonomy): Eukaryota > Metazoa > Chordata > Amphibia > Anura > Ranidae > Rana > Rana temporaria. Next base: position 84,599,073 of record NC_053499.1, on the reverse strand, counting down.
TTTTTTTTCACAAGAGATTTAATAAGGAATTAAATAATGATTTGACACTGAACAGGATAAGGGAAGTGGGTTTGGCGGGGGTTGTGTTTTTTTTTTTTTTTCTCCTCGGAGGGAGATGGAGGGAAAGCATAAGAGAAGGGGGAGGATAAAGGAGAAGGAGAAAGATAAAAAGGTGTAGGATAGACCCATATCGAGAATGTTGTCATTAATGTTGTTATGTATATTTAAGTCATGTTGAGTATATTTAAAGGTGAATTTTTTGTACACGTTTAACACAAATGTAATATAATGTGAATTGTGTATGTTTTTAAATTTTTTTTTGAAATAAAAACATAAATGTTTAAAAACAACCGCACAAACATTTGGCCAAGTACACCACTCTGATGGTTTGACAGGTGACCCTATGGGGAATAGAGCGTGTCCCACCATTAGGGAGGGGGGTGCTTGTGCCACTCAAAATAAATTCACATATGTTACATTTGTTACAAGGAAAAGTTCCAAATTGAGATTTGTTTTTGTTGCCAGGGAGGTTGTAATGACTATGGACCAGTTGATCTCTCAAAGAGGGGGCACGACGGTACGTAATGTCTGGTCTCTTTTGAATGTATTTAACTACAGTTCCGTCGGCCAGGAGTAGTGGCCAAAATTGTTCTAGAATGCCTCTGAATTGGGAATAATGTTGGGAGTACTGTGTAATGACACGAGTAGGTTGCATAGTTTCTTTAGTTTTAGTAGAAAAAATAAGTTCCTGACGATTGTGTTGGGCAGCTCTCTTATAAGCCTTCTTAAGAATTTTACGGCTATATCCTCTGTCCCTAAGACGATGATATAGGTTTTTAGCGGCTGCTTCATAATCAGTTGTTTGTGCGCAGTTCCTTTTGAGTCGTATGTACTGACTGTAAGGTATGCTTTTAATAAGGGAATGGGGGTGGCCACTTGAGGCATGTAGGATGGTGTTGCCTGATGAGGGTTTTCGATATAGAGAAGAATAAATACAGCCATCTGCATCAACGTGAATTTTAAGATCCAAAAAAGTTATACTTCTTTGACTACATTCCATTGTAAATTTTAAATTATATAAGTTGTCTGCTAAGACTTTCATAAATTCTTCAAGTTCGTCTTTGGTACCTGACCACAACACCAAGATGTCGTCGATGTACCTGTACCATGCAATGGCATGGGACAGGTACATCGAAAGATCATCTCTAGAAAAAAGTTCCTTCTCCCACCCCCCCAGGTACAGGTTGGCATACGATGGGGCACATTTTGTCCCCATCGCAACCCCCTGCACCTGGAGGTAGTGGGAGAGTCCAAACAAAAAAACATTGCGAGTCAAAATAAATTTCAAAAGATCCAAAATGAAACAGTTATAAGGTTGAGCCAGAGTGCCCCTATCTTTCAGGATATTGCCGATGACTTCAATCCCTTTATCATGAGGAATGGCATTATATAGGCTTTCAACATCTATGGCTACTAGCCATGTATCAGGGGGGACAGAAATCCCTTCAATTGTTTGCAACAGATCGATTGTATCTTTGATGTACGAGTTTAAGGATGTTACATGTGGATGAAGATAATGATCCACCATTGCACTTGCATTTTCAGTAAGACCCATACAGCCAGACACAATCGGTCTGCCAGGCGGGTTAGTTATTGACTTGTGCACCTTAGGAAGGGCGTACATTGTGGGGATTCGAGGTTCTTGAACATTTAGGTAGTTCCAGGTATCTTTATTAATTAGACCTTTATGATAAGCATTGGTGATCAAAGAATAATATTCCTTATTGTATCCAGAGATATTTGTCTGTGAAATGGGGCGGTACCATTCCCCATTGGCCAGAATCCTTAGACACATAGTTTCATAATCAGCAGTATTCATTACTACGACGTTTCCGCCTTTGTCTGATGGCTTAATTGTAATAAGCTGATTTACTTTGAGATCATTCAATGCCTTTCTTTGAGCATGAGACAAATTGTCCTTGGATTTTTCACTGGATAAATCCAATTTCTCAATCTCTCTAGTGGTCTGTTGTACAAAAGACCAAATGCTGGCATTCTTGTTCAGTAAGGGAAAACTTAAGGATTTAGGTTTATAGGATTGAGGCTGGGGGAAAGTGACCTCAGGGACAAGGATGCCTTGGGATGAAGAGGGTACCCAGGCATCATCGTCCGTGTGCCTTTCCTCCCACAGTTCCATCAGGTTGTCTATTGCTAGGATTTCGTCTGCATCATATTTTAATTGCTCAAAGGACAGTGAGTCGGAATTGGCCAAGGGTTTGTCATACATGACCTTAAATAAAAGTTTGCGTGCAAATAAATTTATATCTTTGATCATTTGGAACTTGTCTCCGCCAGTGGAGGGACAGAAGGTCAAGCCCAATTTCAAGACATCAGTTTCGTGTTTATTCAAGGAAATGGATGACAAATTAATAATTTCTAGATTCGAGTCAGAGCAGGGACCTATTTTCGCAACTCTATCATAGGTGGTACAGGAGTGGGAGGTTGGTCCAGTGCTTTGGCTAAAAAAATCGGTGCGATTTTTGGGTCAAGATTTGCAGTGCTCTGTGGAAACAATGACACAAGGTTAGATTCACTTACCCGTCTGGTGGGAGTGGTAGTAGGTGAAAGAGAAAAAGGTGGAGCCATAGGTAAAGCCCGAGTGAGAAGTGCTGACAAGGTGGATGCCACCTGCGGTGTGTCAGGCTGTGGTAGTCGAGAAAAAGACCTGATATTGTCCAGTGTGGACGAATTGGTGGTGAAATGTCGCGTAATAGTAGATCCGGTGCGAGAAAGTGAGTGAGATGACGCAGATTTGCGGTCGCTTTTGCGTTTCTTAGGGAGTTGATTCTGTGAAAGATCCCGATAGACCGTTGATTGGCTAGATGCTGCAGAGGAAACAGAAGACATATTAGGTATATTGGAGGTATTAGGGGGTACATTTCGAGTAGGAGGGTATGCTGGTTGTCTCGCAAATGTAGATGGAGTCCATTTGTATGCATATTTGTTGTCGTATGCCGATTTGTCTCGCATAAATTTGCCTTCCTTAATCTTTATAAGGTCAGCGGTATATTCCTCCAGATGTTCTTTTAGCTCTTTTTCACGTTGTATGAAAGAGGGACTAGTAGCGGCTAGTATCAGATCAATATACCAAGTATTAATCTGTAGATCAAGGTCAGTAATTTCACCCTCGTATTGCTTGCAGAGGATGTGCATCATCCCAAACGAGCAAGTTTGTAGGTTGTCTTCCCATTCGGTTTTAAGTGAATCATCGATTTTCTTGAGGTTGGGGAATATTTGTATTCGCAAACCCCAAGGAGTAATCTGATTTTCACAATATTTTGAAAAATAATGTTTATGCCAAAACACTCTAACTTTTTTCTCTAAAAGTCTCTGTAATCTCACAAAGGCTCTGTCTAGTTCTGGTTCAGTAATATCAGCAGAGGTTTGGCTGGATTGAATCTTATACATAAAGTCTTCCCAAGCTGCACCTCGAAAATCCGCCATGTTAGACGGTAACCCTGTATAATGATGGATAAGAAATAAACCAAGGGTTTGCCCAAAAAGAGGGGAGGAAAAAAGAAAAAATGAGGAAAAGGACGACAAAGACAAAGGGAAAGGGAGGAAGGAAGGGGGAGGGGGGGAAGGAGGAATAGAAGAGGCTAAATTAGAAGCCAATGTTAGCTACATCAAGTTGTCAAAGTCACAGTACAATTTTCACAACGAAACAATAAAAAAGTTATATGAGTAAGCATAAACACATGTCAATAGATTCAGGATTGATTGGATCAGGTGATGTATTTAAACATCATGGAGTAAAGTTTTGAAGGAATGAAATTATGATCCAATCAAGCACAAATACAGAAATCACACCTCATCCCTAATATAGTAGAAAAGAACAGTAGAGGGAATGGGATGTTGACGGTGCTGGACAATAAACAATGTAAAGAAAGTAAATCTTATAACAATTTATTTAAAACCTCAAAAATCGGTTTTTGTACACTACATAATACATCATTTAAAAACAATTTGTCAGAGTGTCTGATTTGGGTTGCTGGAATTCCCCAATAATGAGCTACTGGTCGATTTAAGGATGTTGTTGGACCCAATATATTTCGCCGTAACCGGCTTCCTCAGGGGTTCCACACGCGACCAGAGTTTATAAAGCCAGCTCTGAACAGAAAAATAGAAAACAACATATAAGAAGTTCATACATTATAATTTCCATTAAATATATTTACATTACAAATATTATATTTCCTTGAGGGGGATGTATTCTGACCTGACAGCCTGGAAGAAAGTGAAAACTGACACCAAATCTGCATGATGACCTGGACCCCAGGAACAGATCAGCCCCCGAAGGGGAAAAGAAAACGCCTTAACCCGATGTGTCCGTACTGCGTAGGGGCATAGGCTGGACCATAGGGGAGGAAAAGGGACCAAACTGTAGGGAACACAATGCACCTAATGAGTATAATGTTCCAATCAAGTAAGACAGAAAAATACTCAAAGAAGAAAAAACAAAAAACAAATTACACTTACTGGCAGAAAGCAAGACCTTAAGGCACAAAGGACTGTCAGATAACCTCAACTTGTGCAATACAAGAAAAGAGGAGATGTATCCAATCCCAACGTCTTAAGAAAAGACACAAAAAACAATTAGTTATTGTGTCAAGGATGTAAAAGAGAAGAAGGAAAGGAAAGAGAAATGTATTTTTATTTAAAAAGTCATATATATGTAAGGTAAGAGAATCTGTCACACCAATACCACTGAGGGTTGCTGGTTAACCAGGCACAAGAAAGCAAAGCAGAAATATACACAGAGAGTACTTAGAGTAGCCAATAGATTGCTGGCCAGTAACAGGAGCAGAGTAAGAAATAGTAGGGACAGCAGGCATATTAGACAAGCTATCTAAGGACAAGGGATCATCACCTGTATGTGGTCACAAATCATCAGGAGCGCAGTTGGAAGCAGCAGACTGGTGGAATATGCTGGCTCCTTATATCCCCCCCCGCAAGCCCGAGCGTCTGACGTCATCGGGCGTGCGCGGACAACTACAGCAAACGGCGCATGCGCCGGGTGGCCGAGATCTCCGCACAGCCTACAATTCCCATGATCCCACGCGTCATCAACCCTGACGCGGATAGGTGGGCGGGGATCTAACATCCGTGGTGATGTTACCCAGGAGTGTGTGCAACGCACAGGGGGAGGGCAGGAGGAGGAGGCTCGGCAGATGACACACAGCAACAACGTCGCTGCAAACAATGGGCATTCAAATGTGAATCCCTTGTGTGTCCATACGGCCAAGCCAGGAACGCCTCAAAGAGGCAGCAAAAGACATCATAGGGGTGCATTTTGACTGAGGTGTCCAGGACCCAAGGATCATGGAGACACACAGCCAAGGTGGGGAGAAAAGGGAGAAAAAACCCCAAAAACGGCCGGGTGTCATAAGGTGTCAACCACTAGTTGGCCACAAGATGGCAGGACAGAGAAAAAACATCCCCTATCAAGGAAAGACAATACAAGTATCCAAAGTAACATTTTATATCAACAATGGTGTATACAAGTTTGCACAACATATATGTAATCAACAGTAGTAATTATTTATACATCTACATTTTTAAATGTCTCATAGAATTAATATATTCTAACAAAGAAGACTAATCTACCCCTAAAAAAGAAATAGCTGGAAAGCAGATATAGAATACAAGAACAGAAGGGAAAAAAATAAAATAAAAAGGGGGGATATAAGAATAAACAGGAGAGGAATGGGAATATTTATAGGCAAGCAGGGCAAACAGATGATGCATACATGGTCAGTTTCAAAATCTACCCCTACCGGAGCACCGGTTGTACATCAGCAACAGTTTCCAGTTGGTATATAGGGAATACAGAACAAAAGGAAAAGGGAAAACAAGGGAAAAAGAAGATATAAAGTCGGCTAACATATATCAAAAAATGGATCACAGAAATGATTTGAAACTTATATACTCATTGAGCCCAGGATACCGGGTGGCATTCAAAGATTGGATCCACTTGGTTTCTAATTGTAGAAGTGTACGGTCAATGCCACCGCCTCTTGCATGTTCAGGGACATGCTCAAGTGCAGTGAACTTGATCATTTCGAGCGCAAAGTTGTGCTCTTTGCCCACGTGTCGACCTATGGCCGTGGTCATAAGTCGCCTACGTAGGGGGTCAACATGGTCCTTAATGCGTATGTAGAAAGGTCTTTTTGTTTTTCCGACATAAAAACAACCGCACAAACATTTGGCCAAGTACACCACTCCGATGGTTTGACAGGTGACCCTATGGGGAATAGAGCGTGTCCCACTATTAGGGAGGGGGGTGCTTGTGCCACTCAAAATAAATTCACATATGTTACATTTGTTACAAGGAAAAGTTCCAAATTGAGATTTGTTTTTGTTGCCAGGGAGGTTGTAATGACTATGGACCAGTTGATCTCTCAAAGAGGGGGCACGACGGTACGTAATGTCTGGTCTCTTTTGAATGTATTTAACTACAGTTCCGTCGGCCAGGAGTAGTGGCCAAAATTGTTCTAGAATGCCTCTGAATTGGGAATAATGTTGGGAGTACTGTGTAATGACACGAGTAGGTTGCATAGTTTCTTTAGTTTTAGTAGAAAAAATAAGTTCCTGACGATTGTGTTGGGCAGCTCTCTTATAAGCCTTCTTAAGAATTTTACTGCTATATCCTCTGTCCCTAAGACGATGATATAGGTTTTTAGCGGCTGCTTCATAATCAGTTGTTTGTGTGCAGTTCCTTTTGAGTCGTATGTACTGACTGTAAGGTATGCTTTTAATAAGGGAATGGGGGTGGCCACTTGAGGCATGTAGGATGGTGTTGCCTGATGAGGGTTTTCGATATAGAGAAGAATAAATACAGCAAGGGGGTGGCTGGTGAATCCTCTTTTGATATGGCACCTCATCCCAGTTCAAATAGGTAACAGAAGAAAATGAGGGATGGGATTATAACAGTGCCAGTCATACAATTAGTCACATAGATTATTTTAACCTCTTGACAACCGAGGATGTCCCTGGGACATCCTGGAATTTGTGCAGTGATATCTGAATGGTGACTGCAGCTACAGGCATCATTCAGATATCACCGTCTTCAGCCGCCGATTCTCTGAATGATAAGAATGATAAAAGTGGCAGTTCCACCGCTAGATAATTCTTATAGGCAGCGGGAGGGGACGTCCCCCCCCTCCCGCAGCCATCCGGTGCTTCTCCGGGCTCTCCCGTGCCATTGAGGCCTGGAGAGTGAATCGGTCGGCACTTGCTGGGAAGCATAGAGATGACTGGTGACCAGATGGTCACCAGTCATCTCTATGACCGTCGGAGGCCCGGGCACGATCTTATGGCATCACGCCCGGTACCCGGAAGTAAACAAAGCCGCAATTGCGGCTGTCGGCCTGAGATCGGTGAATGTGTTTTCACAATCTCATGCTTGTAAGCCTGGAGGAGAGATGACCCCACACTGCTCCATAAAGAGGACCTGTCGCACTGATTCCTATTACAAGGGATGTTTACATTCCTTGTAATGGGAATAAAAGTGATATAAAAAATGTAAAAAAAAGTGTAAAAAAAAAATTAAGTAAAATAAAATATATGTTTTATTTTTTTTAAACGCCCCTGTCCCTGGTAGCTCACGCGCACATATGTAAACCGCGCACCGCGCACCCCCTCTTTGCTCTTTTGTTTACCAATTTGGTATGTATGGAGACTATGTTAGCCCCTTAGGGCAGAGATTAGCCATTGAGCAATCTGCCTATATTTAACCCATTAATATTCTTTTCAGTTTTATGGTCTACATAGCCCCCTACAGTCACGCTAGGGCAGTGCTGGTTTGCCATCCCTTTTGGGCGCCTTGTTGACCTGGACATCTGCTGGACAGCAGGGAGGTGTGGTTTTGTGTCTGGCTGGTTATGTGATCTATGGGGGTATCTATATGGCTGGATAATGATGGGACACGTAGCCTCCTGATGTCTGCAAATTCCGGCATGTGTATTATCTACTTCATTCATTTACCCGTTTTTCTTTTGTAGAATTTCATTATTACACTGAATTGACACTATTCCCCTGAAGAAGCCAATGTTTTGGTGAATGATATTGGGATAATTCAGTTTGTATTTGTTTCCGTGTATTCTCTAAAATACATATGTACTCCTTGTTTTGTTAACTTCAATGTTTAACAATTATTTGTACAAATACATTTTGTCTTCTTTTAAAATAATCTATGTGACTAATTGTATGACTGGTGCTGTTATAATCCCATCCCCCACTTTTCTTCTAATAAAAAACATTATTATGGAGATCTGGCTTTAAAAAAGCAAAAAATTATTCATGAGATCATGAAAAAAAAGAAAGAAATACATTTGTCTGAACTCTGTGAATATCAGCAGCAAAACAACTTCATTATTCTAGCATTATAAAGAACAAAATAATGAAGGTGAAGGGCGGGGCATGAAATGTCCCCGCCCCCACCACCTATGGGACTGTGTCATACCAGAAAATAAATTAAAGTTTCATTAAAAAAAAAAAAAAAAACTTACCTATGATTGGCTGAGCTTTTGTTGACAGTTGCCCCAAACAACGGTCCTCTAGCCCTATAAAAAGATAGAGGATGCGTCAGCAGTGGGCAGAAGATTGGAGAAGAATTGGAGAAGCACATCCCACCCTCCCTCCCTGTCGTGGCCTTTTTTTTTTTCCTTGTCAAGAATATCTTTTATTAAATGCAAGAATAAATTGTACATGAAGCATACATTCGTTACAGTAATCAGGTGGTTATTATAACATAAGATTGACTAACAGTATCATCTTTCTTAAACAACAATAAACGGGAATATTTTAGCCATGTTCTGTGTACTATCGCAGGAAGAGTTTAAGTAATTAACATAGCCAAATATGTAATCCTTACAACTTGTCCTAGTGGCTAGTGGATAATATATCAAAGATAATACGTCCTTATTTAATGTAACCTTACTACCTATCAACTTTAAATTTCTAAAATGTGCTACCTTTTCAAAGTTAACGGTAGATACACGAGGGTATCTACCGTATATGCAGTATCAGATCAGGAAAAGGAAGAAGGGAAGAAAAGGAAGGAAAATGGGGGGGGGGGGGTCAGGTAAGGAAGTCTGCAGGGATGGGCTAGGATCCGTCGTCAAAGCATGAAATGTACAACGGTTATTTTTGTATAGGAAAGCTACCATGGCATCATTACACCTTTATTAAAATTTTCTGGTATAGCATATTGTATCCAAGGGTTCCATATTTTTTCAAAGTTGGCGATCGTGTCCATTTCTAACGCTTCCATTTTGGCGTGCGTCATAGCAATATTCATTCTATTTTTTGTTTCCGTCGTTGATAAAATCGGAGTTTTCCAAGCTTTTGCTATGGTTTGTTTGGCTGCCGTAAAGAGTTGTGTTAGTAGCTTGAAGTGCGTGTGTGTTAGATTGATGGGCTTTAAATTCAGTAGTGCCAATTTAGGGTCTGGAAGTATTCTCAATTTAGTCACCGCATTTACCATCTTGAAAATCTTATCCCAGAATTTCTGTACTATTGGACACGTCCACCAAGTATGAAAATATGTACCTTCGGTGATGCAACCCCTATAGCAATGTCCGGTGCAGTTTGGTGCATATTTAGCTATTCTGCTTGGCACCAGGTACCATCTCATTAATACCTTATATCCCGCTTCCAATGCTATTATATTCGAGGAAGCCGATTTAGTGTTTCGCCATATTTGATTCCAATCCGAGGTATTAAGTTCTATACCCAGGTCACTCTCCCATTTCTGAACATAAGGAAGCTTTGTTGTGTTATTGTGGGATAGTGACTGCAAGTACAGAACCGAAATTGTACCTCTTACATGTGGATTATCTTTACACATACTTTCAAAAGGTGACACCTGGTTTTTCAGAGCCGAAGAAGTCAGATGTGTTTCCACAAAAATTTTTATTTGGAGGTATCGAAACAATTCTGATTGAGGTATACCGTATTTTTTACATACTGTCGGGAAGGGCATGATACCTGATGAATCCAAAAATTTATAGACATATATACAGTCTTTCCTTACCCATTCCTTGAATGTGTTAGGGAAGATCCATGCCGGATAAAATGTTGGGTTTTTATAAAATGAAAGCAGTGGGTTGAGAGGGGACACCAGTGAATACTTGGATTTATAGCTATCCCATAGTGAGAGAGAATGTTTAATAATTGGATTGCAGATTTTCCCGCGTAGCTTGGGAAGAATCCATAGTAAGTTAGCTGGAGGGATGGGATCACACTCGGTTGCCTCAATCGCTACCCAGAGAGGTGTTTCCTTTTTTGCATGATATTTGGCCAAGGTTGAAATTTGCGCTGCCCTATAGTAGTTTGTAAAATTCGGATATCCTAACCCTCCTTGAGTTTTGGGGAGATGCAAGATTTTCGCCTTTATTCTGGGCCTAGATGTGCCCCATATAAAGGTCGTCATTCTGTTTTGTATTATCCTCAGAAAGTAAGCCGGTATTGGACTCGGGAGCACTCTAAAAAGATACAACAATTTTGGTAATATTGTCATCTTAACTGCGTTGATCCTACCTAACCAGGATAATGGGAGCTGGGACCAGGATTTGAGTAAGTTTGTTATCTGTTTAAGAAGAGGGGGATAACTATAAGAGAATAAATCAGATGTATCAGCCGTTACGTGTGTTCCTAAGTACGGGATGCTCTTATCCGACCATGTAAATGGAAGACCTACTGTGGCTGCACTTAATTCTAGTCTTGAGAGGGATATGTTTAGTGCTACACATTTCTTGGGATTAATGGCTAGACCTGAGAACGTCGCGAATCTATCAAGTATTGGGATGAGATTAGGGCCAGTTACTTGCGGGGAAGAAAGAAATAAAAGAATGTCATCCGCAAATAGGCATAATTTATGTTTATGACCTCCTAATTCTATACCTAGGATAGTGGGGTCTGATCTGATTTTCTGAGCAAGCGGTTCGATAAGGAGGGCAAATAATAACGGGGATAACGGGCAGCCCTGACGTGTTCCTCTTCTGATATCAAATGTGTCAGACTTATATCCTGCGTATTTAACATAAGCTTTAGGGTTATTATAAAGTTCCATAATCCAATTAGTGAAATTAGGGCCAAAGCCCCATTTCTGTAGAGTATATTTTAAATACGCCCAGGAAACAGAATCAAAAGCTTGTTTGATGTCCAGAGAGAGAAAACACGCAGGTATACCCCTTTTCTTTGCTATGTTGGCCAAGAGGCATGCCCTGCGTATATTATCGCCCGCTTGTCTGGATGGCATGAAACCTACTTGATCTCGATTGATTAGAGTACCGATAAAATTGTTAAGGCGGGTAGCTAGTATTTTACCTAATAGTTTTATATCTATGTTAAGCATAGATATGGGACGATAATTGCTACAAAGTGTGTCATCCGAATGTGGTTTGGGAATCATACAAACCGTTGCTAGCAACGTTTCAGGTCTGAAGGTTTTTTGCTCTAGTAAGTTGTTAAATGCCTCTGCCAGTCTGGGTGAAAGTAACTCAGTAAAAGTTTTGAGGTAGTTTGCCGAGAACCCGTCAGGTCCCGGTCTTTTGTTAATTTTGAGTTCCCGAATGGCTAAAGCTACATCCTCTTGCGTAATTGGTTCTTCCAACTGTTCTTTCTGTGATTGACTTATTTGTGGAAGATTAATTTGTGCAAAAAAGGAGTCAGCTTTAGATTCGTCAAATACAGTAGTTTCTGAGTAGAGTTGTTTTAGATGTGAGCTAAACTTTTGAACTATTTTAAGTGGGTTGCTGGAGAGAACCCTGTTGGCAATTTTTAACTTTATGGGTTTAAAAGTCTTATTGAGTGTGTTCAGCGCTCTAGCTAAATATGTCCCTGGTTTATTAGCTTGCTTGTAGAAAGCATGTCTAGATCTATTAAGTGTTCTATTCGCCGAATCGGTTAAGAACAAGTCGTATTCCAGACGTGCTTTGTCCAGCCGAGTTCTATTAGTTTGAGTTTGGCAGTTTTGTAGGGCCAGAAATGCTAAGTTGAATTCTGTTTCCAATTTTCTTGCCATCAGTGCTCGCTCCTTTTTTAAGATCCCTATTTGCCGCTGGAATGCTCCTCTGAGGACTGGCTTATGTGCTTCCCATAATGTAAGTGGGGATATTTCAGGGCTTGCATTGAGTTCTAGATAGTCTTTTAGAGCTTGTTCAATCAATTGGCAATGGGCAGGGTGTTTGAGTATAATTTCAGGAAGATACCAAGTGGGATCATGGTTTTTCGGAATGGTTGATGCCATTGTGGTGTACACCGCATTGTGATCTGACCAAGGGATGGGTATTATATTTGAATATAGTATTTCAGGGACCATACCGATTGTCACAAAAATATGATCAATTCGGCTGAAGGATTGGTGTGGGTTTGAAAAGTATGTGTAGTTACGTTTTGTGGGATTGTGTTCTCTCCACGTGTCTACTAAATTGTATTTGGCTAATAAGTTGGGAAGGGTCCATTTAGCTTGGTGTTTAGGTGTGACATAGGGGGTTTTATCTAAGAATGGAAGAAGGACTTGGTTGGAGTCTCCGCAGATGAGGAGAGTCCCTATTTTATGTGAATTAATTATTTGGAAAAGATGCGATAAGAAGGGTAACGGGTTTAGATTAGGAGCATAATAAGATACTATCGTGATCTCCGTATCTAACACTTGGCCTGTTAATAATATGTATCTGCCCTCTGGATCTTTGATTTCCGTTTTTAGAGTGAATGGTGTGGTGCGATGAAAAGCGATAAGGGTTCCCCTTTTTTTGACTGAAGCAGAGGCTGAATAGACTTGTGGATAGGAGGGGTTAAAAAATCTAGGAGTCGTGTTCGTAGTAAAGTGAGTTTCCTGTAGGCAAACAATATGGGCTTTTTTGGCCTGAAATGTTCTGAAGGCCTTGGTTCTTTTCTGTGGCACATTCAATCCCTGTACATTTAACGACAATATATTCAATGGTGCCATGGTAGCTTTACTTCTCTGTCCATCTTACCGTGATAAACCGGAGGACATCTGGCCAGCCCAATCCCTGCAGACTTGGGGAAAGAAAAGGAAAAGGGGTCTCTGGGGTATTCAACCTTGAAAAGGAAGGGAAACACAGAAAAAATTAGTAAATAAACAGTCAACAATAAACCAATAAAGTTTGTTAGGTTTACCCGTGGCGGGGATGGACTACCCCCGCCAGGGGAAAAGGGGATCCCATCAATCCCCCGCTTAATCTTGCGGGGAACTGAGGAGATCATGGTGGAGCACAGGTTGGTTCCGTGGGGTGGAAAACCGCTGTAAATATGTTCAAGTAAACACCGTCTGAGGTGTTTTTTCTCAACTTAGCTGTTAATAACATTTCGAACAGGATAACACTAACTACTCGCCTTCTGTTGTTTAGGCGAGAGATATGAGAGGGGGTTAACTATCCTTAATTAATTAAATAAAGAGATTGTAGAATTCATTAGCCTATACCAAAGATGTTTTAATTGGATCATGTGTTCCATTGGAATTTTAGGAAAAAATTCCTCAAGTAGGTCCAATAGTTTGGGTAAGATTAGGCTTCTATTGATCAGATATATGTCAGATTGGGTATCTACCTATTGACCATTAAAACAATGCAGATTCTACACACCAAAACTCGCCTTGCGCCTGGACGCTGACTGGGCTACTAGTGCATGAGGTGGTGTAATGTGGTGAAGCAACATTGGATATTATAACTAGAGGAGGATAAGAGAATGGGTTTTAGAGGTGTCTCTTAGGTACCCGGGGTGTAATTAAATGGTGTGGGATGTCATAAGTCTGAGGGACCCTGCGAATGAAGAGGCAGGCCTTGTCGTTTCCCCCCCCCCTCCTCCCCACCCTGAGGTGAGGAGGAGGTGAGGAAATAAAAAGTGGGGGGGAAAGTGGAAAAAAAATGGAAAGAAGTAAGAATGTGATAAAGGTAGGAGTGCAAGGTAAAACATGAAAAATAAGAATCGCAATAAGCGGTGAAAATGAGAATAAAATTGGGTCAAAAGAGAAAAATTTAAAAGTAGAAATTAAAAATACGAGTAAAAAAAATAAAAAATAAAAATAAATAAATAAATACAAATAAATAAAATTAAAAATAAAAAACATCAAGTTCTCAATCCATGCAATCTGTACATCTTTTCTTGTGAAGTGTTCTTGTGACCAGGGGAAGAAGAAATTCATGAGGTCCTCTGGAAGGTGGTCAGTCCATGGTATCCTCTTGGTCTTGAGGTTGAGACACAAATCTTCCTCGTTTGTTTGTGTGATGAGTTCCATTGTTCTTTTCAGGTTGAATGATGCCATTGCGGGAAGATGTTGATGCTGATCTTCTGCGGGAGGAGTTGTGTGTGATACTGTGATCAATGAGCTTCAGATCAATTAAAGCTTGGTGTAATTGATCAGGTGATCTGCACACTATCTTTGAGCCCTGGAATGTAAATCTGAGGGAGAAGGGAAATCCCCATTGGTACTTTATGTTTCGCTGTTGTAATTCCACTAAAAGGGGTTTCATTGCACGCCGTTTGGTAATTGTCAGTTGCGATAGATCGGCGAATATCTGGAAATTGTTTCCCTGGAATGTTAAACTGCTCTTCTCTCTGGCTGCTTCCAGAACCTGCTCTTTTGTTCTGTAGTAGTGGAATTTTGCAATGATATCCCTGGGGGGTCCCTCAGATTTTTTTGGGGCTAATGCCCTATGTATTCTATCAAATTCCAGGCGTTCTACAGGCAGTCCCGGCACTAGCTCCTGACACAGTGCTAGAATGGTACCTGAAAGGTCCAGGACCGTCTCAGGAATTCCCCTGAATCTCAAATTCGATCTCCTGGCGCGGTTCTCAAAATCTTCTAGTTTGCTATGAAGTACCAAGTTCTCCTCTTTAAGCGCATCTAGTTCTGATTGGCAATTTTGAGTATAAATTTCAATTTCGTCCATTTTTGCCTCTAAAGTCTCTGTGCGGCAGCCCAAGTCTCTTATTTCCTTAGTTAGACTAGTGGTGATTTGCTCTGAGGTGCGCTTTAGCGCTTTATTCAGCATTTTCTCGAATTGACTTAGGAGCTCTGAGGGGACTGTCTTACTTAATGTAGCTATTTGTGGGGTATTAGACAAGTCCTCCTCCTCACTGTCCGTGTCCATGTTCCTCAGAGAAGCTGCGGATTTCATTCCCTTTAACAAGCGTTGCTTGCCTTTCCCCTCAGTATTAGACTCTGAGGTAGCTGAGGTGGCTGAGGAGAATGCCGCCTTTTTTACAGAGCCCTTCATCTGCTGGGCCGTGCTATTAGGGTTGGATTTACCCTTATTTCTGGCACCCCCCAGCACCATATTTCAATAAAATGATTCTCCTCACCTCCCGGGAACTCGACCCGTCGTTTTCTGTTCGTTTGCAGCTCTATTAAAATCAATTATTTGCGGTTTTCTTTCCCCACAGAGCGGAGCTCTAGTGCAGCATGACTGTGCAGCTAGACCCCGCCTCCTCCACCCGTCGTGGCCTTTTTTATGAGGTTTTAATCCCTTCTTGTAAGGGAATGGTATCTGGGGCGGACTGACCATTGGGACTTTCAGGCACTGCCCGAGGGCCCCATGCCACTAGGGGGCCCCATCAGGATTGCCAGGCTCAATAAAACCAGGGACAGTATGTAAAAATATGTTTTTTTTTACATCTGTCCCTGCTATATCTTAAACCGACATGCTTTTGATGTGAAAATCCTGAGATTTTAGCTGCCCTGCTTCTGCACTGCCTCCTGGCGTGGTGGCCATCTGTAAGCCCAGGGGCCCCATAATCTTCTATTGCCCGGGGGCCCCATGGGTTGTCAGTCCACCCCTGGATGGTATATTTCATGAATGTTTTAGCTTGAGCTTAAATGGCTAAGCGAATTTTATTATTATAAATATATATATTGTTATATGTTAATAAAATTGATTTAATATACTTAAATTGATTATTTAATTTTGATTTAAGAATTGTTTGATATAATCAATTTATTTACACCTATAAATAAAGGCCACGGCCATTTCATACCACAGGTATATTTTGTAGTATTATTTATTTATTTATCTATTAAAATATTATATTAGTTCTTAAAAGGTTATGACTACGGTCCCATGTGCTGCATTAAAAGATCCCAGAATTTGCAGCGTGACGAATGTGCTATCTCCATTGCGAATGCTAGTTTTTCCAGATCGAGCGCTCCCGTCTTGTACTTTATTCTGAGCATGCATGGTTTTTAGTGCGTCGGAATTCCATATAGATGAGCGGATTTTCCGATAGGATTCTTTTCCGTCTGAAAAATTGAGAACCTGGGGCCAAATCCTCAGCCAGGCGGCGTAACTTAACTTTCAGCAGTTAAGTTACACTGACTTAAAGTTTCTACCTAAGTGCCTGATCCACAAAGCACTTACGTAAAAATTTCAAGCCGTGTAAGTTAAGTGCCGCCGTCGTAAGGCGGTCCTCCTCTCCGGGGGGCGTTTTCAATTTAAATGAGGCGCGCTCCCGCGCCGGCCGTACTGCGCATGCGTGTGACGTCATTTTCCCGACGTGCATCGCGCGAACGTAATTGACGCCGGGCGGCTTTGTGGATTGCGACGGGACACTAAAGTTGCGACGGGTGAAAAAAAAGACGCGCCGGGAAAACAAATAATTTAAAAAAAAAATGACAGCGTCGCTCAGCATGCATTCCTGAGAGGGAGAACTCCATGCCAATTTTCAAAGAAAAAACCGGCATGGGTTCCCCCCCCCCAGGAGCATACCAGGCCCTTAGGTCTGTTATGGGTTGTAAGGAGACCCCCCCTCCGCCGACAAATCGACGTAGGGGGTCCCCCTACAATCCATACCAGACCCGTATCCAAAGCACGCTACCCGGCCGGTCAGGAATGGGAGTGGGGACGAGCGAGCGTCCCCCCCCCTCCTGAGCCGTGCCAGGACGCATGCCCTCAACATGGGGGGGTTGGGTGCTCTGGGGCAGGGGGGCGCACTGCAGGCCCCCCCACCCCAGAGCACCCTGTCCCCATGTTGATGAGGACAGGACCTCTTCCCGACAACCCTTGCCGTTGGTTGTCGGGGTATGCGGGCGGGGGCTTATCGGAATCTGGGAGTCCCCTTTAATAAGGGGGCCCCCAGATACCGGCCCCCCACCCTAAGTGAATGGATATGGGGTACATCGTACCCCTATCCATTCACCTGTAGGCAAAAAGTAAAAGTTATTAAACACACAACACAAGGGTTTTTAAAATAATTTATTATTCTGCTCCGGATGCCCCCCCCTGTCTTCGTTATTAGCTCAATTACCAGGGGGGGCTTCTTCTTCCACTCTCCGGGGGTCTTCTTCCACTCTCCGGGGGTCTTCTCCGCTCTCCGGGGGGGGTTTCTTCTTCCGCTCTCCGGGAGGGGGCTTCTCCGAACTCCGGGGGGCTTCTTCCATCTTCTCCCCTCTTCCGCTGTTGACTCGGCGAACCCCGGTTCTTCTGCAGATGTCCGGTGCCTTCTTCTTCAGCGCTGGCTGCCTGCTATGTTTGTGTGTTAGCTCGATTTCAAACAGGCAGCCGGCGCGGTCTTCTGTGACGTCAGGGTCTTCTGTTGTTCTCCCCTCTTCCGATGTTGCCTCGTCGCCTCTTGTCGCTGCAATGATGGAAGCGCGCCTTGCATCCCATTTATATAGGCATCACCGTCCCATCATGCTCCGGTAGGTACCCACGTGGTGGGTGCACGTGGGTACCTGCCGGAGCATGATGGGACGGTGATGCCTATATAAATGGGATGCAAGGCGCGCTTCCATCATTGCAGCGACAAGAGGCGACGAGGCAACATCGGAAGAGGGGAGAAGAACAGAAGACCCTGACGTCACAGAAGACCGCGCCGGCTGCCTGTTTGAAATCGAGCTAACACACAAACATAGCAGGCAGCCAGCGCTGAAGAAGAAGGCACCGGACATCTGCAGAAGAACCAGGGTTCGCCGAGTCAACAGCGGAAGAGGGGAGAAGATGGAAGAAGCCCCCCGGAGTCCGGAGAAGCCCCCCCCCCGGAGAGCGGAAGAAGAAACCCCCCCCGGAGAGCGGAGAAGACCCCCGGAGAGTGGAAGAAGACCCCCGGAGAGTGGAAGAAGAAGCCCCCCCTGGTAATTGAGCTAATAACGAAGACAGGGGGGGCATCCGGAGCAGAATAATAAATTATTTTAAAAACCCTTGTGTTGTGTGTTTAATAACTTTTACTTTTTGCCTACAGGTGAATGGATAGGGGTACGATGTACCCCATATCCATTCACTTAGGGTGGGGGGCCGGTATCTGGGGGCCCCCTTATTAAAGGGGACTCCCAGATTCCGATAAGCCCCCGCCCGCATACCCCGACAACCAACGGCAAGGGTTGTCGGGAAGAGGTCCTGTCCTCATCATCATGGGGATAGGGTTCTCTGGGTTGGGGGGGCCCGCAGTGTGCCCCCCTGCCCCAGAGCACCCAATCCCCCCATGTTGAGGGCATGCGGCCTGGCACGGCTCAGGAGGGGGGGGGACGCTCGCTCGTCCCCACTCCCATTCCTGACCGGCCGGGTAGCGTGCTTTGGATACGGGTCTGGTATGGATTGTAGGGGGACCCCCTACGTCGATTTGTCGGCGGAGGGGGGGTCTCCTTACAACCCATAACAGACCTAAGGGCCTGGTATGCTCCTGGGGGGGAACCCATGCCGGTTTGGAATTTACAAATTGCCGTGGAGTTCTCCCTCGGGAATGCATACCAAATGCCGTCGCTTGAATGGGCCTTTACAAGGTGTGACTAACTTTACACTTTGTAAAAGCAGCCCTAGTTTTACACCAGGCAAACTAACACTTACGGCGAAAAAACTAGGCACAAAAGCTTTGAGGATCGCCCTAAGTGCTAATTTGCATACTAGAAGAGGCATTTCGACTCGAAATGCCCCCAGTGGCGGATGCGGTACTGCATCCTAAGATCCGGCAGTGTAAGTCCCTTACAGATGTCGGATCTTCTGCCTAACTTAGGAAAACTGCTTCTGAGGATCAGTTCCAAAGTTAGAACCAGAGATACGACGGCTTACGCCGGAGTATCTCTTTTGTGGATATGGCCCCTGGTATCTAAGTCCGTCGGAAATTCTGACGAAAAAAGTCAGTCGGTATTTCGACCGTATGTATGCGGCATTAGGCTTCTGTAGGAGCTGGTAAAATATACTAATGATGGCAAGAGCCATATCTTTGGTTTTTGTTGTATGAGAATAGTATGGTTATTCAGGGCTGCAACCTCAGATTTTAGTGGAGGCAAGGATCTTAGAAGTTTGCTCAATGTCCTCAATGTGCATACAAAAGCCACATTTCGGATCAATACTCTACTGTTTATATGTGTTCTCACTACCTCGGACATATTGATCAATGGACGCCAAATTCCATCCATCCCTGGAGCAGACAAAAGCCTGTGAAAGGCTTGTCGACCAAGCGGAGAGTCTATCAGACTCCATTGGGGAAGGAGTATGGCCCCTGGAGCTCACATGTGCTTCCACATGGCTCTCTGCCTGTGAAACAGGAGGAGCAGCTTGCACCATCTTGGAGAACTGATTTTTTTTAGCAGCGGTGGAGAAACAGGTGAAGAAGCAGTCTATAACCCATGCAGTTTGTCTCCCACCATTGTGCTTATCTTTCTTATGTTGCTGTTTGCCCATGCCGCTGCTGAGAGCATCCAGTTCTGTCATAAAGCCACTGTATAGAGTAGAGGGACCCGGATTCGCTGTACAGCACATCTCACCATTCCATTAACCCATGCCCATTCCAAACAGCATCTTTAACCACTTCAGCTCCAGAAGGTTTCACTCCTTTTATTACCCGTCCATTTTTTTCGATACACAACTGCCTTGTTTTAACTGAAAATTGTGCAGTCGTGCGACCCTGTACCCAAACAAAATTAATGTCCTTTTTACCCACAGATGGAGCTTTCTTTTGGTGGCATTTTATCATCTCTGTTTTTTTTATTTTATTTTTTTGCGCTATCAACAACAAAAAAGACAGACAATTTTGAAAAAAAAAAATGTTTTACTTCTGCTTGAAAACACATTTAATAAAAAAAATTTAAAAATCAAATTTTTGTCAATTTAGGCCAATATGTATTCTGCTACATATTTTTGGTAAAAAAATCCCAATAAGCGTATATTGATTGGTTTGCGCAAAAGTTATCGCGTATATGAACTATGGGATATTTTTATGGAATTTTTTATTTTACTTTTAGTAGTAATGGTGACAATCCGCAATTTTTAATGGGACTGTGCTTTGATTGGACAGTGCTAAAAAAATGCACTGCCAGTGTATAAATGACACTGGCAGGGAAGGGGTTACCACAGGGGCGATCAAAGGGTTAAGTGTGCCCCTAGGGAGTGATTTCTAACTGTGTGGGAGATAGTTTAACTGGATTTTACTCTTCTTCTCTGACAGAACGGTGGTCTGTCTTGTTTGCATCTAATACATAGGGAGACTACCGTTTTGCCTCTCCGGTGAATGATTGGCGGGTCTTGGTGGCCATAATGGGTGCCGTCCCACTGATTGGTTCTCGCTGTGTCCAACTACAGCAAGAGTTGGTCGATAACGGCATGCGCCCCAGACTCCAAGGCAGAAACAACGTACAGGTATGTTGTTTCGTGCAGCTGGGCCGCCCTGCTGCAGTAAATGTGCGGTGGGCTGTCCTCAAGCACTTAAAGCTAAAGTTCAGACTGCTTATATTATTCCTTTTCTAGTTCCTCCCTTACACCTTCATCAATATAATATATATATATATATATATATATATGTATATATTTTAAACGTATCCATTTTAATTATACTGTACATCTGAGTTTATGCAATGCAGGGAGATCATGGCTGGGTGGGAGGACTATCAGGGTGCTGATTATATGTAAGTGTTCCTAGGCATACTGGATTTGTATGTAAATGCCCACATGTGATTCTGAGCCTCTATGGTTGAAAGTACTGAAATTCAATAAATGAAATGGGAAAGCTACAGACTGTGAGGCTGGGTTGAATAATTATGAACTTTCTACGGCCTGTAATTGAGCTGGGATCTCTCTCTAATGCTGCTGCTTCTAATGCACACTGCGTGAAGCTTACAGTGTGTAGTGAAATCGTAGTAAGCAATTGCAGTACAGGCGAGGAGCCTGTACAATGGGAGCAAGACTTAAGGGTGAAGCTTTAGAATAGTGAGTACCAATCAGCTGCCCTTACAACTCTGTGTGGCATTTCTATGTCACCTATCCTCTAGTGCAGGGGGTCTCAAAGTACCGGCCCGTGGGCCATTTGCGGCCCGCGGACCGGTTATAAATGGCCCGCAGGCAGGGCGGGGGGTGCCGCAGAAGTGGGGGGAGTAGATTTTCTTCACATGCAGAGTAGCGCAGGAAGCGTCTGTAATAAGTTCACTTGTCTGTCATGTCACGCTGCCCCCCCGGTGGCCCCCCCTCTCTTCTCGTCCATCCCTATTTGCGTGTGATATCACCTGGGATGGACGAGAAGAGAGGGGGGGCCGCTGGGGGGCGGGGATCAGCCGCAGCGTGACATGAGAGAGAAGTGAACTTATGACAGACGCTTCCTGCTTTACTCTGCATGTGAAGAAAACCACAAGTAAACGCTGACCTGTGCCCCATGTACTCTGATTGTGCCCTCATGTGCCCCATGTACCCTGATTGTGCCCTCATGTGCCCCTCATGTGCCCCATGTACCCTCATTTGCCCTGATTGTGCCCTCATGTGCCCCATGTACCCTGATTGTGACATCATGTTCCCCATGTACCCTGAGTGTGCCCTAATGTTCCCCATGTACCCTGAGTGTGCCCTAATGTTCCCCATGTACCCTGAGTGTGCCCCCATGTTCCCCATGTACCCTGAGTGTGCCCTCATGTTCCCCATGTACCCTGATGTGCCCCATGTACCCCGATTGTGCCCTACTGTGCCCCATGTACCCTGATGTGCCCTGATTGTGCTCCATGTGCCCCATGTACCCTGATGTGCCCCATGTACCCTGATGTGGCCCCATGTACCCTGATTGTGCCGTCATGTGCCCCATGTACCCCGATTGTGACGTCATGTGCCTCATGTACCCTGATGTGCCCCATGTACCCTGATTGTGCCCTCATGTGCCCCATGTGCCCTGATTGTGCCCCATGTGCCCTGATTGTGCTCCATGTGCCCTGATGTGCCCAATGTACCCTGATGTGCCCTCATGTGCCTTAATGTGCCCCATGTACCCTGATGTGCCCCATGTACCCTGATGTGGCCCATGTGCCCCATGTGCCCCACGTACCCAGATGTGCCCCATATACCCTGATGTGCCGCATGTACCCTGATGTGCTGGGCTCTGTACCCTGATGTGCTGGGCTCTGTACCCTGATGTGCCCTGTCCTGATGTGTTGTGCCCTGATGTGCCATGTGCCTTGTCCTGATTTACCTTGCCATGCCCCGTACCCTGATGTGGCCTGTTGTGCTGTGCTCTGATAGGCTTGGCTCTGTACCCTGATGTGCTGTGCCCTGTACCCTGATGTGCTGGGCTCTGTACCTTGATGTGCGCTGTGCCCTGTACCCTGATGTGCGATGTGCCCTGTACCCTGATGTGCGCTGTGCCCTGTACCCTGATGTGTGCTGTGCCCTGTACACTGATGTGCTGGGCTCTGTGACCTGATGTGCCCTGATGGTGAGTGGTCAGTGTGTAGTGTAGTGGTCAGTGGGGTGTGTAGTGGTCAGTGTGCAGTGTAGTGGTCATCGTGTAGTGTAGTGGTCAGTGTGTAGTGTTCAGTGGTCAGTGTGTAGTGTGCAGTGTAGTGGGCAGTGTGCAGTGTAGTAGTCAGTGTGCAGTTGTCAGTGTGCAGTGGTCAGTGTGCAGTGTAGTGGTCGGTGTGCAGTGTAGTGGTCAGGGTTAAAAATGTATCCACTGACACCAGTGCTGGGGGTAATAATGCGTCCGCTCACACCAGTCCTGGTGGTAATAATGCATTCGCTGACACCAGTGCTGGGGGGTTAATAATGCGTTCACTGACACCAGTACTGTTGTTTTTGAAGTTTGAAAGTTTGCATGCTGCCCCCCATGGGATATGAAAACTCGTCTTGTGGCTCTCAGGTTATTTGAGTTTGAGACCCCTGCTCTAGTGGATTCTCTATAATCATAAAAAGAGATCTATTTCTGTAGATTACCCAGAAAGTTTGGATGAAAACTAAGAAAGAAAAATTACATATCTGGTTCAGCAATTTGCTAGATTCATAGCTTTAGATCTGTAAAAAACAGTTGAGGAAAAATTCCTGCGTCTGCCAACTAAAATTGCTTTTGACAACACTGACCATTTAAATTATATGTACATAGTTTGAGTCCGTTTGCTCCAAATTTGAGTGGCGTTTCACGCCCATAATTCACTGCGACATCGCAGTGCATTGCTGGCTGATGATTGGCCAAGCATGCACTATGACCCGCATGCTTGGCCAATCACAGCTTGCAAAAAATGGAGAGCCATAATTGGCCAATGCCAGGGTGGCTTTGGCCAATTATGGCTCAGGGGGTTTAGTACACACCCCACACTATAAAAGGCCGCCTGCAGGTAGGCCTTGTGTAGTTTGTTGCAGTGGTTAAAAGAGAGAAGACAGAGAGAGAGAGAGTGTCATTTTTAGTAGATAGAGCAGGCAGGCTAGTCAGATAAAGTTACAGTGTGTAGAGCATATACAGTGGGGATCGAAAGTTTGGGCACCCCAGGTAAAAATTTGTATTAATGTGCATAACAAAGCCAAGGAAAGATGGAAAAATCTCCAAAAGGCATCAAATTACAGATTAGACATTCTTATATGTCAAAAAAAGTTAGATTTTATTTCCATCATTTACACTTTCAAAATTACAGAAAACAAAAAAATGGCGTCTGCAAAAGTTTGGGGACCCTGCAGAGTTAATATCTTGTACTGCCCCCTTTGGCAAGTATCACAGCTTGTAAACGCTTTTTGTAGCCAGCCAAGAGTCTTTCAATTCATGTTTGAGGTATCTTTGCCCATTCTTCCTTACAAAAGTCTTCCAGTTCTTTTTAAATCTCTGGGCTGTCTGTCACGCACTGCTCTTTTAAGGTCTATCCATAGATTTTCAATTATGTTGAGGTCAGGAGATTGTGAAGGCCATGGCAAAACCTTCAGTTTATGCCTCTTGATGTAATCCCCCGTGGATTTTGAGGTGTGTTTTAGGATTATTATTCATTTGTAGAAGCCATCCTCTCTTTAACTTCAGCTTTTTCACAGATGGCATCAAGTTACCATCCAAAATTTGCTGACATTTTTTTTAATCCATTTTTTCCTTCTACTCGTGAAATGTTCCCTGTGCCACTGGCTGCAATACAACCCCAAAGCATGATTGATCCATCCCCATGCTTAACAGTTGGACAGAGGTTCTTTTCATTAAATTCTGTGCCCTTTCTTTCTTCTTCTTGACCTTTGCTCATTCCGGCCAAAAAGTTCTATTTTAACCTCATCGGTCCACAGAACTTGTTTCCAAAATGCATCAGGCTTGTCTATTTATTCATTTTCAAAGTTCAAACGCTGATTTTTGTGGTGAGGACGTAGAAGAGGTTTTCTTCTGATGACTCTTCCATGAAGACCATATTTGTACAAGTATCTCTTTATAGTGGAAAAGTGTACCACAACTCCAGTGTCTGCCAGATCTTTCTGGAGGGATCGTGCAGTCAAACGTTGATTTTGAATTGCTTTTCTCACAATCCTGCGAGCTGTTCTGTCTGATATTTTTCTTGGTCTTCCAGATCTTGCTTTAACTTCCACTGTTCCTGATGACTGGCATTTCTTAATTACATTCCGAACAGAGGATATTGACATCTGAAAATGCTTTGCTATCTTCTTATAGCCTTCTCCAGCTTTGTGAGCGTCAACTATTTTCAGTTTCATTGAAAAAAGGGGAGAGTGTCGCCTCTTTTAAAATAAGGGTACAAGGAGTAAAAATTGTGCCTACATCCCATTGAATATAGAAAATAATATGACCACAAATATTTGACAACTTTTAGGTGCTTGGGGCCAATAAAGGTCAATATTTGGGTCAGGGGTTGGGGGGAAGGGGATTTTGGGGGGGACTTTTCGCGGCACTGATACAAACAATCTGGTAAAAGGTATCGATATTTATTTAACAAAGAAAATACAAATATAATACAAAAGAAAATTTAAGAACAATCCCCACATTATACATCAGAAAGTAATTAACAGACTGTGTCTTAGTGGAATCGATGACCTCGACCGGTTTCGCGGTTTTACCGCTTCTTCAGGAGGAGATTATGTTCTAAAAGGTATGTATAAACAAATGAATAAACAAGCAGAACATACAAAATATGTATACATTGTGTATAATTCAAAACAGCGCATTATACAGTGGAGCAAAGCACTCACCCAGGTTGGTCATATGGTCAGACGTGGAGCCTGGCAAAAGCCTTCTGTGGCGCGTGGAGGGGGATATTTTTATTTAGACGGGCTCTAATAGGATAAGGAATAGAATGAGTAATATGTATAGGGGGGATGGTCGGTTAATTATTGAGGTATGGATCACCAGGGGGTGAAGAAGGTGTGTAAGTGACCAAACTGGACAAAAAGGACAAAGAAGGGGGGGGGGAAATAAAGAAAAAAGGAGGAAAGAAGGAGGAAGAAAGGAGAAAGAAAGAAGAAAAGGAAAGAGGGGGGGGGAAAGAAAGACTGGGGGGAGAGAAGGATTGAATGGGGAGGTCAATAAGGTAAGGAATAGACAAGGAGAAAAGGGGGACCAGGAGGGTAGGGAAGGGGAGCCTCCAAGAATTGGGAGTGACTTTATATTAGCACAGGGTTGGGGTCACGGAGGAAGGGGATGGGGAAAGGAAAAAGGGAAGGGGGAGGGAGAAGTGGGAAAAGGGAAAAGGGGGAAGTAAGGGAAGGGAGGGGGAAAGGACAAAAAGAGGGACGGGAAAGAAATTTTGGAACGGGGCAGGGGGAAATGGGAAGTGGGAGGGAGGGAGGGGGGAGGGGGAAAGAAAGGGGGGGTTATTGGTAGAAAGGAGAAAGGAAGAAGAGAAGAAAAGAGGGAGAGGGGGGGGGGAAGTGGTGAAGGAGCAAGAGGATATTGGTTGAAAAAGGAAAAGTAGGCAATGACCATAAAAAGGGGGAATGGAAGGGGGAAAAAAGAGCAAAAGTATTGGTGAGGTGTGAAGGGTAAGGAAGGTAAAAAAGGTGAAAAAAGGGGAGGGGGAGAGGGCTGGTGAGGAAAAAGAGGGGGGATTTAACTGTGATCGGGGATTAGAAAAATTAAAAGGGGAAAGGAAATTTAAAGGGGAGGGGAAGGAAAAGGGGGAAATTGGGGGGCCAGTGGGAAGCACCAACATATACACATCAAAGGTGCGGTGTTGCATGAAAGATTGTGAAAAATGAAATTCAGTAAAAAAGTGGTAAGTTAAAAGGATCTATCACCAAGCACCTTACTAAAGTTAAAAGTAC
This sequence comes from Rana temporaria, assembly GCF_905171775.1. Taxonomy (NCBI): domain Eukaryota; kingdom Metazoa; phylum Chordata; class Amphibia; order Anura; family Ranidae; genus Rana; species Rana temporaria. The sequence continues at coordinate 84,572,575 of NC_053499.1, read as the reverse complement.
CCATCACCAGGATAACCAATCAATAATAGGAAAGTTCCCCATAGGGGCCTTACCATCAATACATTAATAATACGCAAATTACTGGGGCACAAGGAATAAGGTAGAATCAGCCTTATGTAGTAGCTTTATATTGCCAGGATAAGGGCAATCGCTGTACAGTCGGTCCAACTGAGGAGTCCAAAGGAGGAGATATTTATCCATAGAGGCAATTACCAGATCAAGGGTAGAGCAGTCTTAGTGACAGGCATCAAGTGTACTCACCTCGAATGCAAGACATTCACATGTGTCCCCAGGGAGAGCGTCCGTGCTAACTCACAGAAGCGGCTGTGTAAGCCGCTTTTGTAAGTATCCCTGGACGGCGTGTGACGTCATCGAATTGCGACGCCGCCGCCGTCCAACGTCCCACCAACCCCTGCACGTGAGTGCGTGGGTGTGTAGCTGCTGACCCAATGGCAATGCGCCAGGTCATAGGCTACAAACTGAGAGCTCCAATTGGTGCTCACAGCCGGGGACGACACACCACGCGCCAATAGGAAGGGAAAAGACCAGGTGCACGGCCCAATCAACCAGCCAGGGTGTCTGAGCTCCGAGAATTCGCTGTATTGTAAACAAGATGCCCATGGGTGATGGAGGGCGATCATTTTCTGTTACCCAATGGCAAGGACTTTTACCCCCCATTCTCTGCCAATTGTGGCACGAAGGGTATTGTTTATTATTATTATTATGATTATTATACAGGATTTATATAGCGCCAACAGTTTGCGCAGCGCTTTACATCAGGGAAGACAGTACAGTCACAATACAATTCAATACAGGAGGGATCAGAGGGCCCTGCTCGTTAGAGCTTACTCATGATTTGTATTTGTGGAGCCTTTTATATAGGCAAGACCTTTAGAGAATTTCGGCAACGTATGGGTGATCACCTTTACGATTCAAATGTAGGGAAATTAACAACAGTAGGGCGTCATATTGGACTATATCATAGATATGACCTTTCTGTCGTAAGGTTTTTTATCTTGGAAATAATTCCACAACATCCACGGGGTGGAGACTGGAATAGGACTATTTTACAGAAAGAATGTCTGTGGATCGAGTATCTCGATGCCACAACCTTTCCAGGATTAAATGAAATGAACTCCTACAAATCTTTCTTACGCTAGTATTGAGATCCTTCTCCAGCCCCCTAGATGGCGGTCCTTTCCCCCCGTTTCCCCCCCCCCCTTTTTTCCCCCCTTTTTTCCCGTGTCTTTCCTTCCCTTTGGAAAAACACACTGATGTCCTAATTGCCAATTATCCCTAAATAGGTTGTGGCATTAATGCGGAGGCGTCTACCTGCCCCCCAAAAAATATATATACATATATATATGGATATTAGAGGGTAATTATGTGATGTTATCTCCATACCCTATCTTGGCAAAAAAGACCCTTAACTCTGAACTAACAGCCAAGCATTGTGATGGGGTAATCCCACGCTATTTATATATATTTAGTATTGAATATGTGTATCATTTTACATGCAATGCAAATGTCTATGTATTTTTGTTTACAATACAGCGAATTCTCGGAGCTCAGACACCCTGGCTGGTTGATTGGGCCGTGCACCTGGTCTTTTCCCTTCCTATTGGCGCGTGGTGTGTCGTCCCCGGCTGTGAGCACCAATTGGAGCTCTCAGTTTGTAGCCTATGACCTGGCGCATTGCCATTGGGTCAGCAGCTACACACCCACGCACTCACGTGCAGGGGTTGGTGGGACGTTGGACGGCGGCGGCGTCGCAATTCGATGACGTCACACGCCGTCCAGGGATACTTACAAAAGCGGCTTACACAGCCGCTTCTGTGAGTTAGCACGGACGCTCTCCCTGGGGACACATGTAAATGTCTTGCATTCGAGGTGAGTACACTTGATGCCTGTCACTAAGACTGCTCTACCCTTGATCTGGTAATTGCCTCTATGGATAAATATCTCCTCCTTTGGACTCCTCAGTTGGACCGACTGTACAGCGATTGCCCTTATCCTGGCAATATAAAGCTACTACATAAGGCTGATTCTACCTTATTCCTTGTGCCCCAGTAATTTGCGTATTATTAATGTATTGATGGTAAGGCCCCTATGGGGAACTTTCCTATTATTGATTGGTTATCCTGGTGATGGGTACTTTTAACTTTAGTAAGGTGCTTGGTGATAGATCCTTTTAACTTACCACTTTTTTACTGAATTTCATTTTTCACAATCTTTCATGCAACACCGCACCTTTGATGTGTATATGTTGGTGCTTCCCACTGGCCCCCCAATTTCCCCCTTTTCCTTCCCCTCCCTTTAAATTTCCTTTCCCCTTTTAATTTTTCTAATTCCCGATCACAGTTAAATCCCCCCTCTTTTTCCTCACCAGCCCTCTCCCCCTCCCCTTTTTTCACCTTTTTTACCTTCCTTACCCTTCACACCTCACCAATACTTTTGCTCTTTTTTCCCCCTTCCCTTTCCCTTACATTCCCCCTTTTTATGGTCATTGCCTACTTTTCCTTTTTCAACCAATATCCTCTTGCTCCTTCACCACTTTCCCCCCCCCCTCTCCCTCTTTTCTTCTCTTCTTCCTTTCTCCTTTCTACCAATAACCCCCCCTTTCTTTCCCCCTCCCCCCTCCCTCCCTCCCACTTCCCATTTCCCCCTGCCCCGTTCCAAAACTTTTTTCCCGTTCCTCTTTTTGTCCTTTCCCCCTCCCTTCCCTTACTTCCCCCTTTTCCCTTTTCCCACTTCTCCCTCCCCCTTCCCTTTTTCCTTTCCCCATCCCCCTCCTGCGCCCCCCCCCTTCCTCCGTGACCCCAACCCTGTGCTAATATAAAGTCACTCCCAATCCTTGGAGGCTCCCCTTCCCTACCCTCCTGGTCCCCCTTTTCTCCTTGTCTATTCCTTACCTTATTGACCTCCCCATTCAATCCTTCTCTCCCCCCAGTCTTTCTTTCCCCCCCCCTCTTTCCTTTTCTTCTTTCTTTCTCCTTTCTTCCTCCTTCTTTCCTCCTTTTTTCTTTATTTCCCCCCCCCTTCTTTGTCCTTTTTGTCCTGTTTGGTCACTTACACACCTTCTTCACCCCCTGGTGATCCATACCTCAATAATTAACCGACCATCCCCCCTATACATATTACTCATTCTATTCCTTATCCTATTAGAGCCCGTCTAAATAAAAATATCCCCCTCCACGTGCCACAGAAGGCTTTTGCCAGGCTCCACGTCTGACCATATGACCAACCTGGGTGAGTGCTTTGCTCCACTGTATAATGCGCTGTTTTGAATTATACACAATGTATACATATTTTGTATGTTCTGCTTGTTTATTCATTTGTTTATACATACCTTTTATAACATAATCTCCTCCTGAAGAAGCGGTAAAACCGCGAAACCGGTCGAGGTCATCGATTCCACTAAGACACAGTCTGTTAATTACTTTCTGATGTATAATGTGGGGATTGTTCTTAAATTTTCTTTTGTATTATATTTGTATTTTCTTTGTTAAATAAATATCGATACCTTTTACCAGATTGTTTGTATCAGTGCCGCGAAAAGTCCCCCCCAAAATCCCCTTCCCCCCAACCCCTGACCCAAATATTGACCTTTATTGGCCCCAAGCACCTAAAAGTTGTCAAATATTTGTGGTCATATTATTTTCTATATTTTCAGTTTCAGTTTTCTAGACAACTGCTTAGAAGAACCCATGGTGCTGATTGTTGGGGCAAGGTCAGATGATTTTGGGCATTTAAAACCTTTGACATTGACATGACCTGGTCTTCCCAGACGGTGATTGAGAACAATCCATGACACTGGCAGGTCTCAGCTTTGCAAAGGGGGCAGTGTATGCTATAAATTCTGCAGGGTGCCCAAACTTTTGCAGACGCCATTTTTTTGTTTTTTGTAATTTTGAAAGTGTAAATGATGTAAATAAAATCTAACTTTTTTGACATATTATAAGAATGTCTAATCTGTAATGTGATGCCTTTTGGAGATTTTTCCATCTTTTCTTGGCTTTGTTATGCACATTAATACATTTTTTTACCTGGGGTGCCCAAACTTTCGATCCCCACTGTATATGCATCCCAGGTGTTGTACATATATTTATACACTGTATAGTTTAGCTAGATCCGCACTTCCTAATTTACTGGCAGGCAGGTGATTGTGCTAGCTGCAGTTGTCTCACGTGGTGTACTGCCTGTGTCATCTGCAGTGTGCACCTAAAGCTACGTGGTGTGTGTACTGTCTGTGTCTGTGCTATTTTTCTCAATGATTTTCATCCATATCGCAGGGACCAACCGCAAGCAATTTTAAATTACTTTTTTTTATAGTAATCTCATTTTGTGCAGGGACAGTTCTAAACATGTGCCACTTCACAGGCATACTATAGACACCCAGAAGGTACGATATTTAAAGGAATTTTTTTTTTCACTTTAAGCATCATTAAAATCACTGCTCCAGAAAAAAACTACAGGTTTTAAAACTTTTTTTCCATTGATGCATGTTCCCTGGGGCAAGACCCGGGTTCTCAAAGACGTTTTACGACAATAACTTGCATATTAGGCTTTAAAATGAGCACTTTTGAATTCGAACGTTGGAGTCTCATAGACGTCAATGGGGTTCTAAATTCACACGAACGGTCGGTCCGTTCGAAGGTTCTGGTGCGAACCGAACGGGGGGTATTCGGCTCATCCCTACCCCTCGCCAAAGAGGAATTTATAGTTCTTTGGTCTCCACCATAGAATCCCCTATACTCAAGTATAGGTCCCAATGGGAACAGGAGCTCAATCAGGCGGCGGATGAATTAGACTGGACATCGGGCTGGCTTAAAGTTCCAACCACAATTAGCATTTTTTAAATGTATGTCCTTTCATCCTGCGTTTTTATAATATAAATCCGGTCAATTAATATTTTACAATCCGCTGCCGATCCGCATAGATATTCAAAAAAGATAGTTTATAAAACTATGTCTACACCGTTGTCATTTTGCTTGTGGGCATTGTGAAGCCTACAAGCACTTACTTCCTGGAAGTCTTGGATGGGGAGTGATAATTGGACAGCGCACTGCATCCTGGGAAATGATGACACACATTTCCCAGGAGCATTAGAGGGAGATGTCAAAATCCTAGGTGTTTTAAAAGGCAGATTTCGTGGGACCGCATAGCAACAGGCATTTCCAGATGAGTAAAAAAAAATACATATTTTTTTTTACTTTTTTAGGTCTAATGAGCACAATAATGAAAAAAAAAATTGGGATGGAAACTCCACTTTAATATGAGAAAATGCACTCTCTCCCTCACTATTAGGGAAACGGCTATAAAATTGTTGACCCGCTGGTATTACACTCCAGTGCGTCTTAATGGGATGTTCCCACAGGTATCCCCCTTATGCTTTAGAGGCTGTAACCTCCCGGGCTCCTATTTTCATTTATTTTGGGAATGTGACAAATTACGGCCCACCTGGACTGAAACGTTGGGACTAATTGATAAATTGGCGGGTGGACGCATGGCTCTAACACATATTCACTGCCTCCTATTTGAAAGCTTACAAGACTCTCCAAGACCCCTTATGAAACTGATCCATTCGATTTGTATAGCTGTGCAATGGGCGATTGCCCTGAGCTGGAAAACGGACTCCGTTCCATTCTCGCTGATTATAACAAGAGTTGAACAAATGATGTTATCATACGTTGCACGACTCTATTCCCATATTTGACGCCAAATGGAATCCTTGGTTCATTTTTAGAATTCAGAACTGACCTACCCCCTTGTTTTCCTTCCCTCCTTCCCTCCCTCTCCCCCTTTATATTGTTTGGAATCTCTTCTCAGTTTTTCTCTGTTATGGTTTTGTACGGTTCATTATTGCCGACCAGGTTATTTGTGATTCTCACTTAGTCATTGACCCACAGGCTCTCTTGTGTTTATCCTGTTATTCTTAACTCTTATTATTGTAACTTTTCTATTCTGTTGACTCTTATACATGTGATATCCTGTGGTTTTGTATACTGCTATACCTGGTATTTTTCCTTGTTACCAATAAAATTATTTTGAAAGCAAAAAATAAATTATATGTACATAAAATACGGAAATGTTTTGTATTACATTTTCTTTTTCTTTTAGTGCAAAACTTTTGCTTATGACTGTATGTCAGTTCTGCACCAACGTGGAAGTGGAGGTAAGACAATACTTTTACAGATTACAATTATTCGGGGCAGTAAGTATATTTAACAGATTGTTTTAGAGTGCACACTATATTTTTTTAGCATTAAAACAAAAAACAAAATCAAAAACTAGCACGTTAAGACAACCACTTTCAGTCAATTTTTTTTTTTTTTTAAACCAGCCACTTTGTTACAAGTTAGCCTAAAACTTAGCCTATAAACTCAAGCCAGTGAAAAAAAAAAAAACATAAATATAAAATAAGTGTTCAATTATACAATATATACAGAATATGTATTAAAAAAAAAAATATATATATATATATATATATATATATATATATATATATATATATATATATGTATGTAAAACTTCTCTGGAAAGTGTAGCAAAAGTTGATCCAATATTAAAAAAAAATAAAGAAAACCAAATGAATTCCAATTCAAATAAAGATGGAGAAGTCCAATGCTCGTGGTGCTCCTTGTAGTGAATACATGAATAACGTGTGATTATTCTTCCACCAAATAAATCGTGCCACCATCACCAACTGAAGCTTCCTGACGACGCAAGGTTGATTGCAAAACGTGTAGAGGCTTCTGGGTAGCACGTTGGGTGTAAATACGTCACACGTCATCCCCTGCCTCTGAACTGCAAGGAAACGGAGGCATGGAGCGCACGCCGACCTAGGAGGATCCACAAACTGGCGAGCGGCTTCTGCGCTCGGTACTGCTAGAAGGACTCAGTGCCGGTCTGAGGCACTACACTTGTGAGTGAGCCTTTGTTTTTACAATTTTAATAATAAATCGGTTTCTGCACTATACTGCACTATGATGAGTCCCTTGTTTTTGAGATATTAAGGCACTATCGGGAACCTTGTGAATATAAGGGAGGAGGAGGAGGATTGCGTAATTTGAGGCATTTTATAAATCTGGGTCTGGTGAGTGTCCATGACGTGACGGTGGCACGATTTATCTGGTGGAAGAATAATCGCACATTTATTAATGTATTCACTACAAGGAGCACCACGAGCATAGGACTTCTCCATCTTTATTTGAATTGGAATTCATTTGGTTTTCTTTTTTTTTTTTTATATATTGGATCAACTTTTGATACACTTTCCAGAGACGTTTTATATATATTTTTTTGTATATATATTTTTTTACATATTGTGTATATATTGTATAACATTGAACACTTATTTTATATATATATTTTTTTCACTGGCTTGAGTTTATAGCATTTTTTAATATAATTCACTTTACTATGAAATACATTTTTTTTACACTTCTTCGAGGTGTACATATTATTGCAGCAGATCCTTAGTATTCAATTTAAATTTAAATTATATTTTTTTGCGCCGGTGACACTTTATACATTAACCTAAATCTTAGATTGCATTATAGTTGACATACTGAAAATAAGAAAAAGTTGTTGGTATTTGCAAAAGCGTTTGACAGTTCCCCACACACTGCTAATGTGTAAGGTAAAGTCTACAGTCTTGAAAAAAATCAGTTTGTAAATGGATAGAAAACTGTCTAAAAGACCATGGGCCAGATTCTGGTACAATTGCGGCGGCGCAACGTAACCCATTTACGTTACACCGCCGCAAGTTTTCAGTGTAAGTGCCTGATCCACAAAGCACTTACCTGTAAACTTGCGGCGGTGTAACGTAAACCCGTCCGGCGCAAGCCCGCCCAATTCAAATGGGGCGTGTACCATTTAAATTAGGCGCGCTCCCGCACCAGACGTTCTGCGCATGCTCCGTTCGCAATTTTCCCGACGTGCTTTGCGCGAAACTACGGCGGCGTGACGTGTTTGTGAATCGCGACGTGCGTAACGTACTTACGCCAAAAAAAAAAAATTCAAAATCGACGCGGGAACGACGGCCATACTTTAACATGGTGGAGTAATTTAACACCATGTTAATAGCACACTTAACTTTGCGACGCGAAAAAAAGACTTGCGCCGACGTAATGAACGCGAAAACCTTTGTGGATCGCCGTAACTGCTAATTTGCAAACCCGACACTGGAAAACGACGCAAACTCCACCCAGCGGCGGCCGAGGTACTGCCTCCTAAGATCAGACAGTGTAAGTCAATTACACCTGTCGGATCTTAGGGCTATCTATGCGGAACTGTTTCTATGAATCAGCCGCATAGATACGACAAGAGATACGACGGTGTATCAGGAGATACGCCGTCATATCTATTCTGTGAATCTGGCCCCATATTCAGAGAGTAGTGGTTAATGACTCTGATGCCGCGTACACACGATCATTTTTCGGCATGAAAAAAACGTTGTTTTAAAAAAATGTCATTTTAAATGATCGTGTGTGGGCTTCACATCATTTTTCGGCTTCTGAAAAACATAAAAAAATTATTTCGAGCATGCTGCATTTTTTAACGACGTTTTAAACAATGTCGTTTTTCGGGTTGTAAAAAATGATCGTGTGTGGGCTAAAACAACGTTAAAAACCCGCACATGCTCAGAAGCAAGTTATGAGATGGGAGCGCTCATTCTAGTAAAACTACCATTCATAATGGAGTAAGCACATTCATCATGCTGTAACAGACAGAAAAGCGTGAATCGTCTTTTAATAACACGGAATCAGCTAAAGCAGCCCCAAGGGTGGCATCATCCGCATGGAACTTCCCCTTTATAGTGCCGTTGTACGTGTTGTACGTCACCACGCTTTGCTAGAGCATTATTTAAAAACGATGGTGTGTGGGCAACGTCGTTTTAATGATGAAGTTGGAAAAACATTGTTTTTTCTACATGCCAAAAAACTTCGTTTTTTTTTTCATGCAGAAAAATAATCGTGTGTACGCGGCATTAATCTGACTAATCCAAGGTTATTAGTGGTGTACCCCAAGGTTCAGTGTTGGGACCCTTCCTTTTTATAATATTTTTTTTAATGATTTAGGGTCTGGGATTAAAATTACTATTTCCGTCTTTGCAGATGACACCAAGCTATGCAGTGGAATAACATCCTTACAGGATGACTCCAATTTACAAGTAGACCTTAAAGCGGGGGTTCACCCAAAAAACAAATTTTTAACATTAGATTGAGACTAATTGTGGGAAGCACAATCGGGTGTTTTTTTTTTTAAATCAATGCAGTACATAACTTTTTAGAGATAGATGTTGTCCGCCACTTCCGGGTATGGACTGCGGGACTGGGCGTTCCTATTTGATTGACAGGCTTCCGACCGTCGCATACAGCGCGTCACGAGTTGCCGAAAGTAGCCAAACGTCTCTGCGCAGGCGCCATATAGGCAACTCGTGACGTGCTGTATGCGACGTTCGGAAGCCTGTCAATCAAATAGGAACGCCCAGTCCCGAAGATCATGCCTGGAAGCCGCGGAGAACATCTATCTCTAAAAAGGTATGTACTGCATTGATTTAAAAAAAAACACCCGATTGTGCTTCCCACAATTAGCCTCAATCTAATGTTAAAAATTTTTTTTCGGGTGAACCCCCGCTTTAATGCACTTTAATTCAAATTAAGTTTGATGTTGACAAATGTAAAGTTATGCACTTGGGGGCTAAGAATATGCACGCATCATGGAGGAGGAGTACAACTGGGGAAATTAATGGCGGCAAAGGATCTGGGTGTTCTGATAGATCATAAGCATAATAATAGCATGCAATGTCAAGTTGTAGTTTCCAAAGTAAGCAAAATCCTTTCTTCTATTAACCACTTCCCATTCAGGCCAATTCTGGCACTTCACTCCTACATGTAAAACTCATCATTTTTTTGCTAGAAAATTACATAGAACCCCCAAACTTTATGTATGTTTTTTTAGCAGAGACCCTAGAGAATACAATGGCGGTCATTGCAACTTTTTATCTCTCAAATAGCGCAGCAATTGGATTGGATTGCATCCTTCCCTTATGTGAAGTAACCTTGATTCTCTCAGGCTATCGGCCATTCAACATTCAGTGTCTCTATTTGGAAGGAGTTTTTCCACACCACTGTATCTAATTGTGATATTTTTCACTTAGCATTTATTGCTTTTATGTCACTTTATCAGTCACATTATGTTTGATTGATTTATTCAGCGCTGCACTATTTGTTCCTATTCCTGATATACTTTGTTTGTTGGAGTGCTTGCAGCTTTTTTATTTTCACATGTGGATTTAGTGCAGTTTTTTCTTCATTCTCACAGTACCCATAGATGGTCAAGTCAGGTTGGATTACAACTATTATTGAACAGCGCTATGTCTGGAGAATAAGCATATACACACGGATATAAACAAATTTGGTGTTGCTTTTGTCTGCCAGCACATTTGATGTGCCTTTTTGGGAGATACATTACAACATAAAGCACTGCATCTACTTAGTTGTGGATTGAAGTTATTATACTTGATGTTGCATGGGATTTTATTCTCTTGGGAAATTCTCTGAGTCTGTGCATTTTTTTGAGTATTGTTGGGAGGAATTTATTATATCTGCAGCAGACAGAATCTGGGGCAGCTATGCATGGCAACCAATTGGCTTCTGTGTTCAACTTGCTCAGTTAAAGTGGAACTTCACCTAAAAGGGGAAGTTACATTTTTCTGCCTCCTTCCTAACTCCTCAATCACTTTTGGATACCTTTTTTTTTTTTTTTTGGGGGGGGGGGGGGGGGTTACTTGGTTTTGACAGGTATCAGCAGCTAAGTCTACTTGGGTTTCCCGAGACCCCCCCCCCCTCCTTAAATGCAGTGGGACACATCACAGGTCTAGTGCATGCACAGTGGAAAACTGACATGAAACTGCATAGTCATAGCTAGCTTCCTTTAGTTAACATGCCAGAGCCGGGGACTCAATGACAAGTGAAGAGCTGGCCAGTGTGAGGACAGCACTGGAATGTCCAAAAAGTATCCGTAGCTGCTGACTTTAAATTTTGTTCATACTTACTGAAGATCCTCTTTAAGCTTTTATAAATGAAAACTAGAAGCTAATTGGTTATCATGCACAGCTGCTCCACATTCTGAATGCTCCAGTTTTAATAAATTCCAGGGACTATTTGGTTAAAATGAGCAGTTCAATATGAGACTTTAAACATTCCACCATGTTTTTTATCTTTTTGTGTGTGTGTGTATTTTTTTTAAATATTTTGTGATACATTTTTAGACCCCTTTCACACTGAGCTGCCCAAAGCGTCTGCGGTAAAACTCCGCTATTTTTACCGCCGACGCTATGGGCGGTTAGCGACCGAGAAAGGGTTAAAACCGCCCACAATGCACTGCTGAAGCAACGCATTGCGGGCGGAATAGCCGCGCTGTCCCATTGATTTCAATGGGCAGCAGCGGTGGAGGAGCGGTATACACACCGCTCCAAAGATGCGGCTAGCAGGACTTTTTTTACCGCTCTGCTAGCGCAACGCTCCAGTGTGAAAGCCTGAGGATGTGACAGCTCTTTTAGGGTGGATTGCAGGCGCTATTTTTAACGATATAGCGCCTGCAATACGCTACAGTGTGAAAGGGGTCTTAGGGTAGCCTCTTAATTAAGAGTGTATCTTATTGGTGCTTAGACACTTCTTTAACAAAGTTAAATGCAATTTACATTTGTTTCTTTCCTTCAAGTTCCTTCCTGTGTATGTTCCTTCAGAAGAAGAGAAGAAAGATTATTTTCTCTATGCAAGCAATGTTCGCAATGTCATGGCAAAGTATGTATCTTATTATCATTGCCTGTTGACCTACCGTAATTACTTTTTTGACTGTTTTTAAGGATGGCAAAATGTGGTTATTTATTTGTAGGGCTTGCTACTATTTTCTGAAATTGGCATGTCTATACGTATGACCCGGATTCACAAAGCACTTACGCCGACGTATCTCGAGATACGCCGCGTAAGTGCAAATATGCCCCATCGTATCAATGTGCCGTGCCCACAAACTGACATACGCCTAAAAATAGGCTTCATCCAACCGACGTAACTTGCCTACGCCGGTGTATCGTGGGCGCATATTTACGCTGGACGCATGTGGCGCTCCCATTGATTGCCTATTCAAATATGGAAATGAGGGAGATATGTCGATTCACGAACGTACTTGCACCCAGCGTATAATATACGCGGTTTGCGTAAGTAGTATGTCCGGCTTAAAGTTATTCCCCATATATAAGGCGCAACCCATGCAAAGGTATGGACCAGGGAATACAAGCCTTCGTATCTTTTGTCGTTTACGTTGTACGTGAATATGACTAGGCGTAGGTTACGTTCACGTCGCAGGCAGTGATCCGGCGTATCTTAGGGAGTAGTTCCGACGTGATTCTGAGCATGCGCACTGGATGCGTCCACGGGACGGCGCATGTGCTGTTCGTTATTCGTATCTTTGTGGCACTCGGCCCATCATTTGCATGGGGTCACGCCTCATTTGCATGGCTCACGCCCACTTCCACTTACGACGACTTACACCTAAGAAACCCAGCGCAGATTTGGTGGCAAGTGCTTTGTGAATTTGGTGCTTGTCTCTCTGCGCTGCGTCGGCATAGCATAAAGAAGATACGCTACGGCGGCATAAATATGCACCAATGTATGTGAATCCGGGCCTATGTTTCTAACTATAGTTATTGAATTAAAGTACCATTAAGCTGTAGTCATTATTTATGTCAATGGAGGCAACCAGGTTTGCTCAAGTATACAGACTCCACTTTTTAGTTTTGTAGAATCCTTTTCCACAAGGAATGTCTGTGAGTAAAGTGACTTGGTAAAACTCATGTAATATCTTATTATAACTGCTGTTACGAGAAACATAGAATAAATGAACTGCCCTTAGAGCTCCTTCTGAGGCTAATCTGTAACAAGGAATGTAAGCTTGTAAAATTGTGTAAGTCATAGTCAAATTATGTTAAAGGGGTTGTAAAGGTTTATTTTTTATTTTCTAAATTGGTTCCTTTAAAGCGGGAGTTCACCCATTTAAAAAAAAAAAAAAAATCTCCCCTTAGCTTCCTGCTCGTTCAGTCTAGGGGAATCGGCTATTTATATTAAAATATGTGCAGTACTTACCCGTTTTCGAGCTGCATCTTCTTCCGTCGCTTCCGGGTATGGGTCTTCGGGAGCGGGCGTTCCTTCTTGATTGACATTCTTCCGAGAGGCTTCCGACGGTCGCATCCATCGCGTCACTCGTAGCCGAAAGAAGCCGAACGTCGGTGCGGCTCTATACTGCGCCTGCGCACCGACGTTCGGCTTCTTTCGGAAAATCGTGACGCGATGGATGCGACCGTCGGAAGCCTCTCGGAAACCTGTCAATCAAGAAGGAACGCCCATTCCGAAGCCCATACCCGGAAGCGACGGAGAGGATGCGTCTCGTAAACGGGTAAGTACTGCACATATTTTAAAATAAATAGCCGATTCCCCTAGTAAAAACGAGCAGGAATCTAAGGGGGAAAAGTGCCCTCTAAGGGTGAACCCCCGCTTTAAGCTAGTGCACTTAGCTTTTCCTTCGATTTCACTTCTAAATGTTTTTGTTCTTTGTCTGAATTTCTCACTTCTTGTGCCTCCTCAGTAAGCTTGCCCCTCATCATCCAAGCCATTTTGGCTGTGGGTTATTCAGCGTGCTCGCCCCCTCTCTTGGGACTAGATCCCTGCAGGGAGACACTATTAGCCAGATTCAGAGAGACTTACGCCGACGTATCGGTAGATAAGCCGTCTTAAGTCCGAATGTGCGCCGTCGTATCTATGCGCTCATTCTTAAAATGAGATATGCCTGAATTTTGCCAAGATACGACCGACGTAAGTCTCCTACGCCGTCATATCTTGGGTGCATATTTACGCTGGCCGCAAGGGGCGCTTCCGTTGATTTACGCGTTGAATATGTAAATGAGCTAGATACGCCGATTCACGAACGTACTTGCGCCGTTGCTGTAACCTACGTCGTTTACCCAAGGCGTTTTTCCGGCGTAAAGTTAAACCACCAAAAAGCTGGTCGTTTAGGGTATGGACGTCGGAAGTGCCGTCGGATTTTACGTTGTTTACATAAGTCGTACGTGAATGGGGCTGGGCGTAAGTGAGGTTTCGTGATGGTTTTTTGCGACATGATTCTGAGCATGCGCGCGCATGTGCCGTTCGTTTGGCCATGCATTGACATGGGGTCACGATTCATTTGAATACAACACGCTCACTGCCTTGCTAATTTTAATTACGCGGGCTTACGCCGGCCCATTTACTTTACACCGGCGTACATATGGGAGCAAGTGCTTTGTGAATACAGTATAAAAGGAAGGAGTCGCGACTCCTTCCTTTTATTTTGTATTTTTGGTGTTGTATAACATTTTTGAGACGCAGTTGTTATTTTTAATTTTCACATATGGTATGCGCAATTTTTTCTCTTTTTTTCTGTGAATACACTACTTGCCTCTCAATGTTATGTCGGCGTAGCGCATATGAGATGTGCTATGCCTAACTAAAGATGCGCCCGTCTCTCTGAATCTGGCTATATGTTCACAGCATCTCCCTGCAGGGATGTAGTCCCAAGGGAAGGGGCGAGCACGCTGACTAACCCACAGCCAGAACAGCTCGGATGAGGAAGTGAGAAATTCAGACAAAGAAAAAAACATTTAGAAGGGAAATCGAAGGAAAAGGTAAGTGAACAAAAATGCTCTAGCTTAAAGGAACCTATTTAGAAAATAAAAAACTAACCTTTACAACCGCTTTAAACTTTTCAATAATAGCTCAAAATAGGCTTTACTTAAAATACACCATATTTATATAAGCTGTGTATGAAATGTATACAGTACATGCTTCTGAACTGTTATGCTTGTATTTTTGAGTGCGTGGGTCATGCTGTCAGTGCTTGGGTCCTCTCCTAGAAAGGTAAAATAGAGGAGATTACTAAAGAACCCATCTCCCCATAGCCTGGTTCATAGCTACACATTGGAACCCCATAAATCTAATGGTTCACAGATGAAAAACAGCTTATGTGTTTTTGGGGGCAAAAAACAACCCCCTTTAATCAAAGCTACAGGAAAGTATAGCATATACACTATATTGTCAAAAGTATTGGGATGCCTGCCTTTACACGCACCTGTACGATAATGGCATCCCAGTCTTAGTTTGTAGGTTCAATTTTGAGTTGGCCCACCCTTTGCAGCTATAACAGCTTCAACTCTTCTAGGAAGGCTGTCCACAGGGTTTAGGAGTGTGTCTATGAAAATGTTTGACCATTCTTCCAGAAGCAAATTTGTGAGGTCAGGCACTGATGTGGAAGAGAAGTCCTGGCTCGCAGTCTCCGCTATAATTCATCCCAAAGGTGTTCTATCAGGTTGAGGTCAGGACTTAGGCCAGTCAAGTTCCTTCACCCAAAACTCGCTCATCCATGTCTTTAGAATAGAATACATACACAGAATGCATTAGGCCCCTTTTACATATGCCTTCCGTTTGTTTCATCAGTTCAGTCACCAGTTCAGTTCAGTTAACATAATTTTTTACATATTTTTTTACATCAGTTCTTTACATCCACTTACCTACTTGAGAAAAAATGTTGGTTTACATTAGAGCTGCGCGATTCTGGATAAAATGAGAATCGCATTTTTTTCCCTTAAAATAAAGATCACGATTCTCGCAGCGTAACATCTTTCACATTATACAAAAAAAAATGGTCTGACTTTACTGTTTAGTTTTCTCTTTCATTCATGGACGGACACAGCCTTAATCTTGACAAAGTGGGTATTAGCCTTCCTTTAGGAGTGACTAGGCAGAAAGTGTTAACTTCAAAAGCTGAACAGCCCCGCCCAGGGGGGCGGTCCTACTGGCTATGTCCCCTCAGCCTGCACCAAGCAGCTTAGTTTTTTTCTGCCTAGTTAAAGAGAAGAAATGGCTCCCTTCGGGCCCATAGGCCTGGAGGCTTCATTTCAAATTCAGTTTTGGATTTTTTTGGGGTTTTATTTTTTTCCTATGATCTTCGAAAAACTGCCGACTGGGCGTCAGGCTGGATCCCAGATCCTTGTAGTCCCCCCAGTTCCGGCCATCGAGCGTGTGCCAACCATAGTTACGCACTGGGTCGTCCACGACATGCCCGTCGCTCTACGGGTGGCCGGTGAGCTAGGCGCTCCAGGGCACACATATGACCGGTTTGTAGGGCTGAGTGGCAGCAGCCGGGCCAACAGTCACCTCCGTCACCATGCGGGAGATGACCTGTCTAGGATGCTTCCAGCACAACCCTCAGGAAGGGTGTGGTGACCAGGGAGGGTGAGCCCCACTGCCACACACATGCGCTTGATGGTTAGCTACTTGGTTCTTGGGGCTAGGAGCCCAGGGTCAGGTGGTATTAACCCTTAGTGAGGGCCAGATGGTATTAATCCTCTCTGTCACGTGACGCCACTGTAGTCTTGGAATACCCCGGGAAACTACAGCTCCGGGGGCCTCCGTATCCCCGCTAATTAGGATGGTAATAACACAGTCCACAACAGGGGCTAAAACAACGAAGGCTTTACTGGCATGAAGGCAGGTGTCAAAATCTTCACAGCGTTTAAACAGAGTGTCAAAATATTCTGCAGGCGGGGGGCGTGGCTTGGAGCGCGAGCCGGATGGACGCATAAGACCGGAGCTCCGGAGCGAAGGGAACTGTAGCGGCACCCAGCAACCCGTGTACAGCCCGATTACACCCACGAAACTCAGGGGAACTGCCCGAGAGACCACCGTCATGACCGGGAAGCGTCACCAGGACAGGAAACCACAACGGCTCACGGACTTTTTCGCCCCACACGGGAGAGCCGAGAAACAAGATGGCGCCGAGGCCTGCTCGCCTGCACACTCCTCCACGCTGAAGAAACCAGCTAATGCAGGTACTCGGGCAAAAATATTATTATCCCCTGACATCATGTCATCTGCTCCCTCGACCCCATCCACCCGCAGCCCAGCTAAATCCAAACCCAGGTTAGATGGTGGGAGATCCGACCTGGCCGCAAGCCTGGATGGGAGCCAGGCCTCAGACTCCGGGGATGACACGCGGGATCTGCCCAACTCTATTGTATCTTATCCCACACAAAATCAACCAGTAGTTGATACTGTCCTAAAAGACATGCTGATTTCATTAAGGAGCACTCTGCAGTCAGATATGGCGACATGCATGCATCGCCTCAGTAAAGATATCCAAGATGTGGGCAGGAGAGTGGATCATATAGAGACTAAAATGGAGGAATACGCCACAACCATAAATGATCTGGTAGACGCAAATGAGGAAAGGGAAGGTGACTCTGAATGGGTTAAAGCAAAGCTAGCAGATCTGGAAGACAGGTCGAGGAGGAACAATCTAAAGATTAGAGGGATCCCAGAATCTGTACTTCCACCTGACCTGTGCCAATATGCCGCCACCATGTTTAAGGCCCTCATCCCAGATCTTGCCGATTTGGACGTCACGATCGACCGAATACATCGCTTGCCTAAGCCGTCCCATCTCCCTGATCAGGTCCCCAGAGATGTACTATTAAGGCTGCATTTCTTCCATATTAAAGAACAACTTATGATATTGATGCGGAAGCACGAATCAATCCCCCAACAATATCAAGATCTGCAGTTCTATGCAGACCTGTCCCAATATACTTTGCTGAAACGGCGGAATCTGAACACTGTGACCAAAGTGCTCCGTAATCATAGGATCATCTACCGCTGGGGATATCCAACTAAAATCTCAGTTACCAAAGATAATCGCACCTTTACAATTACCTCTTTAGAAAAAGGTCTTGACCTACTCAAAGAATGGGGTATCCTACCCGATAGCACTGAAGCGCATTCAATAGACCGCACTCCTCGCAGGGTAGAACCCGAATGGAAACAGGTCACAGCCAGGAATGCTAAGTCACACACCTGAAGTGGGCCATGGGCTCTATCCACACCTAAGTTCCCTGAACCCGGAACCGACTCAGTCCGTTCTAACTTTACCCCCCCCCCCGTTGCAAGTTGCAATCTGCAGCGCGTTGCTGCAGATTGCTGCGTTGCTGCGTTGTGTTTACACATGTTTTGTTCTTTTACTTTCTCCTTTTTTTTTCTACCTTTTTTTTGGTTTGCTAGCCAACTCTCTACCTCTTCTCTATACTGGATGTCGAACACCATGTCAACCGTTCTCCGCACCATAGATCACATGATACAATCCTCGATCCTATCAAGACGCCGAGTGGTCGCATACATATGGTCATGTGAGTACTGTATTTCTACTATCGATCTGATGTTATATGATCATTCTACCCATCCAAAGGTAGTGGTAATAGATCCCTTGGGACTGCCTAGGAATGCCTTCTGCCACCAGTTAGCATCCCTCACCCCACCACACCATGCCACTTAATATTCTGTCTATGAACACTAAAGGGCTTAATCACCCAGTCAAGCGAAAATCCTTATGGAAAGAGGCACTTACCCATCATTGTGATATAGTGTGCGCCCAGGAAACACACTTTTGTGCAAAGGCCCCGCCTAAATGCTCACATGGTAGTTTTCCACATGTGTTCACAGCTAACGCGGATTCCAAAACCAAGGGAGTCCTAACTGCCATCAGAGATACTGTGGCATTTCAAATGCACACAGTCATCAAAGACCCTCTAGGAAGATTCCTAATTCTAACATGTGATCTGGACAACACCACTTACACAATCGTCAACGTCTACTCCCCTAACAAGCATCAAGTGCACTTTTTCAACAAATTAATGAAGAAAGTCCGACAAGTCCAACAAGGTTTACTTATTATATGTGGTGACTTTAACGTGACCCCTGATCCAGCTATAGACTCTACCACCACCTCTACACGCCATCTCCCGGAGCTGGCTCCATCGATTATTAAGAACAACCTCTATGATGCCTGGCGCTGTCTCCACGACAACGAAAAAGATTTTACTTTTTTCTCCATACCTCACTGTGTTTATACAAGGATAGATCTTTTTTTGGTAGAACAGAGAGTATTATTTCAGGTTAAGTCTGTAACAATTAATAATATTTCATGGAGTGATCATGCTTCTGTGGTAATGTCTGTGGCTGATTTTGCATCTTGCAAACAAACTCCAGTTTGGAGACTTAACACTTTTCTCCTACAGGATAAAGAACTTAAAGACAGAATCCAGACCCATATTTCTGAATTCTTTAGAAACAATCTAGGTTCAGTGCAAAGCCCCTTCACACTTTGGAATGCCCATAAGGCATTCATCCGCGGCATTTTCATCCAGGCAAGGGCAAGGTATAAAAAGCAGAGGCAGAAGCATTTCGCAGAGATCATGAAACAAATCTCTAATCTAGACAGCAAAAATAAACTTAACCCTAATGTCATAGTGTCTGAACAATTTACTAAACTTCGGTTCAACCTGAGACTACACCTCTTAGAAAATTTTGAACGGGCCTCTAAACGCTTAAAGATGACCTATTACGCGTCAGGCAACAAGGCAGGTAAACTATTGTCACGGGCCCTTAAGGGACATGGATACAAACTAAAAATCCCCTTTGTGACACACCCTGTCTCTGCCCAGAAAGTGTCCCACCCCCAACAAATTTCAGATGCCTTCAGCTGCTTCTATGGCAAACTATACAACCTTAAAGATGACCCGTCTACTTTCCAACCAACTCCTGAGCTTATCTCCCAATTTCTAGAGAAAATAGACATCCCCAAGCTGTCAGCTGAACAACTTAATTCTCTCAATCTTCCCTTTACCGATAGTGAAATCTCTAAAGTCATAGACTCCCTACCCCTTAACAAATCACCAGGCCCTGGCGGCTTTAGCAGCGAATACTATAAAGAATTCAAATCTCTACTAATGCCCTGTTTATTGCAGATGTTCCAATCAGCGGCTGCTTCTGCCTCATTTCCACCAGAAATGCTGGAAGCCCTCATCGTGGCACTCCCCAAACCAGGAAAAGAACCCACTTCCCCAGCAAATTTTAGACCAATCTCATTACTCAACATAGACCTCAAAGTATACGCTAAACTAATCGCCACAAGGTTAGTAGATATTATGCCCACATTGATACACCCAGACCAATCAGGTTTCACTAAAAACAGACAAACCTCAGATGCCACTCGGCGCATGATAAATATTATCCATTTAGCAAAGGTGCAACAAAGGCCTTCTCTGCTCCTATCCTTGGATGCAGAGAAGGCCTTTGACAGGATACACTGGCTGTATCTGTCCAAGACCTTGGAATCATTTGGATTCAGAGGTAATATACTCGCAGCCATTCAAGCCCTGTACTCCAAACCATCAGCCAGGGTGTATATGTCCGGTATTTTGTCGGCCCCATTTACTATAACTAATGGTACGAGACAAGGGTGCCCCTTATCCCCGTTGATTTTCAACCTACTGATGGAACCCCTAGCTATCTCAATAAGGACCCACCCCAATATAACTGGACTCAAGGTTGGTAGGGAGGAGCACGCTATCAGCCTTTTTGCTGATGACATCATCATGATTATGTCAAACATAGACACATCACTTACAGCGACACAGGAAATTCTAAGTTCATTTAACAAGATCTCGTATTATAAAATTAATGAAAGTAAGTCGTATATTCTAGGCTTAGGACTAGAGGAGCGTATGCGTACTAGGATTAAAACTCAATGCCCATACACCTGGAGCACCACTGGCATCAAGTACTTGGGAATTGTGTTGAATGACAACACAGACCACCTAGTTGAAGCCAATTATAACTCCTTCCTAATCTCCCTTCCCTCTAAACTTAAAGAGCTATCTTGGACGGAATCCTCGTGGGCAGGCCGTCTTGCGGCTTTTAAGATGGTACTACTGCCTCAACTTATTTATTTGTTTAGAAACCTCCCTATATTGGTCCCGGATAAATTTTTCTCCATAGCTCAATCCCAAATAAACAGATTTCTCTGGCAGGGACGGAGGGCCAGATGTGCCTTCCATAAATTAGTTAAATCCAAAGCTGCAGGAGGAGTTGGCCATGTGCTTATAAAGGACTACTACTTGGCAGCAATCCTAGCGCAAGTGAGAGGCTGGTTCCAATGCGATCCTACACCGAGGTGGCTTACGCTGGAAGCTTCCCAGTGTCCTGCCTCTAACCTATCCAATTTACTACTAGCTAGCACCCATATGAACAGAATACCTACAAATATCTCTCCAACTATCCGAGCAACTCTCAAAGCCTGGGGTAAATTTCTGAACGAACCAATGGTTGATTTCAACCCCCAAACTATACCATTCCCTATATCTGGCCTACAACTACTAATCCCCGACCTTAATGTTAAAACATGGGAAGATAAAGGTATCAAGACTGTCGCGGAACTTCAAGTGGGTCCTGCGACTAAGTCGTTTAGGTCTCTCCAAATTGAATATGGTTTATCTTCCAGGGATCAGTATGCGGCCATTCAAATATCACATCTCCTGGAAGCAACACCGAAATTATCGGTCGAGATCCCATGGAGGGTATTCTTATATCTGACTAACCCGGTCACTTCCATTAGGGGCATATCCCTGTTTTATAGCCAGCTTAACCAGAAAAATCTATTGACTAAAACACCATCTATGAGATCTTGGGAATGGGACCTTAATAATCATTATGACATATCCCAGTGGAAGCTCGCTATCACATCAGTGTACAAAGCCACTAAATGTGCCAATCTCTGGGAACTATACCAAAAGATCTTGCTACAATGGTACCTGACCCCCACACGGTTAGCAAATTTTCAGACACAAACCTCCCCCCTGTGTTGGCGTTTATGCGGACACAGGGGCTCGCTGATACATATACTGGGGAACTGCCCTAAGCTACGGAAATTTTGGAGCGAAGTGTTTGACCTTATACGTTCAATCACTGGCTGCAACTGTCCTCTACGAATAGATATGGCTATCCTATCGCTAGGAGTAGAACTATTCCCCCCACCCTACAGATTGATAGTTACGCATATCCTTTTAAGCGCAAGGTTAGAACTAGTAAGGAAGTGGAGGTGCACGGAGGCCCCTACCCTAAAAGAGGTGGATAGAACTACAAATCTTCACATTAGCTATGAAATAATGTTTGGAGCAACCCAACACGGACCTGGGAACAAGGCCCAGACCTGGACACTTTGGACAGATTGGTACAAACTCAATGAGACTAGGTTCTAGACCGAAATCTAAATTTGATGCGGTCTTAACAGTTAGGAAGTATGCTTTCTTGCATGCAGCGGAGCAATACATCCAGTCCCTGTTCTTTTCTAGTCTATGCCTTTTCTTTACCTTTCCTTTCCCCTCTATCTTACTAATCTTTGTTTCGCATTCTTGCATACCATTTAGTTCCTTGTCACTTTAAATACCAAAGGTTGTGATACTAATTTATGATACTTGTGAGCATTGTCTGACATACATCAGGGGCGCGGGCGGTGTGGGGGGTCCACTATTGTCCTGCTTTTTATCACACATGTCTATGACTGTTACCACCTAATGGGTTATGCTAGGATTAATTGAAAATTTGCTTGGTTGGTATCACGATAATGTACCCTGTTGAAGATTTCTCTTCTTGTAATGTTATGCTCTTTTACGCATCTTTGTGACCACGCTATTTTATGATATACACAAAAGTATGTATAGTTTGCTGCTCTTTTTGATATTCTAATAAAAATCTATTGATTGAAAATATTCTGCAGGCAGTCTCTAGAGGATCACACGGCTGATAATGCTTGAGCTTAGCTGATCATATATATATACTCGGCTGCAAAAGCCTGATTAGTAATTCAGGGCCTATGCTTAACTAGGCTGAAAAATAGATACACTTACTGAAGTGTCTGTAGACTTGAGGCTTTTCGCCGGAATAACGGATTGATCCGATAAATGAGCTGAAGTACTGGTTCTGTAATGTTTAGGGATACTCCACTCTTTGCTGTATTTTCTCCTGAACTGGAGGCTTCTGGCCTGCACTGCTTCTCTGACTGTGTTTTGCTCTGCTCTGCCAGGAACTGTGTGTAGTCTAGACTGGCTTAAACAGGAAGTACAATCCCTTATAAGGGCCTGATGAGACTGAAGCCCATTGGTTGAGAGCTGTGGATCATAGAGACTGACCTGTAGTATAACACAACACAATAAGGTCTTGTCTAGCACTTAGTCCTCCCGACTCTAATACACTCTGACTGAACATGAGATGGTAATACACTCTGACTGAACATGAGATGGCTGACTAAAACCTCTTAAAGCTATACACACCTAATAAACGTATTATCAACCATAACAGTATAAATCACATCATAACTAGCTGAGTCCCTGCAGGGGAGACCCCACAATCCGAGGGCCTCAATCTGACAGGGCCTACAGCAAATACCTGTACTGGGACACCACAAACCCCACCACTAAACAGAAGTCGTCCTCGACGATGAAGGCACTGACGGATTGAGGAACGAGGTGACCTTGGGGCCACTAGAAGTCCTGAGGCATTTGTACACCAATGTCCGTTCCAGGTTCTTTGGGAAAAATAAACATATACGAACAGGATCATACGATAAGTCCTGAGGCATTATACACATAAATGTCCCTTGCAGGCTTATTAGATAAAGTGAGATCATTATTTTGTGCAGGGTAAGTGGTTATCTGGGTCCCAGACATAACACATATCTGTTAAACGTTATCATTCAATTTTGAACAGTATATTATTGTTAGATTACACTTTTAAGACTGAGCAGGTTTTGGATTGGGCTGCCGGAGGCTTTCTACCCAATGCC
Source organism: Rana temporaria (assembly GCF_905171775.1). Classification (NCBI taxonomy): domain Eukaryota; kingdom Metazoa; phylum Chordata; class Amphibia; order Anura; family Ranidae; genus Rana; species Rana temporaria. The sequence continues at coordinate 84,548,806 of NC_053499.1, read as the reverse complement.
TTGGCTACTGGGGCCCTTAGGCTATTAGCTCTTCTCCCCAGAACACACTTTAATATTTGCTAGACATTTTTATTCTATGTCTGAAGTACACAATTAGACATTCCTTATAGGATACCCTTCTCTTTTTGTAGTGCTTAAGTGAGGGATAGGAGACATACTGGCCAGGTATGTTCCTATACACTAAATAAGGTAAGTAGGTAACTAGTGACATATTAGTTAGTAATGATGTATACTTGAGATGTATACTAACTGAGGTGTATGTAGTCTATCTACATATATTGTATGTATAATTAATAGATTAATCCCTATACCTTGCTGGGGGATATCCGAAATTAGATCTGGTGGATCTACGCAACACCATTTCTGAGTTTTCTGGAGCACTGTTTTCTCCTTGAAAACTTGCTTCTTCTGGACTGACAGCTGCACCTTCATCTTGGACAATGGGGGCCTGTGATGGCTCTTGACTTATGGAGCTTTCTCCCACATTAGAAGGTTCTGATGGGACTGCAGCAGGTGAGTGGATGGCTGGAGTAAACTCTGGAGCTTCTGGTGCCAAGACTGAGGTGGATGGAATGGAACTGATTGGCACATAACCAAAGAAGACGTTTTGATCAGAAGGGAAGAGAGGATCATCTTCGAACATCAGGAGTGGCCTCTCAGGCTCAACTGGCTTGGTGGGCTGCACTTGTGCTGGCTGAACTGGAGGTGGAAGACTTGGTGGTGCAGAAGAAGGTATCAACACAGGCAGGTTCCCTTTGTGACACAGCTTGATCCGGTTTCGGTGGACAACTTGAGGTTCATATATGGCTTTTTGAACTGAGTAGACATCTGAGTCCGGATAAGGGATGGAAATCACTGTGTACGGTTCAGTTTCCCAGAGGGAGTCCAACTTATGGGTTCTAGGATGCTTCTTCAGCCAGACTTTATCACCAACTTGCAACGGCTGGGCAGAGGCATGGCGGTTGTAGTCCTGTTGCTGCCTATAGTGTGCCTCGCCCATCTTTTTGTTGACTATCTCTCTCGCTTCCTGAATCCTTTTCTGATGTTCCGAGACCCACTCCGAAGAGGCTTGGGGGGAGTGGTTGAAAGGTGCTTGAAGTCCAAAGACCCTGTCTTTAGGCAGTTGACCGTGTCGGCCCATCATGAGGTAAAATGGAGTATAACCAGTGGAACAGTGTATGGTATTGTTGTAGATTTCCAACAATTCAGGCATTAGTTGAGGCCACTCTTCAGGTCGGGATACAGAAGCCGCTCTCAGCATGTGGATAAACACCTGGTTGATCCTCTCACAGAGTCCATTCCCTTGCGGATGATAGGCAGTGGTCCTGAGTTTCTTACAAGCATGGAACTGGCACAATTCCTGAAACAGTTGGGCCTCAAAGGCCGGACCTCGGTCGGACAAGACAGTTTCAGGACATCCAAGTATCTGTACCCAATGGGTGTAGAACATCTGGGCTGTTGTCTTGGCTGTTAAGTCTTTGACTGGCACAACCACTACCCACTTGGAATAGTGATCCACCATGGTGAGAGCATATGAATACCCGGACCGGGTAGGTGACAGCTTGACATGATCCAAGGCGACCAATTGGTTGGGCCTCTCGCTCTGAATGGAATGGAGAGGTGCTTGCGCATTCTTGCGACCATTCTTGGTGATATTGCAGACTGCACACTCACTGCACCACTTTTCAACGTCGCTCCTCATTCCAATCCAGTAGAACCGGCGTCGGATGGTGGCTTCTGTTTTATGGACCCCAAAGTGTCCTGACTGGTCGTGGTAGGCATTCAATACCATGGCGGCATCTCTCCGAGGGATCAGAATTTGGTGTAGCCTTTCACCCGACACTGGGTCCAAGAAGTTCCTGTACACCATTCCTTTGTGCACAAATAGTCTTTTCCTCTGACGCCACAATCGCTTCAATTCGTAGTCATTCTGGCCCCGTCGTAACCGGGGAGGTACCCTCCTGGTCAATAAATACTCCTGCAGATCTCCCATAGTCTGACTTTCTTCCTGTAGGGTCCTCCAGGTATACAGGTCTTCCTGGATTGCTTTAGACCCAGATTCACTCCCCTCGCGGGTGACGACCACATCCTGATTCAAGAATCTTTGATAGACGGGAGGCATCTCCACATCTTCCCACTTGTCCTCCACTGGGGGATCTTCGCCAGGAGCCATGCGTGATAGCACATCCGCATTAATATTAGACTTGCCACTTCGGTACTTGATAGAGAAGTCATAGTTGGCCAGTCTGGAGGCCCATCTTTGCTCAAGGGCACCTAGTTTAGCGGTGTTCAGGTGAGCCAGGGGGTTGTTATCGGTGTAGACCGTGAATGAGGTGGCTGACAAATAGTCCTTAAATTTTTCGGTGACTGCCCACACGAGGGCCAGGAGCTCTAACTTGAAGGAACTGTAGTTAGAATCATTCTCAGCCCCTCGCAGATTCCGGCTGGCGTAAGCTATCACCCTCTCTTGTTTTCCCTGCATCTGGGACAACACTGCTCCGAGTCCTTCGAAGCTGGCATCTGTATACAGTCGGAAAGGCTGAGTATAATCCGGATAGGCCAGGATGGGAGGCTCTGTCAATAGATGTTTTAGAGCCTGGAAGGCCACCTCTTGCTCTTTGGCCCATTCCACAGGCAGCTTGCCATTATAGTTCCCCTTCACCGTGCCTCGCAGGAGAGAGGTCAATGGCTCGGCAATTTGTGCAAAATGAGGAATAAAGCGGCGGTAATATCCAGCAAATCCTAAGAAGCTCTGAATATCCTTAACGGTGCGTGGGATAGGCCAATTCTTGACAACTTCGACTTTAGCTGGATCAGGTTGGATCCCTTCGGCACTGACGACGTGGCCCAGGTAATGTACTTGTGGCCTGAGTAGGTGGCACTTGGAGGGTTTGACTTTCAGACCATGCTGGATCAGTACTTGGAAGACGTCGGACAGGTGAGTCAAATGTTCCTGATAGGATTTGGAATACACAATCACGTCATCCAGGTAGAGTAGGACACTCTGGAAGTTAAGGTGTCCCAGACATCTCTCCATCAGCCGTTGAAAGGTAGCTGGGGCATTGCACAGCCCAAAGGGCATACTTTTAAATTCGAAAAGACCCATGGGGGTGACAAAGGCTGTTTTCTCCCTGTCTTCGATGGCCATGGGCACCTGCCAGTATCCGCTGGTCAGATCCAATGACTCCTCAATCCGGGGGAGAGGGTATGCGTCTTTATGGGTGATGTCGTTCAATTTCCTGTAATCAACACAGAAACGGATGGTCCCATCCTTCTTCTTAACTAACACCATGGGTGCTGCCCAGGGACTCTGGCTCTCTTGTATTACATCTGCCTTCATGTCGGTTAACAGTTTCTTGACGGTTTGGTACATGCCTGGTGCCACAGGCCGATGCCTTTCCTTGATGGGGGGTTTATCGCCGGTCAGGATTCGATGTTTAATCATGGAGGTTTTTCCAAAATCGGTTGGGTGTTTGCTGAAGGCACTCTGGCACTCCTTCACCACCTCGATGACCCCTTCGACTTGTTCTGGTGGGGTGAGAGGTCCTCCTATTTGCAGTTGGCGCCACCAAGGTTCTGGAGAATTTTCGGTAGCCCCTGACACGGTTTGGGCACTCAGCTGTTGGGCCGCCTTCCGTGAAGAGAGTATGTCACTGGAGTCCAAGAAAACAAGTTGGGCCACTGGAGTGTACTTTGGTAGGGTGGTGGCTACGCCGGACAAATTAACTAGGCGGACTGGGACCTGTCCATTCACCACCGTCACTAGGCTCCTTGCAGCTCAAACCAAAGGAAAATCTTCAGATTGTATGGGCTCCAGTAAGGCCTGATAGTCCTGATTCCTTACACCAGGGCGTGCCCGACACCACAAAATTGTCTCTGTGTTCGGCTGCAAGGTCACGGGCCTCATGTCTTGGATCCGAACTTTACCGATTTCTCCTCTCCGGTTCGCGAACTTCTGTTCTGCTTTCAGAATTTTGAGATGGTGTTGCGCAGTCCTCTGACCTGAGGAAGACATGTGGGGGAGAGAGGCATGCAAGGCATCCAAAATATCACTGAAGCAATGTCTCATTATATTCATCCCCAATATAAACTCTGTGGCCCCTGGTACCGTGACATTAGTGACATTTATACCTTGACCTCTAAGTGTGTGCAGGCCCGTCGGAACACGAAAGGCAAAGCAAGCAACTGCTTGGGGCCCCCGAGCTGGCCAGGGGCCCCAGCAGGACAGGCCCTTACTGAGCTGCTGTGCAGCTGCTTAGGGTGCCTATGTCTGTCCCTGGTCCTGCACAGTTTCAATGGAGAACACAGCCTGTCAGCCAGCGCAGCCACTGCATTTCCTGGACTGGTTGCTAGGGCCGCCCCGCTTGGCGTCTAGTAACCAGTGATGTCACTCACACACTATCAGACAGGCCAGTAGCGAATCCCACGCTTAGTGCTGCACAACTCTCTGGGGCCCCTCCTCCGGTGCCCAGTGGCATTTAGCAGGGACTGGTCTTTACTCTCCATGTGATCTGAAGTTTTCCCGGGCAGCTGCACACTGGCTGCTAACTTCTCTCTCTCTCCCTCCCGCACTCCTTTGGGCATAACAGCAAGAAGAAGAGCCGTACCGGACTGCCAGCAGTGAGTACACTTGATATATCACAGGGATCCAGCCTGTCCCTGACAGATGCCTCTGATCCTTCCCACGCGTTCCCCCTTACTCTCCCTGTGCTTGGTAATGGAGGCGAAGTCCGCTCCAGCCAGCTACTGTCTCTCTGATGTTTTTACAATCACTCCACGGTGCCTCTCTGATACTCCCCCGTGCTCTCCCCCCTCCTCTACTTGGGCTTGATAACAGAGGTCACTGCAATGGCTCGTTTTTAGCCTCACAAACTGCACACCTCCTGTCCCTGCTTTATCTGCATGCCTGGTTGCTGTGAATCTCCCTCAAACACCACAGTAGAAGAGGGGGCACATTAATGTCTGATTTACACTGCTGCAATGTCAAACATCACATGTGATTCGCACCTCACTGCTGTGCAAATCTCATGCGATGTCTGTGAGTGTTACCCTAAGGGACTCTCTACCACTGGAGTTGTCTGTAGTTGTCTGATTTTTGTGCTGGAGCTATAGAATACTCAAAACTGGCTGTGTTGGAAAGGTTCTGGCTACAAACAGAGCACACAAGTACTGTACATAAGCTGACATGTTGTAACCTATCATTTAAAAAAAAATGTAATGTAGCGGGCGGGGAGGGGGTGTGTTGTCATATTCTGCTCCCTATCGCAGAATGCTGCGGAAGTCACGTGGCGGCCAACTGCGCATGCACAATGCACTCCAACGGCAAATGCGATGCGTTCCACAGGATTTACGACACTACACTCCAGTGAACCCATTACAATTTGTCACACGGAGCGGGGGGAGAGAGAGAGAGACACACATTCAGAGCGACAGAGAAATGGAGATATAGAGATACTGAGATACATTCAGAGCGAGAGAGAGATGGTGTACATATATTGTATATAAGGGAAGTAATGCACATAGGGGAGGAAATCCCCTCCCTGAGCCCCGCTTCTCTCTCAGTATCTCTATATCTGTATCCCTCTCTCGCTCTGAATGTATCTCAGTATCTCTATTTCTCTCGCTCTGGATGTGTCTCTCTCTCTCCCCTCGCTCTGTGTATGCTAATATGTCACTTCTGTGACAAATTGTGATGGTTTCACTGAAGGGTAGTGTCGTAAATCCTGTGGAACGCATCGCACTTGCGGTTGGAATGCATTGCGCATGCGCAGTTGTCCGCCACGTGACTTCCGCAGCATTCTACAATAGGCAGCAGAATGTGACAATACAGGGGCCCCCAGGGGGTGGGGCATAAAAAGAACATAGGGAGGGAGGAGGGGGCCGGGGGATGTAAAAAGAACATGGGGGGGTTTGGGGGCCTCCATGTCCATTTTGCTTGGGGCCCCCAAATTCCTTCAAAAGGCCCTGAGTGTGTGACCTCTCAGCTGAATAGTGGGCTCCCAGTACCCATGTCTGGGAATTGGTTTCCCGTCCCCTGCCAGGACACTAAAATCCATATCATCTGGTTCACACAATGAATCGACATTCCAGTACCTATAGAATAGGCTCTTAGAGATGGTAGACACCTGCGAGCCTGTATCAATCAGGGCCTTCAGTTGGACACCATCTATGGTAACATTTACATAGGGGCAGGATGCAATGTAGAAGGACTGTCCTGAGTATATTGGCTCTTCTGCTGGACCTGTGATTCGTTTTCCTGAGGGCCGGTCCTCGACCTCAGGGGACGCCCGTTTAAAGCCCAGCATTGCATCTTCCAATGACCGGGTTTGTCACAGAAATCACAGTAAGGCCTACTAGAGGGTCCTGAGCGAGGCCCGCTAGAACGGGTAGGAGGGGCAGGAGTAGGTCTCCTAGTCTCTGGAGGCTCTCTAAGTACCCGAGTGGTGTGATTAGCCAACTCCTTTACCACTTGGGTAAGCTGGGCAATATCTTGTCTAACCTCTTGAATCTCAGTAATTGTAGTGGAGGCCGGGGGGACAGCCACGGGTGCGGGGGCTGGTGGTAACAGTGGTGCAGGGCACGCCGCTGCACCCATGGGTTCCGTTTTAGGGTCAGGATGCTCCTCGGGGCTTGCCCCCTGCTCTATAACTTGAAGGGCTAGGCGCTTAAAGGCAGAAAAAGACATATTGGGGTTCTGTACAGCTAACATCTTTAATTGCACCTTGTGCCATTTATTTTGGACCCCTTCTATGAATCTATCCATCAATAGTTTGTTACCCTGGTCAGGGGTGATATTGTCCAGTTTCTGGACTGCCTCCAGGGCATTCTGCAAGGCTACTGCATATGCCCTTAGTGTTTCCCCCGGCTTTTGTCGCCTCTCGTACAGCCTGAGGCGGACCTCTGAGGGTGAGTGGGACTCAAATACCTGATGTAATCCCTCGAAGATCTGATCTACTGTAGTCTTCTCAGAAGTGGGCCAGGTACGGACTTCCTCACGTGCAGGCCCCTGCAACTGTCCCATGGGCAACAGCACCTGTTGGTTAGGGGGGAGAGAGTAGAGAGAGAAAATGCTTTGGAAGCTCTCCTGGAAATCCTTGAGGGAAAAGGGATCCCCTCTGTAGTTAGGCAACACAGGCTTCCCCAGGTAGAATGGGGGGGCCCCACTGTCATGACGTCGTACTGGAGGTGATCCCGGAGGGGTAGCTTGTGCAGGAGCCGCAAGAGGATCTGGTACATCACCTGCATCTGGTGATCTTGGGGCTGACATGTTGTAGCCTTGTTTGAGTGCGCTGTCACTTTAAGAAACTTTGAGAGTGCTGTCTTTGAGTGCGCTGTCACTTTAAGAAACTTTGAGTGCGCTGTCACTTTAAGAAACTTTGAGAGCGCTGTCTTTGATAGCACTGTCTTTGAGCGCGATGTCTTTGAGTGTGCTGTCTTTGAGTGCGACGTCTTTGAGTGCGCTGTCTTTGAGTGCGCTGTCTTTATTGCTGGACACGTTGCTATGGCTGCGCCCGGCAACTTCCCTTTTTTGGTCCGGTCAGCAATTGTTTCCTCCGTGCAACACAGAGTGGATTCTCTAGTTCCGGCTTGCACACTGAAGAGGCGTCACCGCCGAGGCTTGACTGGGCGGAGCTGTGACCGCTCCCGCGCGCGGGAAATGCTGGAAACAATTTAACCCCTTCAGGTACAGACTTTCTCCACTTAATAATGGCAGCTAACAGTCTTTCCTTCACCTCCCCCACCACTTGTATATGCGCCTCGCAAATTACTTTCAATGACACAGTTCAGATTCTGGGGGGGGAGGACTTGCTTTAGTGGCTGAATGGTTAAGGCGTACACCCGTATCCTGTTCGTGACGCCAGAAAATGATGTGGTGACCGGGGAGGGTGACCCCCACGGCCACACACATGCGCTTGATGGTTAGCTACTTGGTTCTTGGGGCTAGGAGCCCAGGGTCAGGTGGTATTAACCCTTAGTGAGGGCCAGATGGTATTAACCCTCTCTGTCACGTGACGCCACTGTAGTCTTGGAATACCCCGGGAAACTACAGCTCCGGGGGCCTCCGTATCCCCGCTAGTTAGGATGGTAATAACACAGTCCACAACAGGGGTTAAAACAACGAAGGCTTTACTGGCATGAAGGCAGGTGTCAAAATCTTCACAGCGTTTAAACAGAGTGTCAAAATATTCTGCAGACAGTCTCTAGAGGATCACACGGCTGATAATGCTTGAGCTTAGCTGATCATATATATACTCGGCTGCAAAAGCCGGATTAGTAATTCAGGGCCTATGCTTAACTAGGCTGAAAAATAGATACACTTACTGAAGTGTCTGTAGACTTGAGGCTTTTCGCCGGAATAACGGATTGATCCGATAAATGAGCTGAAGTACTGGTTCTGTAATGTTTAGGGATACTCCACTCTTTGCTGTATTTTCTCCTGAACTGGAGGCTTCTGGCCTGCACTGCTTCTCTGACTGTGTTTTGCTCTGCTCTGCCAGGAACTGTGTGTAGTCTAGACTGGCTTAAACAGGAAGTGCAATCCCTTATAAGGGCCTGATGAGACTGAAGCCCATTGGTTGAGATCTGTGGATCATAGAGACTGACCTGTAGTATAACACAACACAATAAGGTCTTGTCTAGCACTTAGTCCTCCTGACTCTAATACACTCTGACTGAACATGAGATGGTAATACACTCTGACTGAACATGAGATGGCTGACTAAAACCTCTTAAAGCTATACACACCTAATAAACGTATTATCAACCATAACAGTATAAATCACATCATAACTAGCTGAGTCCCTGCAGGGGAGACCCCACAAGCCGAGGGCCTTAATCGGACATGGCCTACAGCAAATACCTGTACTGGGACACCACAAGGGTGAGTAGTAATCCCCTGCTTCTGCAGGAAGACAGAGCTGGGCATCCCTGGAGAGATGAGTAAAGGGCCCTATCCCCCTTCTCCCCTCCCTCTCTTCCCTCCTCCCCTCCCTCCCTTCCCTCCTCCCTTCCCTCCTCCCCTCCCTCCCTTCCCTCCTCCCCTCCTTAGGCTCTTTGAGCTAGCTGCTGGGCAGGGGTTCCTCTGGGGAGCTTCACCTGGGGAACCATAAGTGACTAAATCTGTGTATATAGCTGCATAAGAGAGTCTGCTTACCTGTGTGTCCTGCTCCATGCTGTCGGTGGCCATTTTTGCTGTGTCCATGCTGTATTGCTTTACTTGCACTGGCTGCCATATTCTTGTGGCCGCATTTGTATTGGCCTCTAGCGACGTTTGGCGGCCATTTTCTTGGTGATTCCTGCTGATGTGTACTGACTGCTGCATTACTCTGCTGCACTGATATTATCAGTAGCCAAGAACTACTTTATCACTCTTATGCAGACAATACGCAACTGTATTTTCGCATCTGCAACAAAAAGGATCATCATCTCAGTTTAGAGAAATGTCTCTCTTCGATAGAAAACTGGATGACTAAGAGTTATCTTAAACTCAATAGTTCCAAAACAGAACTTCTTATGTTTCACGCCAGCCGAAAGAGTCAACTGGCAACAACCTGGACACCGCCGCCCATTCTGGGCCAAATCATCACCCCTAGCTCCAAAGTCAAAAGTCTAGGAGTCATTTTTGACACCTTCATGACAATGGACGCACAAATAGGGTCAGTAGTCAGCGGATCGCACCATTTGTTGCGCCTACTACGCAGACTTATTCCATTTATCCCCAAAGAAGATGTAGCAGTCGTGGTGGGAACAATCGTGAATTCCAGACTGGACTATGCAAATGCCCTTTACCTCGGACTCCCAAAGTACCAAATCGCTCGTCTGCAAGTCGTACAGAATACGGCCGCCAGACTGGTGACTGGGAAAAAAAAAATGGGAATCAATCTCACCTTCGTTGAGAACCCTTCACTGGTTGCCAGTAAAAGACAGAATTGCATTTAAAGCACTCTGTCTGACACATAAGTGCATCCATGGGAAGGCTCCGCAATATCTTTGCGACAAGATAGAACCTCACAATTCTAATCGCGTTCTGCGATCCACTGACCAAAATCTGGTCAAGGTTCCAAAAACCAAATAAGTCCAAAGGAGAAAGAAGGTTTGCTTTTCAAGGTCCGAGACTATGGAACGCTTTACCAACCAGCGTTCGGTTGGAGGAAAACCACCTGACTTTCAGAAGACAGATTAAAACTCTGCTCTTTTGATGTCATGAGACACGAAACATCAAGCGCCCAGAGGCGATTCAGTTCGCATGTGCCGCGCTATATAAGTTTTTCATTCATTCATTCATTCACTGTGGGGCCACGTGCTGTTGGCCTCTAGTGTCAGATCGGCGGCCATTTTACCATGAATCAGACCATTTGAAAACGGCAGATGAACAGATACACACTTCTGACTGAGCAGTCTGAAAGATTGAAAAAAATAGCAGCCCCACAAACAGCCTTCGATCCTAGCTTTGGCGAGCACAGATTGACAGACACACTCTACTAGAGGAAGCAGCTCTGCTAGCTAAACCATCTACTACGGTTCCTGGGTGACGAGTCCTCTGGGGGGGAACCCCTCGTCTCTGCTGCAGCCAGTGGTGGGTTACTTGTTTGGGAGTCCCTGTGTCAAGTGAGTGGACAGTATTGCATCAGAAGCAGACACTTTTTCCCCCTGAGACACCTGAGCTGGCAATTGAAGCCCCTGCACCCGATTTATCGGTGGACGCTATGTCGGAAATCCTAGATGCCTTTGTTGCCAAGGTGAAAGCAGCGTGTGGAAAAACGGGGGCTAGAAAGCGCCTCCTCCCCCCGCCATCTTCTGGGGACAACTCAGATGCAGAGCCGGGTCCAGCTAGCGCTCATGACCCTGGCTCTGAGGTATCTGAGGATGCAGACCAAGATCGCCCAGACAGTGAGGGCAACTTCGGACCCAGGTCAGCACGCGATAGGGCTCTAGTAAGTGATCTTATGACCGCAGTGTGAGATACTCAAAAGATAGAGGGGCAGAAGCAGCAGACGCACCGGTCCCCTTTGGGATCCGTAAGGCAGCCGCACTGCAAAGGTGCTGCCTTGTGTGTTTTATTTAGACAAACTTTTATACAAGGAGTGGGACAAACCACAGAAGGTTTTTTTTCAGTCCCTAAAAATCTAGCGGTGCGCTACCCTCTTGAAGAGTTTCTTGAAAAAATGGACCTCGCCCCCGATAGTGGACCCTCCTGTGTCCAGACTAAACAAGCTAACCACCATACCGGTGGAGGGGGCTCCCGCCTTCAAAGACTCTGCGGACAAGAAGGCTGAGGCGATCACCCGCAACCTGTACATGGTAGTAGGTTCGGCGGTACGCCCAACCATAGTTGGGGCCCTGGTGTCTCAGACACTCACGGAATGGACAAAGATGCTGCTCAATGGGTTACAAGCACATTGTGCTTCCCCGAACAAGGTAACTCTAGCTGACCAACTGGTACAAGGCCCAAAATTCATTTGCGAATCAGCCTTGGACACTATTCCTCTTCTGGCCAGGGCTTCAAGTCAGGTGGTGGTGTTACGCCGTCTACTTTGGTTAAAGATTTGGTCTGCCCACCAATCTTCCAAGACGGCCCTGATGGACTTCTTCAAGTGTCAGGTTGCTGTTAGGTTGATTTAAATGCACCTCTTGGTCTCACTGTATGAAACCTTATTGTTTCTTCCCCGTTCACAAATTCATGCCAGCCGCATGACACCTTGTACCCCATTTCGGGCTTCTGGGTCTTATACTGCCAGGGTCGTGACATGGGGGCCGGCTCATACAGTGACTCCATGCGGAAAAAAGCGAAGCTCTCGTGATTGGTTTTGTTATTTTTGTTGCTTTTGTTTCAGGTTTCCCCCTTGTTCCCCTCCCCCTCCCCTGTTTCCTCCTTACCCTCATGCACCTACGTACCCCTACTCTCTCTGCCACCAGCCCTCCGTGACGAGTGCATCACACCCCCCCCCTTCGCTCCGGTGACTCCCTGTCGATCCAAACCGCGCGGTGACATTTCTGTAACTTCTTCTCAAACCCCCTTCTCAGACTTCTTAACATGAAAATAGTTTATTGGAATGTGAAGGGACTTAGATCCCCTAACAAGAGAATGAAGGTCCTTCGCCATCTAAAAAGAATTAAAACGGACATTGCACTATTACAGGAGACCCATTTGTCAACTTCCGATTTCATACGCATGCAAAAACTTTGGATAGGCAGTCCTTGGCTCAGAAGCCATTGGCCGTAAGGCAGGAGTTCTCCTGCTGATTCAAAAAAATCTCCCATGCTCAGTCCTCGCGGTAAAATCAGATACCCAAGGTAGGCTTTTATCGGCCCATGTTAAAATAGGATCCAAGGAAATGGTTATCTCTGAGGCCCCGTACACACGTCCGTGGAACTCGACGTGCCAAACACATCGAGTTCCTCGTCAAGTTCAGTGTGGAAGCCGCCGAGGATCTCGGCGGGCCGACTTTTCCCATTGAATTAGGCCCCATACACACGACCGAGTTTCTCGACAGAATTCAGCGAGAAACTCGGTCGGAGCCGGATTCAGCCGAGAAACCCGGTCGTGTGTACACTTTTCAGCGAGGAACCCGTCGAGGAACTAGTCGGGCCGAAAAGAGAACATGTTCTCTATTTTCTCGTTAGTCAATGGGAAAAGTCGGTCCGCCGAGATCCTCGGTGGCTTCCACACTGAACTCGACGAGGAACTCGATGTGTTTGGCACGTCGAGTTCCTCGGACGTGTGTACGGGGCCTAACGAGAAAATAGAGAACATGTTCTCTTTTCAGCCCGACGAGTTCCTCGACGGGTTCCTCGCTGAAAAGTGTACACACGACCAGGTTTCTCGGCAGAATCCGGCTCCAACCGAGTTTCTCGCTGAATTCTGTCGAGAAACTCGGTCGTGTGTATGGGGCCTAATGTTTATTCCCCTAACTGTCCCGGTAAGTCCTTTTACAGTGAACCCTCTTCGTGGCTACTTCAAAACACCCACCTCCCCCATCTGGTTGGAGGTGACTTCAATAACACCCTGCAGCAGATTGATGATAGATCCTCCCCTAAACGCCATAGACCAAGTCCCGACCCTTGCAGCCCCTCACTTTTTGCATCCACTGTGGAATCCCTCCACCTCCAGGACCTCTGGCGCTTTAAACACCCCGCAGACAGGGAATTCACCTTCTATTCCAACCCTCATGCTGTTTTTACTAGAATAGACTATCTTTATGGTTCTGACGACTTGATCCCTATGCTATCCGGAGCCGACATCCTTGACATTGCCATCTCTGACCACACTCCAGTTTCAGTCCAACTTGTCAACTTCGACTTACCTCCCCACCCCAAGATCTGGCGTTTCCCCTCTTACCTCCATAATCATGCTGACTTTCAGCAATTCGTGGAGAAAGCATGGCTAGAATACTTCTCAGCAAATGCCCCCCACTCAGATGACCCAAACCTCTTCTGGGACGCCGGCAAGGCATTCCTCAGGGGGCAAATCATATCCTATGCTACCTGCTTTAAAAGGAACATCTTATCTAAGTACAAACTAGGCAGTTTCCGACTACACCAGGCACAAAGGGCTTTATATTCCTCTGACTCCCCTGGCAACAGAGACAAATGGCATGCAGCTAAGAGATCTTTTGATACTTGGGCAGACACTTTTGAAACTGTCAAAAAAGCTAATTTAGATGCCACCCTTCACAAATTTGGAAACAAATCGGGTAAAATACTCGCTAGACTTTGTAAGGGATCCTTCCGGCCCACTCACATTACGTCCCTGAGAGATTCCAACGGCACCGTTAATACCACACCACTGACAATAAATAAGGCGACGCTTCAATACTATTCGGCCCTGTATGCTCCAGACCCCATTGATAGGCAGACAGCGAACGCTTTTCTAGAAAACATAGCCATTCCCAAAATCACTCCCTCCCAATTTAGAGGCACTTAATGCTCCCATTTCTCTCTCCGAGATATCGGACACCATTCGCAAACTTACCCCCTCCAAGGCCCCGGGGCCTGATGGATTCACAGGTGAATTCTACAAGACCCTACAAAAAATAGTGGAACCCACCCTTCATAAGGTCTATAGCGGCGTGTGGTCCGGCGGCCCTTACCTTCCATCGGGAAACCAGACCATTATCAAACTACTCTCGAAGAAGGGAAAGGACCCCCTTGAGCCTGGTTCATATAGACCCATCTCCCTACTAAACCTGGTTTTTAAAATTCTATCCAAAATCGTTGCCAATAGGCTTTCTGACATCATCCCCTCCCTGAATAATCCAGCGCAATCTGGCTTTGTGAACGGCAGAACAGCTACTCTAAATATCCACAAAGTGATGCTGGCCTTGGAGCATGCTAAACAACACCCTGATGGCGACTTCGCTATCATTACACTAGAAGCAGAGAACGCCTTCGACAATGTAAGCTTCCAATGGCTCTCCATGGCAAAAATGGGCTTCTCTGGCCCCTTCTGCCACCTCATTAACGCCATGTACACAACCCCTTTGGTTAAATTAGTAGCTGCAGGCCTACTCTCGGACGAATTCCGCCTTCACAAAGGCACACAACAGGGCTGCCCTCTTTCCCCACTCCTTTTCAATATTGCCCTAGAACACCTATCCAGACACCTTATTCAGGAAGCCACCCTCCACGGTATACAAATTGGAGCACATGACGTGCGCTCCTCTCTCTTTGCGGACAACATCCTTATTTTTTCGGCGGATCCCTCCTCTGACATATCCACCATCAAAAAAGTTTTTGAGAAATTCCGCTCCTGCTCGGGTCTCCGGATAAATTATGGCAAAAGTGCAATTCTCCCCTTAGGTACTCTGCCTGACCCCCCTGGCCACACCACTCCATTTTCTCTGTCGCTAAATCCCATATCACGTACCTCTGCATCAAAATTGGGAAAATGCCTTCCTCTCTGTACCACTTGAATTACCCCCCTTTGATTACTTAAATTTCTCAGGAATTGGTGAACTGGTTGGATCTGCCCCTTTCGCTTCTGGGAAGATGTCACCTTGTAAAGATGGTCAGTTTCGCCAGGCTATTATACCCGATGCAAACTATTCCTCTGCTCCTCCGCCACAAAGACATTAAGCTCATTGAATCGGTTACAGTGGCTGACCGCGATATTGTGTCAATCTTGCTCCCTTTCTCGGCGAGATTGACCACCTACGAGCCCCATCGCGGGAGCCAACGGCGAGCTGACTTGCCGCGATGGAGACAAAGCCATCATAGAAGCGACGGGACCCCGACGTGTATTCCCGCCAATTCTAGCTGCGGCATTTGGTATGAATCCTGAGAAGGAACTCCATGCCAAATTTTAAATTAAAAAACGGCATGGGTTCCCCCCCAGGGGCATACCAGGCCCTTAGGTCTGGTATGGGTTGTAAGGAGACCCCCCCTACGCCGAAAAACCAGCATGGGGCCCCCCCCCACAATCCATACCAGACCTGTATCCAAAGCACGCTGCCCGGCCGGTCAGGAAAAGGAGTGGGGACGAGTGAACGCCCCCGTCCTCCTGAGCCGTATCAGGCCGCATGCCCTCAACATGGGGGGGTTCGGTGCTCTGGGGCAGGGGGGCGCACTGGGGCAGGGGGGTGCACTGCGGCCCCCACCCCAGAGCACCCTGTCCCCATGTTGATAAGGACAGGGCCTCTTCCCGACAACCCTGGCCGTTGGTTGTCGGGGTCTGCGGGCGGGGGGCTTATCTGAATCTATGAGCCCCCTTTAAAAAGGGGGCCCCCAGATACCGGCCCCCCACCCTAGGTGAATGAATATGGGGTACATCGTACCCTTACCCATTCACCTGGAGGCAAAGTGTAAAAAAAAATAAACACAAAACACAGGGTTTTAAAGTAATTTATTAGTCAGCTCCGGGGGGCCCCCCTCTCTTCTTTATCTCTTTTACTAGGGGGGCCTTCTTCTTACGCTCTCTGGGGGTCTTCTCCACTCTCCGGGGGTCTTCTCCGCTCTCCGCTGTTATCTCGGCGCTCCCCAGTTCTTCTTCCGCTCGCTCTCCGGTGCCTTCTTCTTCAGGGTTGGCCGCCGCTATCTTTGTGCCAGCCCGCTCTTCTGTGACGTCTTCTTCTCTTCTTCCGATGTTGACACGACGCTTCTTCCCGCTGTTATGCCGGGTGCACGGTTTGCATCCGATTTATATAGGCCTCTCTTATAATGTCACAGTCCCATCATGCTCCGGTACCTACCCATGTCGCACGAAGGGCTATCTTGAAAATGTTTACCTCTTCTCATTGTCCCTCTATCACCCAAATCCAACGAGAGCTCCTTCTCCTTCTCTACAAAGAACGAGCCAACACAGATTTTAAACGTGAAACTTCCAAAGCTTGCTTTCTCTCCATCTGGAAACCTTTTATGTGCTCAACTTTATCTCCTGAGGACTTAGCTAATTTCGATCATTTCTCCTTCTCGTACTTTAAATCCCCTCTGCCTTCATACACAGGAGAAGCAGCCTCACTTGATGCCCAATCCACCGCCTTCGACTGATTAACAGCTGGAAGAACGGCTGTCACCCCCGATAACGTTCGATGGACTTTGGTGCCCCCCCCCCTTATTTTATTATTTTTTGCCAGCATTTTATATCCTGCTGCGTTATTACTCCTTGTAATCCTAGGTCTTTAGTCTATTACAAGATCCTACCAGTTTTACCGACTAGTTGACAGTAGACACTGTATGCTCTCTCAGGACACATATGTTTAGTCTGCCACATTTTGACTCGTTTATTAGATGCTTGGATTACTCTGTTTGTACCATGTTGTTTGCTTGTGCAACTGCCCTTTTCTTTCTTTGTCATGATTTTTTATCTTTTATATGATCTTTTATAATTCAATAAAAAATAAAAAAATAAAAAAGGAGGAACAAAAATCTCAACTGCAGCATTGGAGGTCGCTTACATCCTAAGGTGGGCAGAAAGGAGCATACCTGAGTCGCCAGAGTCGCCAGATGCTGGATCAAGAAGAATAGTATCTGCAACCGGATGTGTTACAGCTCCTCTGCCAGAGCTGGGGTACGCCAGACGTAGATCTCCTGGCGTCCCGACTCAATCGGAAAATATTACGTTTTGTGGCTAGGTCAAGAGACCCATGGGCAGACGCAACAAATGCGTTAGTGGCACGGTGGAGTCAGTACCGTCTAATCTATGGCTTCCCTCCTCTAAGGCTCCTTCCTCATATGCTTCGCAGAGTGGAGGCAGAGGGTATTTCTATGATCCTAATTGCTCCAGATTGGCTTTGGCATCCTTGGTACGCCGATCTAGTGCGTCTGGTAGCAGACGTCCCTTGGCGTCTACCTCTGAGAGAAGACCTGCTGTCACAAGGTCCCATACTGCATCCTGCTTTACAGTCGCTGGCTTTAACGGCATGGCTATTGAAATCCAGGTACTAAGAGACCGGGGCCTATCGGATTCTGTGATTCCTACCATGAGAAAGGCTAGGAAGTTATCCTCTAGGAGGATTTACCATCGCACTTGGAAAGCTTACTTGGCCCTTTGCGAGGAAAGGAGGTGGAATACAATGACTTATTTGATGTCCAGAGTCCTGCTGTTCTTACAGCGTGGGGTGGACCAAAGGCTTGCGTTAGGTACGATTAAGGGGAAGATTTCTGCCCTGGCTGTTTTTTTTCAGCAAACCCTGAAAGCTCACTCTCTAGTGAGAACATTTGTACAGGGGGTTCGTCATGTGGCCCCTCCGGTCCATCCTCCGCTACCTCCGTGAGACTTGAATTTGGTCCTTTCGGTGCTTCAGAAACCACCGTTTGAAGAGATCAGGGAGATTCCCTTGTTGACACTTTATCAGAAGGTGGTCTTTTTGGTGGCAGTTACGTTAGCTAGACGAGTTTCGGAGCTGGCAGCCTTATCTCCCTATCTGATCTTCCACAAGGATAAGGTGGTGCTGCGTCCGCAGCCTTCTTTTCTTCCCAAGGTCATTTCAAGGAAGACATTGTACGGCCATCCTTGTGTCCTCATCTGTCGAATCCTAAGGAGATGACGTGGCATTCCTTGGATGTTGTCCGAGCGCCGAGAGTATACTGTCTGTTATTGCTCCGTTCCGGAGTTCAGACTCGCTGTCCGTTTCGGTGGCTGGTCCCAAGAAGGGCCCAGCGGTCTCATCGGCCACCATTTTGAGGTGGATCCGACAGATCGTGATCAGGCTTACGCCAGAAAGGGTAGGGCGCCTCCCTGTCACGATGCATTCGACCAGGGCAATGGTGCCTCTTGGGCTTTCTGACATCAAGGGCCAAATCCTCAGCCAGGCGGCGTAACTTAACTTTCAGCAGTTAAGTTACACTGACTTAAAGTTTCTACCTAAGTGCCTGATCCACAAAGCACTTACCTAGAAATTTCAGGCCGTGTAACTTAAGTGCCTCCGTCGCAAGGCGGTCCTCCTCTCCGGGGGGCGTTTAAAATTTAAATAAGGCGCGCTCCCACGCCGGCCGTACTGCGCATGGGTGTGACGTAATTTTCCCGACGTGCATAGCGCGCGAACGTAATTGACGCCGGGCTTTGTGGATTGCGACGGGACACTAAAGTTGCGACGGGTGAAAAAAAATATACGCGCCGGGAAAACAAATAATTATAAAAAAAAATGACAGCGTCGCTCAGCATGCATTCCTGAGAGGGAGAACTCCATGCCAATTTTCAAAGAAAAAACCGGCATGGGTTCCCCCCCCCCCAGGAGCATACCAGGCCCTTAGGTCTGGTATGGGTTGTAAGGAGACCCCCCCACGCCGAAAAATCGACGTAGGGGGTCCCCCTACAATCCATACCAGACCCGTATCCAAAGCACGCTACCCGGCCGGTCAGGAATGGGAGTGGGGAGGAGCGAGCGCCCCCCCCTCCTGAGCCGTGCCAGGCCGCATACCCTCAACATGGGGGGTTGGGTGCTCTGGGGCAGGGGGGCACACTGCGGGCCCCCCCACCCCAGAGCACCCTGTCCCCATGTTGATGAGGACAGGACCTCTTCCCAACAACCCTTGCCGTTGGTTGTCGGGGTCTGCGGGCGGGGGGCTTATCGGAATCTGGGAGTCCCCTCAAATAAGGGGGCCCCCAGATACCGGCCCCCCACCCTAAGTGAATGGATATGGGGTACATCGTACCCCTATCCATTCACCTGGAGGCAAAAAGTAAAAGTTATTAAACACACAACACAAGGGTTTTTAAAATAATTTATTATTCTGCTCCGGAGGCCCCCCTGTCTTCTTTATTAGCTCTAATACCAGGGGGGGCTTCTTCTTCCGCTCTCCGGGGGTCTTCTCCTCTCTCCGGGGGGCTTCTTCTTCCGCTCTCCGGGGGGGGCCTCTCCGCTCTCCGGGGGTCTTCTTCTCTCTCCGGGGGTCTTCTTCTATCTTCGCCGCTCTCCGCTGTTGACTCGGCGAACCCCGGTTCTTCTGCAGCTGTCCGGTGCCTTCTTCTTCAGCGCTGACTGCCTGCTATCTTTGTGTGTTAGCTCAATTAGTAACAGGCAGCCAGCGCGGTCTTCTGTGACGTCAGGTTCTTCTTCTCCCCTCTTCCGATGTTGACTCGTCGCCTCTTGACACTGCAATGATGGAAGCGCGCCTTGCATCCCATTTATATAGGCATCACCGTCCCATCATGCTCCGGCAGGTACCCACGTGGTGGGTGCCTACCCACGTGCACCCACCACGTGGGTACCTACCGGAGCATGATGGGATGGTGATGCCTATATAAATGGGATGCAAGGCGCGCTTCCATCATTGCAGTGTCAAGAGGCGACGAGTCAACATCGGAAGAGGGGAGAAGAAGAACCTGACGTCACAGAAGACCGCGCTGGCTGCCTGTTACTAATTGAGCTAACACACAAAGATAGCAGGCAGTCAGCGCTGAAGAAGAAGGCACCGGACAGCTGCAGAAGAACCGGGGTTCGCCGAGTCAACAGCGGAGAGCGGCGAAGATAGAAGAAGACCCCCGGAGAGAGAAGAAGACCCCCGGAGAGCGGAGAGGCCCCCCCCGGAGAGCGGAAGAAGAAGCCCCCCCGGAGAGAGGAGAAGACCCCCGGAGAGCGGAAGAAGAAGCCCCCCTGGTATTAGAGCTAATAAAGAAGACAGGGGGGGCCTCCGGAGCAGAATAATAAATTATTTTAAAAACCCTTGTGTTGTGTGTTTAATAACTTTTACTTTTTGCCTCCAGGTGAATGGATAGGGGTACGATGTACCCCATATCCATTCACTTAGGGTGGGGGGCCGGTATCTGGGGGCCCCCTTATTAAAGGGGACTCCCAGATTCCGATAAGCCCCCGCCCGCATACCCCGACAACCAACGGCAAGGGTTGTCGGGAAGAGGTCCTGTCCTCATCAACATGGGGACAGGGTGCTCCGGGGTGGGGGGGCCCGTAGTGCGCCCCCCTGCCCCAGAGCACCCAACCCCCCCCATGTTGAGGGCATGCGGCTTGGCACGGCTCAGGAGGGGGGGCGCTCGCTCGTCCCCACTCCCATTCCTGGCCGGCCGGGTAGCGTGCTTTGGATACGGGTCTGGTATGGATTGTAGGGGGACCCCCTACGTCGATTTTTCGGCGGAGGGGGGTCTCCTTACAACCCATACCAGACCTAAGGGCCTGGTATGCTCCTGGGGGGGAACCCATGCCGGTTTGGATTTTACAAATTGCCGTGGAGTTCTCCCTTGGGAATGCATACCAAATGCCGTCGCTTGAATGTGCTTTTACATGGTGTTACTAACTTTAGACCATGTAAAAGCAGCCCTAGTTTTACACTTGGCAAACTAAAACTTACGGCGAAAAAACGAAGCAGAAAAGCTTTGTGGATCGCCCTAAGTGCTAATTTGCATACCAGAAGAGGCATTTCGACTCGAAATGCCCCCAGTGGCGGATGCGGTACTGCATCCTAAGATCCGGCAGTGTAAGTCCCTTACAGATGTCGGATCTTCTGCCTAACTTTGGAAAACTGCTTCTGAGGATCAGTTCCAAAGTTAGAACCAGAGATACGACGGCTTACGCCGGAGTATCTCTTTTGTGGATTTGGCCCCAAGAGTCTGTTTCCCAGGTGTAAGACGGCGACCTGGTCGCCCGGTCACACTTTCACTAAACTTTACAATCTTCAGATTCTTCTTTTGCAGGTGGCTGTTTAGAGTTACAACTCCTCAGTTGAGGAGCTCTGTTTTGTTTTGGGGTGAAGTTTAATTTTATGCTGTTCCCACCCCTCATTTTGACACTGCTTTGGGACGTACCACTTTGTCAAGATTAAGGCTGTGTCCATCCATGAACAAAAGAGAAAATAGGATTTTATACTCACCGTAAAATCCTTTTCTCTGAGTTCATGGACGGACACAGCACGTACCCCTTTTTTTTAAGTTTGTACTGCTTGTTACAAACTGAGCTGCTTGGTGCAGGCTGAGGGGATATAGCCAGTAGCATCGCCCCCTGGGCAGGGCTGTTCAGCTTTTGAAGTTAACACTTTCTGCCCAGTCACTCCTAAAGGAAGGCTAATACCCACTTTGTCAAGATTAAGGCTGTGTCCGTCCATGAACTCAGAAAAGGATTTTAGGGTGAGTATAAAATCCTATTTTTTTTAATTCATGAAAGTGTATTTTTTATATAATGTTTGGGGGTTCTAAGTAATTTTCTAGCAAAAAATACAGATTTTTACTTGAAACCAACAAGTGTCGGGTTAAGGGGCAGATCCACATACAATTAGATGGGCGCAGCGTATGTGAGATACGCTACGCCGCTGTAACTTACTTTTGGCAGCTTCGAATCCACAAAGAATTCGCGCCATAAGTTACGACGGCGTAGTCTATCTCTCGTGGCGTAATGGCGTGCAATTCAAATGCGGCGAGTAGGGGGCGTGTTTCATTTAAATGAAGCGCGTCCCCGTGCCAAACGAACTGCGCATGCGCCGTCCCTAAATTTCCCGCCGTGCATTGTGCTAAATGACGTCGCAAGGACGTCATTGGTTTTGACGTGGACGTAAATTACGTCCAGCCCCATTCACGAACGACTTACGCAAAGAAAAAAAATAATTAAAATTATATGTGGGAACGACGGCCATACTTAACATTGCGTACGCCACCAAATAGCAGCTTTAACTATATGCCGAAAAAAGCCCACTAGAGACGACGTAAAGGAATGCGCCGGCCGCTCGTACGTTCGTGGATCGTCGGAAATAGCTAATTTGCATACTCGACGCAGAAAACGACAGGAACGCCACCCAGCGGACGCCAAAGAATTGCATCTTAGATCCGAATGAGTACGAAGACGTACGCCTGTCGGATCTAACCCAGATGCCGTTGTATCTTGTTTTGAGGATTCAAAACAACGATACGACGCAGGAAATTTGAAAGTACGCCGGCATATCAGTAGATACGCCGGCGTACTCTCTCTGTGGATCTGCCCCTTAGTCTTTAACCACTTAAGACCCGGACCAAAATGCAGGTAAAGGACCTGGCCAGTTTTTGAGATTCGGCACTGCGTCAATTTAACTGACAATTGCGCGGTCGTGCAACGTGGCTCCCAAACAAAATTGGCATCCTTTTTTTCCACAAATAGAGCTTTCTTTTGGTGGTATTTGATCACCTCTGCGGTTTTTATTTTTTGCTCTATAAACAAAAATAGAGGGACAATTTTGAAAAAAATGCTATATTTTTTTCCTTTTTGCTATAATAAATATCCCCCAAAAATATATAAAACAACGTTTTTTTCCTCAGTTTAGATCGAAACGTATTCTTCTACCTATTTTTGTTGAAAAAAATTGCAATAAGCGTTTATCGATTGGTTTGCGCAAAATTTATATAGGTAGATTCAGGTAGAGGCGCGCTATTTTGCGGCGGCGTAGCCTAGCATGCTTACACTACGCCGCCTTAAGTAAGAGAGGAAAGTACATGATTCTCAAAGCACTTACCTCCTTACTTAAGGTGGCGTAGTGTAAACACGGCAGGCGTAAGGGCGCCTAATTCAAATGGGTTGTGGGGGCGTGTTTAATGGTAATGAGGCTTGACCTCACGTTTTTGACGTTTTTTTTACACTGCGCATGCGCCGGGCGCTTACATTTTCCAGTGCGCATTGCGGCTAAGTACGCCGTACGGGCCTATTGATTTCGACGTGGACGTAAACGATGTAAATCCCGATTCGCGGACGACTTGCGCAAACGACGTAAAAAATTCGAACCTCGCGGCGGGAACGGCGGCCATACTTTAACATTGTTATTCCACCTTATAGGTGGAATAACTTTAGGCCGCCTAAGGCCTTACAGAAACGGCGTAAAGCGACTGCGGCGGCCGGGCGTACATTCGGGAATCGACGTAGAAACTCATTTACATATTCTACGCCGGCCGCAATGGAAGCGCCACCTAGCGGCCATCCAAAAAATTGCAATCTTAGATATGTTTAAGCGTATCTCTGTTTGAGCATACGCTTAAACATACGGCGGCGTAGATTCTGAGTTAGGTCGGCTTATCTACTGATAAGCCGGCCTAACTCTTTGTGAATCTACCTAATAGTGTTTACAAAATAGGGGATAGTTTTATTGCATTTTTATTAATATATTTTTTTTTACTACTAATGGCGGCGATCAGCGATTTTTTTCATGACCGCGACATTATGGCGAACACATCGGACAATTTTTACACATTTTTGGGACAATTGTAATTTTCACATCAAAAAATGCTATAAAAATGCATTGTTTACTGTGAAAATGACAATTGCAGTCTGGGAGTTAACCACTAGGGGGCGCTGAAGGGGTTAAGTGTGACCTCATATGTGTTTCTAACTGTAGGGGGGTGGGGCTGGACGTGTGACATCATTGATCATGCTTCCCTATATCAGGGAACCCACGATCAATGACAGCGCCACAGTGAAGAACGGGGAAGCTGTGTTTACACACAGCTCTCCTCATTCTTCAGCTCCGGGGACAGATCGCAGGACTCCAGCGGCGATCGGGCCCGCGGTCACGGAGCTTGGGAGCTTCCACGCCCGTGACCCACGGCTGGGCACTTAAAGAGGACGTACAGGTACATGCTTGTGCCCAGCCGTGCCATTCTGCTGACGTATATGTGCAGGAGGCGGTCCTTAAGTGGTTAAAGTGATTGAAAAAGCTTGTTTTTTTTTTTTTTTTTAAATAACAAACTTGTTATACTTATCTCCTCTGTGCAGTTGGTTTTGCACAGAGCAGCCTGGATCCTCCTCTTCTCAGGTCCCTCTTTGCTGCTCCTGGCCCCTCCTCCTATCAAGTGCCCCCTCAGCCAGCAGGTTGCTACAGGAGGCACCCGAGCTGAGACAGAGCTCCGTCTATCCATTTAGACACAGAGCCCCGACCTGGCCCTGCCCCCTCTCTCCCCTGATTGACTGACTGACTTTGACAGCTGCGGAAGCCAAAAGGCGCCGCTGCTGTGTCTCAACCAATCAGAAGGAGTGTCTGGGACAGCTAGACACTCGTGGACATCCCTTGAGAGAGATGGGGCTCAGGTAAGGGAGTGCTGGGGGGCCTGCTACACACAGGTTTTATTTTCTTTTTTTTTTACTTTCAAAGTTTTATTAGCAAAATGATAAAAAACAATGAGATACATTGCATTGTGAACATAACAATATAATTACAAAAATCGTGTAGGGCATACACATCTATTAGTCGCGAATTGACCATGCAAGGTCCAATACATGCGGAACAATCAGAAAATAGATCCAACACAGTCTATAGCTACAGGCATGGACTGCAAGGTAACCAGTATTAAATAAGCCCAGTATTCAAGACAAGAACTGCAATGTGAATATAAAGACCGAGGTATAAGAGTCCAGAGCAGTAATAAAGCGGGGGGAACATGAAAGAAAGAGAGAAGAAGTAGAGGCACAGCCTAAATAAGCTATGAAAACAAAAGAAAATGAAAAAAAGATATGTTAAGCATTGTCTCTTTAAATCAAAGCAAATTATTCGATTTTTATGATTGGATACGAAATAACCACCACGGATTCCACTTAGCATCATAAATTGGTACTGAATCATGTAATTTATGAAAAATTTGTTCAGAGAGCATAATCTGATCCATCCTAGAAAGAACCTGAGGGAAGGGGACAGTAGGGGACTTCCAATTGAACGCCACCACCCAGAGAACTGCTGTGCAGAGTGTGTATATCAGATGTCTAAAAGGTCTAGGAGTGTCTGGGACCTTTTCAAAAAGCAGACAGTGTCTATAGGACAAGTCAACCTGACTACCTATAAGATCGAAGACCTTCTTCCAAACCGACGAGATTTGCTCACAATCCCCAAAAATATGGAAAAAAGTGCCCGAGGTAGGGCATCCCCTGAAACAATTTGGAGAAGCCTGGGGAAATATCTGGTGTATGCGCTGGGGAGTATAGTACCAACGAGTAAAGCATTTAAGTGCTGTCTCCCTAAATGATAGTGAAACTGTACATTGACGAAGATTCAGCCAATTCCTCTCCCAATCCTCCAGCTCATACTCCAGGCCCAACTCTGACTCCCATTTGGTCATATATTTCAATTTGTCCTGATTTCGATCACTAGACATAACATTGTACAACAGAGAAATCAGACCTCTCTGTCTGGGCCCAGACCTGCACATAGACTCAAAGGATGAGCAAGAGGGGGAAGGGGTCAGTGAGTAATGTGTCAAAAAAAATGTCTGATCTGCATGAATCTATAAAATTCACCCACCGGTGCTCCCTTAAGAGATTGTAGTTGAGTAAAGGAGATAAATGCATCCTTATGTTGAAAATCCTCCAGAGTCAGAAGGCAGTCTAGGGTCTAGATAATTTATAACTATGTGGGGGCCTGAAGGACTTGTTCAATTTTCTCACAAACATAGTAGAGGCTGCGTTACTATGTAGTAAAAATTTAGCTTTAGCCCAACGTAGCACCTTTTCGGTTTTAGCTGAAAGTAAAGCATCCAATTCCAACCTCTTCTGCTCAATCAGAGTTCTTGTGGACTCTGAAAGTAGGGATGTAGGGTCTCTGTACAATTTGTCCAGCTCAGATGTAAGCTGTACAATCTGGAGCTTGTTCATGGTGCTACGAGTCAAAGCCAATTTAATGAACACACCCCTGAGCACCGCCTTATGCGTGACCCAG
The DNA here is from genome assembly GCF_905171775.1 of Rana temporaria. Classification (NCBI taxonomy): domain Eukaryota; kingdom Metazoa; phylum Chordata; class Amphibia; order Anura; family Ranidae; genus Rana; species Rana temporaria. Next base: position 84,522,760 of record NC_053499.1, on the reverse strand, counting down.
ACTAACGAAATAGGAGTCTCAGGGATATCATTGATGGAAAAATAGTACTCAATAGATTTGGAGATTTCCGATTCAACTAAAGGATCTGAAAGAAGGGCTTCATTCAACCGCCATGTGAATGCAGAAGGGGGGAGCCTTATAAATTCTGTAGAGAAGCAGGTGATATGATGGTCAGACCACACACAACTATGTATGCTAGCCGAGCCAGAATTGGCAAGCATAACTGGGGTAGTGAAGATATAGTCCAGTCTAGCATAACTACGGTGGGGATGTGAAAAAAAAGTATATTCCCTCGCTCCAACATTCAGGGCACGCCAGGAGTCAATCAGCTGTAGATCAGTCAATTTGCGAGAAAGGGATTTGGGGAAGGCCTTTGAAAAAGGAGAGGCATGGCTTCTGTCTAGGGAGGGGGTGAAGACTAAGTTAAAGTCTCCCCCAATAATCATATGGGGAGACAAATACTTTTCCAGGACTGTGAAAAAGGATGAAAAAAAAAGTAGCCGCAGCATCATTAGGGGCATAAACACTTGTAATTGTACACTCCCTATTGTGGAGGATACCTTTAATAATAACAAATATACTCTCCTTATCCCTATAGGTGTGCTGAACATCAAAATGGAGAGAAGAGTGTAAAAATATAGCAGCACCCCTACTCTTAGTAGCATGGAGGGAGTAGTAAGCCTGAGGGAAACTCCTGTTAAAGTATTTCGGATGGGAAGCCTGCGAGAAGTGGGTCTCCTGTAAAAGAATAATTTTGGCACCAATCTGTTTATATTGGGAGAATGCTTTCTTGCGCTATAGAGGAGAATTAAATCCCTTAACATTATGCGACACACACTTAATCGCCATGATAACTACCAGCTAAATGAGCACCTGAGATGGTAAAAAGGTAGTCAAATCGAATGAGCATCACATAGAAACCCCTCCAGGCAGGCATCCCAACCACATTAGTAACGTTTCTGTGGGCAAAACCTCTAAAGCACAGTACAGTAAATTGCATCAAAAACTCAGTAGTGAGGCCAGGGATCTTAACAATCTTTGGAATCACTAGAATACAGGCCTGAGAGCAAATACAGAGGACAATGACATTGACACAAAGAGAAGAAAAAAAATGAGACTGCATAGCCATGCAAGCAAAACAGCATAACAAAATATAAAGAAAAATAAAATTGAGAAGAAGAGAACAAAGTCATCGAAAAATGGATCAGGAAAATATTAGCTCCTGACAAAAAAAAACAGGAATCCTGAGACTTGCACGTCTCACCACTAGCCAGTCCAAGACCGCGAACCAAATAACAAAGACATTTCGATAACTCTAGTAGCAGTCTTTGGGGTCGCTGGGGGGGGGGGAAACATGCAGTGGTGCTTTGGGAAGGACCTCAATAATGTAAAGTCAACCAGTGCCAGAGAATCATTGGCGGAGAAGAAAAACTGAAAAGAATAAAAACATTTGTAGTATCACCACCTTCAAACCTTGAGAGATGGTCAAGAGCATCAAGTCCCGAGAATTAAACTAAGTTAAACAGGGTTACCGCTGTGAAAATCAAAAATAAGAGCCTAAATTTGTCAGTTCTTTGGAGATCTTTCACCAT